>NW_028186289.1:1125140-1481338 GCF_003343005.1 Rhea americana
TTAAGACTCCCTCATCATCAAGAGACAAACCTCAATAAGTACTCCACTCTCCTGATATTTGTCTCTGGAAAGGCTCCACCTGTGAGCACGAGGCAGGTGCTCACGTGAGTTACTGCAGCCTGGGCTCTCTTTGTGTCTTTTAACCACACCTCCTCTGCTTCCAGCAGGGCAGCTTGAACTGATTTACGATGTTCAAAAGTCATTCCTGACACATATAAAGTCATYGGTATCGGCACACAGTGTTCTTTCAAACAGACCTTACTATTTCTTTTCTTTTAAATATAGCAGGCTATCAGATTTATGGCCCCCTATGAGGTGGCCTCAGCTGCTACGCTTACAAGTATACCAGGATGATGTTACTTGCTTATTTACCTTTGATTTATTGCCTTTGAGCAAAAGATTTAGGAGGTTCATGAGAGATTGATTTATGCAGCAGGGCAGCACTCTGCTATTTTCAGGTACCAGGTCTATCTAGGAGCTTGCTTCCTCTGATGTGCAGCTTCCCGTTCATTTTTTACATTTTATTTCACTTGGGGAAGCTGGCCATGGGGTCTCACCTTGGCGCTGGCCGTGGGCTGCCCCARCACATGGACCAGCATGAGATACCCAAGCTCCAGGAGCCGGATGCCACAAGCAGAAATTTCTGAGGATGGAAAACCACAGGGACAGGGAAAGCCACTGAAGCAGTCAAAAAACCCCCCAGATCTGACCTCCCCAGCACCAGCGAGGAGCTCCAGGCTTTGCTCCACGGTGACTCGAGCTATGACCGCGTTGAACGTGGCCTCTGAAGAATCACGGCTGAGGCTGGGCAAACCTGTTTTTTGGCTAGCTAGCAAAGTGCAGGAAACAAAACTTCTCATTCTGCAGCCCAGAAGTTCCCTTATTTGCCCATTTCACCCAAAAATAGGGGAAGGAAAAAAAAAAAAAGATTTTCCTTCACAAAGAAAACTACATTTAGAGTAGGAAAAAAAATGGAAGAAGCTAGAGCTTTTCAGGGGTGCATGATAATTTCCTTTTTCACATTTTGAAACATAACATTTCAGTAGAACCAATATTTTCCCTTCTTCAGATTAAACTAAAAGCTGAATTTCCCAATTGCTTTGGCCATTTATAAATTACCTGGGCTCTTCAAATATTCATTTGAAATTCCTCGTGTATCTCTAGCTGACATCTAACAACATAGGGGGAAAAGAAATCTGTTTCTCCTCTTTTGCTTCCCAAGTACTGAAATTTCTTTCCCCCTTTCTGTCATTTATTTTTTTCTTTTGAATTTTTACATCTTGTACCTGTCAGCATCACTGATAGGTGTGTGCACAAGCAGCTATCTAATATACTGTAAGTTTTGGCTCAAGGAAAATAACATGATACAACATACTTAGTGAACTGTGATACTGAGTACAGAAATTATAGGGGAGGCAGGAATACACAGCCTGGAGGGAATATGTTTTAACATTTAGGGTTTAAGAACAGATACTTGAGCCTGGGGATTTTTTTCTAGCACATGTTCTTTTTTACCCCTAGAGAAAATAAATCATTTTATATTGCAATTGGAATTTACTTCACATAGATTTATTAGTGCTTACATTTCCCTCCCCTTCTCGACTACCAAATTTTGTGTCTTATGATACAAACARTCCTCCAAAGATTTACTAAATCTTAGAAAAGTGGAAGAAATGGAGGTCTCTCTCTCTCTCTGCATACCCCGACATCAAAAGTTTGAAAAAATGCATTCATTGACACTGTATGAGAAGAACACAAAAACTCTTCTGGGAATTCAAGTACATTGCAGATGAATGTAATTTAGCATGCTACTCTCAAAATATGYGAGCATGAACTAAAAAATAGCCTCTATCCAATAACGTCCCAAAGTAAATAATCATTTTTCATTTAAAAATAAATGCTGTGGAGAAAGACCTGTATGTTTAACAGTAGGAGTTTTCACATGCTCATTTTTATGATTTTTATAATTTTCTAGAAAAGAAGAGTCATGCACAAGTATTATTAAAAGCCAGCAGGTAGGCTCCTCTCTCTTTCTCTCAAGTCAGAATCAGTTCAGAAGACTTGCTTATGATTTACAACACCTTAGCCAAACTAACAATCTGGCCTTGTGTATCTCATTTATCTGCAAATGAAAACATAARAGCTAAATATATTCTAGCTCTCAGCTGGAATCATAACCAAAAGTATAAGACTTTTTCTTTTTGTTTTCCTTTTTTCCAACAATGCTGACTCATCGAATATTCTATCGTACATAAAATGGTCAGAGCCTAGTTTATGTCAAAGATGCTGAAAATTATGAGAAACTAGGTTTATAGATGATTTATCGCTTTAGAGACAAACTGAAATAGTTGACTAGGATAGCCATTAAACRTGATTAACACTCAGCAGAACTGTCAATGCTTTTACAGAAAGTTTCTACACTGTATTTGGCAGCTACCTTGCATTCCAATGCTAACAACTAGGTCAACATTGTTTATTGCCTATTTAAACGGAATTCCCATCGCTGTATCGAATGGACAGGGCAATGATTGGTCACTTGAGACTGAATTTCAAACACATTTGCTAGACATATTTATCTTCTTTTGGATTATTAAAGAAAGCCTTAAATTAAGGCTCTTAAGAGCAGAGCTGGGGAAAACGCTTYGACTGTGAACCTTCACAGCTTGTGTTCAGGACTCTTCACAGACTCACATCACTAAATGTGTGGGGAGATGCATGAACATCAGGTTTAGCACAACACTGGAACTGAATTATTCTCATTAACTATTCAGCAGTTTCTCTCCATTTAAATGCACCTGACATTTAGTCATTTAGTGAGTGAGCAGAAGTCCTGTGACCTGCACGTCCCACTGTGCTGTGAGACTAACGAGCAACAAGTTGACGCGGCCAGCTGAAGTACCCATAGGAARGGGGAAAAAAAGAGAAAAGAAAAATCTACATACATGATAAACTACTGACTGAATATAATTAGGGAAAAAACAAAATTTTAACAACCTCTTTTGTGACTCTGCAAAGGGGCTTTCTGATTGCCTCATCTCGCCCGCTGCCTGGCTGGCCGCTGAGGATGACCCAGTGAGTGTCATATCACAGCCTCTTTAACTGAAACACAGCGTCCCTGGACTTCCTCACGCAAAAAGGAGATGAATTCCCAGTGAGAATTGTTTGCAATGAATAATTCAGCAAGAAACCCACAACATACCCCGCAAGGAAGATAAAGTATTTTCACTGCCCATCATTATGTATGTTCATGCCATGGGGATTTTTCAATTATTGAACGGTGTAGAGCTGCTTATGTTTGTAGAAAACGTCAATTTGAATTGTGTGGCTTCTAACACATTCATTTATACTTGCTAAAGGCTGCTTAACCTTAGTTTGGCTTTTCACTCCTCTGTTGCATAAAGTTGCAGATCAAAAGTATTGAACAATCACTAACATTTTATGAGGCATCTTAGGTTTGGATGCTCAAACAGTAGAGTCCCAGTTTCCAATATTTTCTTATCAGAAAAAGCTCTATTAATTTATTTTTATTGACGAACTTAATCACTGTAAGCAACTGCTAGCTAAGTGTTACAAATAACAATAATGAAAGATAAAGTAGCTGGTGGTAAGTTTAATAAGTTAGTATTTTGGAAAATGTTGCTGATTTTATTTAATTCCATTTGAAATTCAACCCATAATTTAAGAAGGTGCTACCTTTTCAATTTACAGAGAGTATAGGAGCAGTGCTTTGAGTGGGCGACAATATTCTACATGCCGATGCACTGAGCTTCAGCTTGGTGGTGTGAATGGCTTATTTTAGCTAGTGRTAACAGAAATGAAGGTGTTCCTGATGTGTGAGCTTGAAGACGTCTGTCTACCATTTCCTGGGATACCAGCAAGAATGGAAACACACCTTGTAAATTACTGTTACACATATGCTATGTGGCAAGAGCTACGGAATTTAATTTTTGAGTGAGATACGTGGAAAAAACTCAAGGTTTTCCTATAGATATCATTGTGGTGTGGCTGGGCTTCAGGGTTGTGCTTGCTTGCACATCCAACRCACTTAACCTTACTAATTTCCTGGGTGGTCCAGGAGCTGCCCAGCCAGCCACTGCATAGAGGAGACGATGGGAAGACTCAGGGCAAAGTGTTGACCAACTCCCAGCCCCCATCACACCCAACACATAGCTATCTCTCGAAAGAGCTCTCTGGGGAGGACTTCAGGCAGCTCTAGAGATTCCCTCAGGCAGATCTTACTGGGTGTAGAGCAATTTATTGGCTTCAGTGTCCYGACTAACAACCTGGGTGGGGAGCCTCATTGTCCCGGATACTCCCAAGGTGGCTCCTGCTGCATAATTGACCAAACTGTATGTAGATGGGACACTTGGAAATGGTAGAAWCTTTTCCTGAAGATGCAGAAATGGTTGCATAGGATCATCTCTTGAACATAGTTAGATGTTTTGTATGTAGTTTAAGATGATCAATAACAGTGGGTCATGCATGTGCTGAAGCAGTCATGCAGGGAGAATGCAGCAGAACTGCAGTCTGGGGAGTCTCACATGATCCAGCTGAAGATGCTGAAACCGAGACCCTTGCAACAGAGTCCCATTGCCATCCAGATAGCAACCAATTATCTTGTTCAAGATATTTGATTCCCCACATGAGCATCACTCTTATGCAAAGATCCTAATAAATCAGGTGGATTTTTTTTTAAGTAAACACTCTGCTCATGTCTGTGCAACAACCAAACATGATAGGACTACATGTCCTGTCTACATGTCCTAACTACACGTCTGTACAACTGTCATCTAGATAGAGTCTCCACTGGCCATGATAAAGACTGTGCACATACTACAGCTTCCATACTACAGTATTTTATCAGTCAGACAAGCCTGRCTATTTAGAAAGCATCATCATATTTTTATAACAAAATAACACTGAGAAATGTTAAGTGACGGGTTTGCTGAACCAGAACTTCACAGAAGAATACTCTATTTCATATCATTCATTGACATCTATGTATGATAAATAATGCTCAACAGYAAGCTATCATCAACAAGATAATGATAAAATCACAAATAGAAACTTTCCTGGAATGTCACTTCTTCATATTATTTTAAATTTATAAATACCATTTCCATAGTTTAAAACCCATAGCTTTAAAATGAAACTAGCTGCTAAATTCTAGGTGACAGACCTTCATAATTAACTTGTTGACCGCAGAATATCACCTTTCAAAGACAGCCCCCACTTTCCTAATTGTTTAATAACAAAATGACCATTGTATAGCTGAATACCGTTATCTTTTTTGACCCTAATCTGAACTTCAAGATTCCTAAAATGATTTTGCTTCAATGGAGACAAAGTTGAATATTAGCAGTGTTGCACCCCTCAGTAAGAACTGGTTGGTTCAAAAATTATTTGGTCTGAAAAATAATTCCCCCCAAACAAAATTATTTGTAGGCATGCCCATCCACATCTGAGGCATAAGCATTAGAAATGCATTCTTACCCTTAGATTCTTGTCTCACAACCCTACAGCATTGAATATCTGTAGTACTTTAGAGGCATTCAATGCTTAAATGTTGGATGCCTCCCAAGATACTAATGTTGGTGCCTGATTCCTTTCTTCTAAACTGTAGCCAAAAATCTCTGCCCTTTATCTCTCATCTGAACTATGCTTTCCTTCTTGCAAGGATGTCTTATGAGAGAGCAGCTCCTCCAAAACAAATGCGCCCTTGTGGCGATCAACTTTACCAATTTTATTAGAGCAGAATTATATAGATTGTAAGTCGAGGAAACACAATTGTCATCACAGACAAATCATCAGCCCAAGAAAGCTAACTCAAAAATCAAGTAAAGAGAGCCACAGTACTAAGGCAATTTGGAATTACATGAGGCCACTCACACTCATGCTCACGCACACACACACACTCTCGCTAATCATCCGCTGTATTTATATTCTATTTTGGGGTGATAGCTTAACTTCACAGTGATGGTTTCTCTGGTGCACATRAACTGATGCTCTCAGTGTGCTAGTGCCTCCTGGCAATTCTTGCCATCAATAGTAATCTACAGGAGGCTGAAAAACAATTATTTGATTATATGACATGATGATCACTCATTGGCCTTATTTCTCCTCAGAGAAATACATCTGAGGATACATCATATCTGAAACTGTAACATTAATGTGCAGGGAAGAATTACCACTGGACTTACCCGCCTTTGGTAGACTTAATTTATCTCACAGTATGATCCTCTCCAAACTCCATTTCCACCTATCTGTTTAGTCAGTAGTATTCTTCAAAGATACAAAAAGACCAACACAAAAGGGTTCAAGAACAGACTCAGGATGAATACGAGGTCACCAGAAATCCTTGTGCCCCACTCCTGACCTTTCTGATAATGCACCACTTAAGGACTTTGAGATATTTATGACATCTCAGTTACCTAARCCCGTTTTCCCACTTCTAATTTGCATAAAGCAGACTGATTGTTACACATCCATCCTCTCTGCAGACTTTATGGCAGTACAGCCAAGAAATGTTAAAGAGGACTAACCAACAACAAGCTCAGACATTAACAAGCTCAGCTGCAAACTATGATCGCATCCTCTGTGCTTCAGCAGACAGTCTGTTTTCTGCCTGCCACACACAAAATAGGGCAGCTTGTATTCTGAAAAATTTCTGATTTTCTATACAGCTGAAAAACACAGTGATRCACTTTAGATTTGTGAAAAGGAGTAATTCACATCACAAACTTCTTTATTTTAATGTGCACATTTTAAAACTCCCATCTAAACACACAGAGACTGCCTAGGAGGCCAACAAGGCAAAGCCCAAGAAGCACCAATACCAAGCAAGCTACATCCCCGCTAGGGGAGGCTTGACTATAGCTCCAGTAGTTCCAAATACAGCTCCAATGAATATACAGCTCCATTTCTGKTCTCTGCTCCTGCCAGCTCAGCAAACCTGGAAAACTTCCTTCATCCCTCCATGCTTCATCTCCTCCTGTACAGATCCAGGTTCTTCTTTTCCCATTACTTTTCTTCTATAGCTATATAGAAGCTAGCTTCTATAACTAGCAGAGCTAGTTATTCCAACCAAACAGCAATATCCCATAAAATCAGTGTGTTTAAGCTCTGCCAAGCAAGAACGCCATTTTCAAAGCTTCAAGGCTATATCCAGCCTGCAGCATCTGACATAGAGCTGCAAGATAATTTATGGTTGGAGGGGGCCCCAGGAGGTGGCCAAGCCAATCTCCGTTCCAGACCATGGCATGCTACGAGGTTGGACATGGTGTCTCAGGGCTTGAACTAGAGCTTGGGAAGGGTTGCAGGGCTGTATCCCCACAGAAGGAAACTGTGGTGCCTGGCCAGGTCAGGCAGAGGATCCAAGACCTTAGGCTGTCCTGAAAACTAGTGATGTGGCTTTAGCAGAATGGGGAATTAACAACAACAGCAKCAGCATCTTTGAGTGGTACAAAAAAACTGTGAGATTAACAGGTGAGGAGAGAGAATACATGGACCTACTGCTCATGCATTAAAAAGAGTAAGCAAAGGAGGATGATTTGGGCTGCCCTGCCATTCACCTAGTCCCATTTTCATCTTCAAAACAGGCATTCATTTAGAAGGAGGTGCAGATGGGAATAAAGAGGTGTGTTACTAATGGAAATCAGTGGGGGAGTTGGCTGCTAACTTGCAGAGATCTTTAGGAAGTGCTCTGACATGATTTTGGCTTGTTCTTCACCACAGTTATTCATTTGGGAATATATGCAACAGCTTTAACACTGTGTTTCCATTTTTGGTCACCTTCTGTGAACTTTGTTTCGTAAAAATACTTGAAATACTTCACTTTCCATAAAAATCCTAGCATACTGACCCTTCTCTGCCTGCTATCTGAACCCTAGCTGGTGGAGAGCCTTATGGCAAGTACGGTTCTCCTCAGACCGCGTCTTTCCTAGACCCATTAGAAAGCTCGTCCATTTTACTGGGTGCTTCTCATGTCTTCGTGATAACCTGGAATTTCACTTCCAAGCCAATGACTCTCAGCTCTCTCTTAGTGATGAAGAGCCCATGAGTTAATATAAGTTCCCCAGCTGCCTGTAAGGCAAATAAAGGATAAATCAGTCCAAGCTTTCATTACAAAATTTGTTCTGGAGAGGATGCTATCTGACATTAGCCTCAGTCCATGACTGCTGTCTATTTATTTTGATGCTTCAAAAACACCACCTCAAACCTGAGCAGCAATTATGTATGTATGGGCAAGAGTGCATTCTGCATTAGCTTTTTAATTAGGCAGATCATAACAAAGATGAAATTACTTTACAGTATTTTTTTCCCCCAGGTCTGTTAGCATCTTCCAAGAAATGGAACCAGACTGATTTCCTTTAGATGCAACTGCAGTAACACTCCTCTGGCCCGTCAGCTCCATAAAAACTGTTTTTCCTTCTTTTGTCAGCATCTTCACAATATGGCTGCCAAAGAGCATTGCCATGAAAGATGTTTCAACCAGTATCACAGCAACTTTCCTTGCAATTGATAGGAGAATGCTAAAGGGAGAAAGATGAATTTCAAGGTTACGGAACTGATGCACAAAACCTTTTTAAGAATAGTGCTCTGATTCTATTTGCAGTTTTATATCTGGGTGTAATCTGCCCATATTATTGATGATCAAGAAGTCGCTCCTTCTGAGCCTTGACAGCTATGTGTCTTAGGGACTGCAACTTGCTAGATTTATGTTCCATATGTCAAAAGCTCCCCTGGGGCCTTGTGCCTCCGTGAGTAAACTCTGTTTTCGATTCCTGAATTTTCTCTAACTTTCCATTTATCATGCTTTTCTCTTTTGGAAAGGTTGTGTTTAAAATGACCCATTAGGGTATGAAGGGACAATCTGTGCTCATAGCTAGCCAATATCATGCACGGAGACAAGCAGTCAGTTTGGAAAATTGCATGATGAGATACCTCAAAAATTAAATAGCAYTGAAGAGTGAGAAAAGATTAAAAAATACACAGGGCAATTAAATGTAGGTTTTAGGTCTTGAACTTACTTTTACTTTCACATTGATTCAGAGAAGTGCAAGGGCAGATGTTCGCACCTTGATTAGATACAGCTGTGGAGACCCAGGGACTTTAAGTTAGGCAGTCTGCATCACAAGAGCAGTAAGGACAGGCTAGCACAGGCTTCTCAACAGGGCAGAAGACATACTGACCTCCAGGGAAGTGCTGCTTACTGCTGCCAGGTTTAGGTCCAGCATTGATGTGACTGCGCACTATGTAATGACTCTGCTGGAAAAATAGATTTAGTCCTAAAAAAGTAAGGAACTAGATGAAATGTTGTTGATGGTAAGMTCTCCACTTACTTCTAAGGCCAGAAGCCAAGTGGTATGATACAGGATTTACATCAGAGAGAACTCAAATAGTGACAGTGCTGAACACTAGGACCAATAAGTTTTGGAGCCATGGGAAAAATAAAATTTGAGTTTTTAAGCCTCTGTTTTAACTGAACTTACTGAGTATTATAATGGTGAGCTTTTTCTTCTTCACTAAGCCATTAAATGCGGAAGGGAGAGCACTTCCCTTTGTGCTTGATTTGCATCACATACCCCTTTTAAGTCACAGGTCAGGAGTTCAAAAGCAGATTGCTTCTGATGACACCACAAGCATTTTACAATGAAGCAACAAAATTCCTGATTAGCAGCAACTCTGGCTTTGATCCATGGAGTATAAAATGGAGTAACATGTTTTACAAAGATGAGGACAATTACGGCAGAAAAATAAGCAAGCAGACAAGGAGCTTCTCATTTGTACATGCAAAAGCTACCGACTCTCTCAGGCCTATGTGGGTTAGATTTCAGAGTTCATTTCATTCTAGTATTGTTTCATCCATGTCTACAAGCCTTGCTGCCTTCCCTTGCAGGGCAGGTTCACGTGGAAGCCTTCCTTCTTTCGAGCTGAGAAACAACAATGCGCAAAGGGGATTTTTCCTTCATCAGAGGTTGACTGCAAAAGCGTCCATCTTTGCTTTCTCTGCCATCAGCATTCATCACACACCTCTGAGCTGCTATCCTATTTAAAATCCTGAAATTATAAATAGCCAGTAGACCTTAACAAGTTTGTCCTGTTTTCCAACAGTTAYTACTTTTTAGCGAGTTACCATGCTTAAGCAAGTTGTTTTGACACGCTTTTAAAAGAGTTCACATCAACCACAAGGACAGGTTTATAACAAGTGTGATATTAATTTTGCTCRGTCTCAGCATGTTTGAAGAGAAAAAAAACACAGAAAGTAGCTATGTGAATTATCAGCCTCACTGCTCTTCATAGGGGTTCCTGTAAAAAGAAGGGAAAGAAAATAGTTTTAGATTCCCATTACCCATATAATGCACCTCGACCTTGGGATGGAGAGGGGAAAGGAGAACAGCCTGATCCAAAGACAGAGATCCTCAGCCATTTTTGAAAGTAGGATGTGAGCCTTACAAAAACAAACAAACAAACAAACAAAAGAAACACTCCCCCCCCCAAAAAAAAAGAAAGAAAGAAAGAAAGAGAAAAAGAAAGAAAGAAAGACAAAGTGCATTCAAATCTAGTTACTGGGATTTTGGTGGCAGCTGAGGAACCTGTGRCATCTCCAATAAAAGCACAGAACAAATGTACTCAGTGACTAGAAAATAACCATTAGTTATTCTTAATTAGTACATTTTGGGCAGGCTGGCCTTTATACCTCTGTCTCAAACTGTGCCAGAGACTTTATGCCCTGGCTCCTGCAGAGAAGCTCTATAAAGCTCATTATACCTGTAATGTCATGTCTCTTTCAGGACCAGGCAGAATCATCCGGCCCTGAACAGATCTTAACAGACCAATCCATAAATAAGTCTTTTTTTCTACTCAGCACAGGAACTGAGGGAAGAAACACAGTAAGAGGTTGGGGGGGGGGAGGGAGAAAAAAGAAAGAAATTCAAAAACTGTCAAGACCTAGAAGTAGGTTTGCCAGGTCAAGCCAGAATTCATAACTTGTGTGTAGATTTCCCAGATACACACAATGTCATTAACCCACTAGGGTCATTTTATCACCCTGGCTTTCTGGCTGAGACGGCTCAGCTATACCACTTGCTGTCATTCATAGCTGTGATATATTCTTAGAACATTCTTGTCATTTTGTCTTTATACACACATCCCTGTGATACCATTTACAAAAATATTTTTAAGGAAAAATTTATATTTTCCTATTCATCATATACAGTTACTTAGGTCACCAGGCAGTAGTCGCTGCAGGTAGGTAAAAAGTAGTATTGTGGCTTAAGTGCCAGTATCGGAGCTAAGTTACTGCACTGCTGTGATCCTCAGAGGGCAAAGAGTATTTGAGAAGAGACATATAGCTGTCTGTGGGACTCTAGTAACGATTAGTTCAAGCTAAGTCAAAAGCCAGAACATGTACTGTATTGATGATACTCGGACACCTAAGCAGCTTGCTAACTTTAGCAAACATAGACTATGTATGCACCTTGGTTAACAAAAAAGAAACAAAGCCATACTTCTTTTTGCACAAGAATTAAGCAATACTAGAAATAAGGGTTTGTTTGTTTCCTAAAAGAAGGTTATTACATCCCTTCTTCAATTATTTTTTTTTCTCTGCAGAACCATTTGCCGTTGAAGCTTACATATGCCATGGACCCTTACAACTTAACCCACATCCCAGCTGCTTAACTAGAATTTTTAAAAAAAGAGAGCACCACCTGATACATCTGGAAGCCTTTTTCACAGCATCTGTTGTGAGTCAAGGTCAATTTGAGGGTAGCCAGAAAGAGACAGAAAGACAGAAGGCCTCATTGAGAATACGCTTGACCCACACTAATCCTCCACCTTTCTGGAGGGTTCAGATCCAACAGGAAGCACCWGTTCCTGGCACTGCCAAACACTCCAGGCTCTGCTGTAACTCAGCAGCTTCTGGAGGAGCCACCCTTCCTGCCACCATCCTTGGAGCAAAATAATGATGCAGAAGTAGTTACCCAAGACACTGGGACAGATGTAACATCTTTTTCAAACAGCCATGTTATGCCCAACAGGCTACAGTGGCCTCAAAATGTCTGCACAGCTTTCAAAGCCAGGAAAGCTTCATTTGCTTCTTGTCTACCATGAGAATAAAAAGCTTTCCTCCCCACCTCAAGATGTCAAAACATCTTAGACATGAACAAGATAAGAGAGATTATTTAAGACTGTGCAAGGTGGCTATGGGAGCATGAATTTGATGAGAAAACTATGGCGTTATAAGCAAGTTTGTTGCCAGCAACAGCTGCATAATGTGAAAAGAAGATGATACTATAAGTCCACAAGCTAGCTGGTAGGCTGTCAAAATACAACTTTAGCTCATCGGTAGTGCACTACCAGCAGTCGATGAGCAGTACTGCTTGTGCAGAGGCTAAGAGACAGAAGGACATACCAATAGCTTGTCTACTATTACTACCATCTGGGGAGAAAGTTACTGTCCGAACCTGTTTCTGACAAAAGATACTATTTCTGTCAAAGCACACGCCATATACCATTTGAACAAGGTTTTGTTTTGTTTTGTTTCATGAAGACTCATTTTAGTGCTCTTGGACTTGATATCTTTCTACTTTTCTTCTAAAAGTAGAATTAATTGTACAGAAATAAAGCTTTGTGTTTGAAAGAATAAGCTGTAGTCTTGGGAAGCCTCTGATGAGTTCYCTCAGCTTCCGATTTTCTATAGCTCACATACAACTATATGGTACATACAGATATATGGCATGAATACTCAAAGTGAATCTTATCTACTACACACAACGAATAACACTGCACACAGCCAGCACAGCATGGTGCGCTGGGCTGCTCTGTTGCTGGATATTCATAGCATGAAGAGGGAAAAGAGAGACACTGCATAAAGGTATCAGCTGGGCTATTTCCACAGTATGGTCTTAAGTGAAGCAATGGACCTCCCAGGATGTCATCATTTCTATCTCTAGAATAGAAACAAGATCAGACTACAAAAGCAAGAAGTTCAGTCCATTCATATTCCTGAAACTTTTGGCAGCTTTCAGATGAAAGGTCCTATATGAAAGTAAGCTTGTTTTTTTTCTAAATAAATAGATAAATAAATAAATTAGGCACATTGCTAGCAAGAAGAGAGATTCACCTGAGCCACAGACTTCTGCGGCCTTCAGCCCATCCCTACCAGCACCCTCCTGGTCCTCACCCCTCATGTACCCCCATGGGAAAGGCAAGGCCTACATYCCAAATCCCATCATTACCTCCTCTCCATCATGCCGTGTCACACATCCAGGCCCACCACCTGCCACTCGGTTATGCTTATATGTCAGAGCAAGCATCACAGCAGGGACTACCCACAGGTAGAAGGAGACACTGCTGATATAGAAATCAAAGCAGAGAACAGATCTGAAGAAATAGTCCTGGAGGGGTTGGGGAACTTCCCTGCTCAGCAGAAAAGCTACTCATGTGGCAACGACCACAACTATTAGAAAAATCACTCCTACCTAAATGCTGCCATCTAATCAATGAGTACAAATACTTCTCACTAGACAGGAGTGGGAATATCTCCATTCACACGAAAGCAGCATGGGTTGCAGGGGCCCACAAGAAAGGACAGGACATAAACTAAGAACAAAGTAACTCCTTGCACACGCAGGTTTTCTTTCTTTTCTTTTTTTGGTTCACTTGCATGTTTAACCCAAGATGCGAGTCAGCCCCTGTAGAATACAGGCTGGTGGCTTGGTAGGATACAAATGCTTCAAGGTGAAGCAAATCAAGACTATAACTCTGGTCAAGAGTCACCACAGATGGTGGGATGTCCATGTGAAACATGATGTACGAATTTGGTTTATTTCCTAATCATGGATTAGTATTTCTTATCCTTGGGCTATCAATCGCTAGGAAGTAGTAGACTGCATATGCCTTGCTCTGCAAGTGATATTTAAGGTTCCACTTTTCTGCTGTGTGAAAGCGTATCTGTCTTTCTGGTTCTAGTGCCATGTCCTCCACCTCCCCAACTCCAAAAGCTTTCCTAGTTACACAGTGTATAATTCAGAGTTTGTTCACTGCTTTGTGTCATGGCTGATATTTAAAAAAGCAAATCATACTCTTCTTTTGTCAGCTTACGGTGTATTTCATCTCCCACTATCTCATAAAGTGACAGCTTGATTATAATGTAATTACTTTTTTTTAGTGAACCTAGTGCATAGTTTTATTTCCAGATGGGTTTATGTTCCTTATATTTAAGCTCATTATGAACAAGAAGACTGCACTGGGAAAATATAAAGCAAGCCTTTTCTTCTCTCTCTCACTTTTTTCTTTTTTTAAATCAAAGTGATCATTATGAAGTGCCTATATAGCTAGGGAAGAACTGCCAATATCAAAGATAATCTCAAACATGAGAGCGTAAATGAGCTTGAGAGCCCTTTAAGACATTTATATGGAAATTGAGAAAATAAATGTTTAATTTTCATTGCTTGAAATTTGGTAAAAGCTAACATGTTGAATAGCTTCAATATCCAAGAATCAAATATCTGAGGAGCAAGGGCTGGAGCACGGCTGCAGATGACTACAGCAGGGCTAGTGCCAATTCACAAATTGGTGAAATGAAAGCCTTTTTTATTCAGTCAGACCCAAAGCCTCCTGCGGCTAGGTGCTTGCCAAGAAGCTCACTTGCAAGTCAAGTATTATCTGTTGATGCTAAGAAGCACAAGCTGATACATTTTGCCAAAACATGTGACAAGAAAATCCATGTAACTCAACAGTGCTTTGCAGCAGAAACTGCGATTCCTCTCTGAAAACCATCTTAGTAAAACGGCACCCTGGGGTTTCCTGTTTATTGCATCCCAGTGACTTCCAAATCAAATACGATCAGCTCGGACGCAAGTGATAATGATTTTTTTTAACTGCTCTTTGTATAAAAGTAATAACAGGTTCATACAGCGGAGCTGTGTTGAGGCATGTGTCACAGTGTAGATTCTACAACTGGCCTTTAGTCAATAAACTTATTAATAACTCACAATCCAGTTTCTTTTCTATTATCCAGTTCACTGTTTCCCAGTGTTAAAGGAAGGAAAAAAAAAATCCAGAAGCAAATACCAAAAGAAAGATGCTAAATTACCCCCAAAGTGAAACCAGATCCATTCTGGGGTCTATTTCTTTAGCAGTGCTTTTACTACAGCCAGTCACACACTTCCCCATGCAGCCCCTCTCCTGCCCAACTAGGAGATGTGCAGCAGCATTTTGTGCTGACGTAACTCGCTTGCGTTTTCTAATTATTTAAATATCAATGAATAGAAACAAACATTTTACAGTGCAGCCCTTACCTAAAACAAAAGCAAGAGCTGCCAGGAGCATATCAGCCTCTCTTTGCCATTTTGCTGCCCAAAATACTGTGGAAGTGACCAGATGATGGTGTCGCTTGAAATCAGTGCCTTATCCTAGAGAGTGTGTGCAGCATCACTAGCCAGCCTGTGACCCGCGTCCAAGCTTCCTCCTCCTGAAAACGCTCACACTTTGTTCCTTATGGCAYATCAACACTACTCCTCCTTGACCAGTGTTTGCTTCAAAACCTATATCCTGCAAGAGAATTTTGTTTYAGAAAATATGCATGTTTTCAACCAGCTCGGGGCTTATTTTCCCCATACTTCTAAGTTTTAAGTCACTAATGGGTGATCTAATCTGCTGTAACAAGACTAGTACTTACTTTCTRCATGGTATCTGTCCACCAGCTCTCCTGGGACACTTTAGCATTTAAAATTTTAATATTCCAGACACGTATTCTACCTTATTCTATTGCCATGCCACAGACCTCCATACACCAACCTAATTGTTCATTTGTCTGAGCCTGTCAGCTTTTCTATTTCCACACTCCCACCTCAGTACAAGGATTCTGATACGTGGTGGGAAAATGCAAAGATTATCATATACCACAGCATCATTTATTTACTCTACCACACAGGAACTATTGATTGATTAAGCTTCTTCAGTAACAAACCTGTAACAYAGTTTTTATCATAAAATTGCTTAGTTCCATGTAAGAATTGCACCCTAGAAATTCAGATCAAAGATTTGAAACACTCTTGCTTTACTGCTACCTTTTCAAGTGGAAAAATCAATGCTATAGCAACAAAAACTAGATATCCAGACCAAAGAGAAGGGAAAATAATATGAGGGAAAAATCAGAAATGGAAGAGAAAAACAGCTTATATTACAGGCTTAGTAGTCCCTGGGGGTACTGTGAAGGTTTCTGAATAGATGAAGCATTTCCAGTACTTATGATGAATCAAATACTGTCAACTTCAAGTTCACCACAAAAATGTCCTGAAAACAGGACAACTGAATTTTTTTTTTTTTACTGAAATCGACTTACTGTCACACTYAAATGACTGGGATCTGGCTACTAAAAAAGCTTTTTAGTGGGATTTTTCAAGACTTTTAAAAATAATCCCAAACTGGGGGGGGGTGATTTTGGGGGGCTTTTTTTGTTCTTTTCCTCCACACTGTGCAACATATTCCCTTCCCCTTAAGTCAAATCAGATGAACACTTTTCATAGATGAGCCACAGATCATCAGAAAACTAGTATCACTATTGAAACTACCTTCTTCAAAGGCGAGTCGGCTGGAGGAGGTCAGACGGAGTTCAGAGACTTGCCATTCTTCGGCTGTTTCACATTTCCCTTTAAGCCCCGCAATAAGGCTGAAAATCGTCCCCGCTGAGGCCTCGGGAGCCTACTTCCCCTTCGAGCCTCTCTTCACGTGTGTTTGGGTGATTAATCGGTGCTGAGGCAGCCGGCTTCGTCCTGACGCTTCCAGCAGAGGCAACGCTGCCGTGCGGGGAGGCAAAGGCCGAAGACATCCCCAACCTACGACGCAAAGAGGAGATGCAGAATAAAGCTCTCAAGGGGAGCAGGGAACGCAAGGGTTAAACTGGGGCTCGCCTCCTCAGCCAGCATCAGCGCTGGGGAGCCATCCTTGTCTTTAACTTATCCAGCTCCTCGCCCASCTTCTGGAGAAGGCTGGGCATGGCTGAAGATGTTTCCCTAATGTCCAGGGCTGCATCTTTGTTCAGTTTTGTTCTTCTCTGAAAAGGAGTCAAGCTAAGAATTAAAAATCATGGCAAAAAGGAAATTTGAATTTTGGCAGTACTTGCCAAAATCCCCCCCCTTTTTTTTTCAACAAGCAAAGGATGTAATTTAAAATTAAGACCACAGCACCAGTCCTTTGAGATACAATCCCAATCAGCCTTCAGCTTCTTCATACAGATGTAACAGAACAAACTTATTTCTAGATGGCATGTGACTGGTTAATTTTGCAAGTTTTTTTTCCCATCAAATGAGGAAGGGGCCCAAACGTCAAAGTTTTATATGAATGAGAAGCTATCAAGCYAGTGACTGTATTACAAAACAAAATGCTGAAGTATCTGCTTAAAGTCCATCAAAAAAGAGTTAAAAAAAGTCATGTCAAGTGTCTGATTATATGACTCCATTAAGAAGTTTCTTTTAATCAATACATGGTATGCAGTCTACATAATTCAATCTGAGAAAATTTTTACTAGATTATATCTTGACAAGACTGCCTTATAGGTCACTTTAAACTCAATTTTTATCTGTCCAAATAATGAACCCGAGAAGGTTAAGAGATTAGCATTTCCGAGTATTTTTACTACAATCAAACCTTTTCCAAGAGGAGGCTGTTGTAGTGCAATTGTCAAAATCTTGCCTGGAATATCATAGAGACAAGACAAAAAGCCCACAAGAATTAATATCTTCTAGTGTCCTGTGGCAAGATAAAGCACAGGCAAGGTACTAGAAGAAATCCAGACTGTCGCTGCCATTAATGGAAAAGCTTGCCCCAAAATAGCTGAAGGAACACTAAAAAACTAACAACTACTTCCCTAACAGAACAACTGTGAAGTAAGGATGGTATAAATCTGTAAGATTTAAAATACAATTAAATACCTTATTTTCCACATGCAGTTCTTGACTCTTCCTTATTTTCAGTCATAAATTATTGCTGCCTTCATTCCTCAGAAGGATTTCATTCTTTTTTTATGCATGTGGAAACCATGACCCCACTTCTGCTCTGCATTTTTGTTTTCAGCTTCCAGGGAGACTAGGAYGTGCAAATCAGAGCATTTCTGCTCTCTCTGACTTGTGCTTCCCCATATAGAAAAAAAAGACTAGAAAGAAAATTAAGAGGTAGTATGACCTGTTTTTCTTCCCAGAAGGGAGGATCCAATTATATCTATGTCACTTTTGACAGACTTCTGTCTCACTTAGTCTTCAATAACTGCCAGGAGCAGAAATGGCAGCATTTCCCCAGGCAGTCTAGTCCAAGATCTCCCCATCTTTTAGCACAGGGAAGTTTTTCTTCCCTCTAAGCCACAGAAATGCATTACATTTCATCTTCTGTCTCACGGACAGGGAGAACTGATCACCGTTTCACTGTAGCAACGTTTTAYTTACTGACAGGCCGCCATGTCCCTCAGTTTCAGTAATCCTCGCTCAACTATTCACTTCTTTCAACCCCCCCTAATGTTTTCCAGACTCCGATCATCTCCCAGATGTAAAAAATCCCATCCCCAAATGCCTACAGGAGCCCAGGGAGAGGGATGGCTGTACTTGTGCAGGCGCACTGAATGGAGAATCCCAAAACGGTGCATTCGCGCTTGCACTGGAAGAAAAGAAATAAGGGTATAATCCCCCTGTTCAGTGGAAACCACTATAGCCTGTGCTTACTGCCGAACACCAGGCCAGGCTGCGACTGGGCCCTTTGCTCCTGCCAACTGGCAAAGCCTGGCTTTTTGTGCCGTGTTTTGCCATTAGGCTCATTACTGTGTCCAGAGAGTCTCTTTTCCTGCTGCCTGATACAGTTACCTGTGATCTACTTACATTTTCTATATGAAGAATGGGTAACTGTGATTRTCCTGAAAGAGGGTAATTAAAGGTAATATAAAGCCAATCAGAGAGAGATAAGTGAATATCAAAGCTTTTGACCTGGCCAGGTGCTGGAAGATACCGCCGAAAAGGTCTTCAAGTAAAAATCAAATTACCACTTTGACAGATTCTTAGATGTTTAAACCTTCTGGCAGTAAGAGCTGCTAATAAAGAAACAGTGCAAACCAGAAGACAACAACAGCAGTAGTTATGCAGTAATATGATTAAACAGCCTGCAGCCGTAATGCTGCTTCTAAGCTATTTTATGAGAGGAAGTCAAAACTTCTGCATTCCAAAAAAATCAGTTAGGGAGCAAGGGAGATGGAAAAATAAATCTATTTAAACTGAATTCTTACAATCAAGTGCTAAATCAGTCATGAGTAATTGCAGAAATCATTGCAGTTCACCATATTTTRATAACAATGAATACTCCACCAGAGATAAAAGAAAAACTGTTCAGTTTCTCAGTACATGAGAAGGCTCTACCTTAGAGAAATTGTTGCTGCCTGACAAATTGTTACTGTCTGACTGGAAGAATATCCAGCATCACCAAAATTAAGAACCCCACATTGAAGCCTTTTCTAATTTTCATAGTAACAGAACTGATTTCAGTTCAGAAATATCAAAAAATCTTGTTAGTTTTTAAACACTTACACACATTTTGTTTCCTCTTCCTGCTTTTCTGTATTTTTTCTCTCTCTCACCTCAAAAAAAAGAATTGTAGATATCAGTTTCCCACAGTGACACTAGCCGAAAAAAAGGTCATTCTTGGACTTCTGCCACTTCTCCCCTYGACTGTAGACGCTAGAAACTTCAAGGAAAAAATATCAGGAAACTGCGTAGGAAGCTTTGAGGTGACTCCAAGACCCTTCTCTCATAGAGCCTCATGCATTACTATAAGATTTATGTGCTCGAATATAGTGTTTCATGCACCGAGTCCTGTTCGCTGGTGGACAGGATCACGTCCCCTCCTACTCCATCTCACGGCCTCCTTTCTCCCTTGCTGCTGGACTTGGACAACCTCTTCTGCCTGATGCGGGTCCTCCAGAAAGGCAGCCACCTCCAGTTCTGAAAAGCCCCGTGGATGAGAAACCTGCTCTCCCCCAGCCACTTGGTCCAACTCTAGAAAAGTATATTCGCTCTTTGACAAGGGAGCAGGTTCAGACCACATGAGCTCCAATCCCCCTTTGGGCTGTCTCCAGGTGGTGGGCAGTCCAGGTGGGTCTCCCCACCGTTGGCTTTGCAGCGGGTTCCCGTCCAGCTTGGTTGCAGCCTGCCAACGAAGCACCTGGGTAAACGCACGGACGCTCGTGGCCATCTGCCATGCTGAAGACCAGCCCTGAAAAAGCAGGCGGTTTTCACTGGATTCTCACTCAGTTCTACATCTACTAGATGAAAGCTGGGGGAAAGAGAGGTTGGTTCTGGCAACAGCTTGGATTCAGATCGGATGAAGCATGTGGGGGCAAGAAAAGGGAAAAAAACAGGAACGTTCTGCGTCAGACTGAACAGCCCTGTGGTATTCAAGGCAAGGAAGGATACATTAGCCATCTCCTCCTTCTATTCCCTTCTTGATCCTTCCAATGAGATTATTTTAGGTCTCAAAACAAAGGCCTTCCTAAAGCTTTTGCATTTTTTCTGGTAGCTCTTTTCTTCACCCTCCTGTTCACAAAAATTCTTTTGAAATGCGGAAAATAATTGATGCTATCAGATATCTACCTTACATATACCAGAGAGAGAAAAAAGAGGAAAACTCCACCCCATAGATACAATGTCTCAGTATAAAGGGTCACATGTGCTCTCTTTTTGAACATGTGGTGTTGGAAACTTCCTCTGATGGGCTTCATTCCTTGTGGGTCCTTCCAAATGTTTCTGTGCCAGGACGCAGTGCCTTTCCTTCTTCCTCATTCAGGAATGTTTCTGACCATGAGAGATTGGACTGGACTAAGCAAGTCAGGTGCAAGGACTAGTATGAAAGATAAATAGCAAGAATCTGAATCGGGTCGCAGGAAGAACTTATCTCTATGTTGAAACAAAATACAATTTATCATTCTCTGCTTTTCTATACAGTTATTCRTTTTCTAATTTAAAATAAATATTTTAAAAGATTTTTTTTTATTATGTGATTTTGTATCTCTACTTTCTGTAAAGTAAGTTTTATATCCTTAACTATTAAAAAAATTCTATTTTCAGGAAAAGGTGCGAGATAAAGAAATTCCAGTCAGGGCTTAGCTGTGCCAAAGTTGCTCTGCTTCGCAGTGTTCCCCTGCAAAAAATAAGCATTGATCATTATCACAGTGCCATCTCTTCTAATTTCCTTGTTGTTCAAATTTCCAAGTGGGATGCAATTAATTAACTTGGGCTTATATTCATTATGTTTTTAGACCTAGAAGTTATCGACAGCCACTTGACACTAATTATTTGTGCTATTGACATCTTTGAACTGTTGAAAGCTCTCTGGAGAAGAGAGTTTTGGGGAATATGCCAAMGATATATGAGGGGAAGAGTTATGATAGCAGGAGGGAGACATGGTTGTTGCACATGTGTAGACTGGGAAAGCAAGCACTGCAAGATGCTGAGCTCAGGGCGCTTTTGTTATTGCTACTGCTTTCACCAGTAAGGCTCCAAATGGAACAGAGAGCACTCCAGTTGTTTGAAATCCTTGACCCAAAATATTTAGGTGTAGTTTAGGCACCCCATCTCACTTCAGGGTGGGACTGTGGCACATAAGGCAGTTGGAGGGTGCACATACACACATGTGAAAGTGCAATATGACCCACCTAAACTGGATGTGTATGAATAGATAGGGTGAAAATTGAGCAAGTCTTAGGGTTTCCAGTAATAGGAGAAGCATATACCCCAAATCAGTTAATAAGACAGTCAAGTAATAAATAGAATATTAACCTTCAGAAGCAGCATCGGATGGACAAGGCGTGTGACGGACAGATCCAAAGCTCTGAGAGGGCATAACACAAGGAGGAAATATGTAGTGATGACATTGGCTTAAAACAACTAACAACACAATTAAATAGTAACCAGGGGACTACCAAGAAACTTTTGAGAGAAAAATGAATCATTTGGGGAAAAAAAGATTTTTTTAAGGAGGAAAATTTGTGACTATGGAGAGAGACWTTGGAGTGGGAGAACTGTAACAGAGCAATAGTCATACCTAGTTAGAAATTTATAAATTCATATGTGCTTATTAGCGTTTTTTTGATGCCTGGTATTGCAATCTATCTGCTGTATTGATGATATTGATTCTGAACACGTATTTCAGTGACTGCTCATTAATTTTCATTAACAAATCAACAAATTACTTTGATCCTGAGTCAATTTAACTATGTGAATTGACAAGCTTTTTCACTTGTGGGTGTTAAAGCACCCACTGAGAGCTGATAGGCTGAAGGGAGGTAGGATGACTTTTCTTTTTTTTATTTTTTTTTGTTTTTTTTTTGGTTGCCTGGCCCAGGCAATAAGCCAAAGAGAGGATTCAAATGAGTGAGGATTAAAGCATTTCCACTCGGAGAAAAGTGCTTCTCTTAATTACATGAGCAATAAGACACTCTCCCAAAACTTAGCTTCTTCCTCTCCACCCATGGTATTTTGTGCAGTAATTTTTAGGGAGGTGCAAATAGAAGGAAAAAAAATGCAATTGCGGGATGCTTCTGCTTCACAGCCACTGGTGCATCTCCAGAAGTCACAAGTCATCACTGAAGGTACTACTGCTTGTCAGTTCAGAAGAAGACACCTTTGTTTTGCGTACTGACAACTTCTGAGATTCTGTGACAAAAAACAGCAAGCAAACGYAGCACAAAGAGATATTTAATGCTAAATTAGGCTACTAATGATAACCAGAACAGATTTAAGAGCTTCARGTTTTAACAACTGCCCTGTGTCATTTATCATGTACACCCTGGGAAACACAGCAAGCATACTTTGCCTCCTTCCTACCAAACAGCTTTTAATGTTTTGGAGTTTTTTTTCCTCTCTATCATGGTTGGATCTCAGTTTCTTCTTCATTTTTTTCCCTCTGAAAATGTCAGAATCTTGTTTTAAACACATGATAATGCTCCCAAAGATCCTGTATACCCCAAACCTGACCTCAATAGCTCCCTCTAAGACTGAAAGCCAAATTTGTCTCTAGTAGCATTGCTCTATTTTGTGATGTGTTTCGATTGCAAAAGCAGCCAATTGGGAAAAAGTTAGAAAAAGATGTTGTTCCCATAGTAACCCATTTCCCCTACCCACTCATTAGATTAACACATTTCAGATCAAAGGTAGACATGAAAATACCTAAGAACTGATATTCCAAGACATTCCAACACACTATCTCAAAAGGCATTACTTAATATCAGAGCTTGCACATCTATAACTGCAATGCTCGTTACACTGTCCTGGCTGAAAGTTATCAAAAACAACATCGCAGATAGTTTGCTTTGTTGCTAGCACACAGACAATTGCTTAAGTACTGAACCAAATGGGAACTCTCCAATGTCAGATTAGAGTTGCAATAAAGTGGAGAAGTTCAGCATCTTTGTGATCAATGTTTTCAGTATAYTTAACGCTGGGCTAACATTTGCAACTTTGCTGCAAAGGTCTTAATCTCACTCCTAGCAGAGGCAAATCTCTTATCAGCTTTATCTTCCTCAAATTCAATTTAATTACATTTTTAGTACCTCAGCGTGAGTTGACTTAATGGAAGCTCAAGCCCAAGGAATGAATCCAAGCACTGACTCGGTGTGTCCAGATTACAYGAAAACCCTTCAAGCTGCATGCGTGCCATTATCGCACTGAACTTTTGATGTGCACAGGAAAGTGTGAAAGATACCCTGAAAACTGKGTGAACCCTTGGCCACTGAATGCTTCCAGTAACATCTTCTGGTAAAACACATAGGACAAGGAAGCAAGAGACAAGATACTTCTCTCAATTTCTCTCACACTTTCTCTGGGAGATAAGATTTGCTTCATTTTTCTCAGCCTCAACTCTCCAGATTAAARTGAGCCATTTCTTCTGATTTCCTTTCTCATTATTCATCTCTCTAGGTTGATTTTAAGGTGCTCACAGAGAATCTTAATTATAACTATACTCTGTGTGTGTGCGCGCGCACGAGCGTGTGTGTGGGTATGCATGTATACATATACATCCCTTCGATATGCATGGTTTGTGAAACCTGCAGTTGGCCCTGATGAACAGGTCTTTAAATATTACYGTAATGCAAACGGTAGCAGTGAGTTTGCTAAAGGTCTTATTCTCAATAGTTTGCTAAGGCACAAGTAAAGCCTATTTACACCTTACAACATCATTCTGAGACTGACTCTTGTTGACATTTTCATGTCAGTGTGCTCTGTCCCCTGCACATTTGTATCTGAGAAATAGGATTTTCCTGATGACAGGCTGCAATTTCACTAGTCTGTTACAATTACCAGGAATTGAACTTTGTTCTTTTTATTTTTCACTCTACAACTCCTTGTCAAAATTCTCATTTATCAGTCATGCAGCCTGGGTATGCCAGCTCATTCCGCCACGATCTTGCCCATCTTCTCCTCAGTGCACTTCCCCACAAAGTACTGCTCACTCTTGGGGAAAATTAATTCTCAGCTCACAGAGCTGCCCTAAAGTTCTGCCAGAAAGTCATGCAAAAGATGTGGTGTTTGTTCAGGACTTAGAAGAACTGACATTGTTCATAGTTTCCAACTGAGAAGTCAGTGCAACCATTTGTCAAGTGAGGTGGGGGAAAATATCCTTATTAGGTTCCCTCATGTCAGATATTGTAACATCTTCTCCCAACAGCTTAGCAGCATTGGCTCATTTCAATCTTTTTCTTCATTTTCCTCTGCCTCGTAGGCTATCTGCCTATCTCACCCCTATTTGTTTTCCTCTTACAAATATCTTTGAACAGTATCACTGGATTATTGGAAAACAACTCACATTGTCTTTTCTGTGCAGGATGGTGCATGGCTGGTCTTTGCTTTTGTACTGAAGACTGTTGGCTGTTCTCTGTCACCTGGGGAGAAGAGGTAATTTGGTCCTAGTTTCCAAGTAAACTGCAGATGAAAGAGACTTTGTCTGGTTTGTTGTGCTATAACCTTAGGCTAGAGCTTTAAAATATATATGATTTTGGTCATTTAAAAAGGTAACCTTTTCCTGTCACTTACATTCTCCACACTTTATGCCTCTTTAGAAACATGAGAGGAATACAGACACTCTAACACACTGGAAATGCCAGCCAGCAAGCAGTACATCTTGAGTGCTAAAATAAAAACAATAAAATGGTAAATGAACTTTAGAAAATTAATAGTTTTTCTCTTAGTTTCTATTATTTTCTGCATTTAAAATAYAGCAGTCAGAACAAAATTACTACTTTTTAGTAGTCTTTTGTAGTAATCTGACTTTCAAACCAGGGAAAGGAGCTCTGAATAGTAAAGCTGGCCATGAATTTCATAAATTRCTGCTACTTAGTACCTGTAATACCCTGTAGTTTTTCACAAGAAGATACGTTCCAGTCACAGCACCACGCAACGGCTCATCGTTCTCAGGGACTCATCTTCTTGCTTGTTTTTATTGGCAGAGGAGAACTTTTAAAGCTGCCTTGTTTCTCCTGGGAAAAGCCGGAGCTCCACAGGCAGGAATTCCTTAGCCTATGTTGCAACATAGGGAGCAAAGGGGCATTTCCAGCTCCGACCTAAGGGTTGGTTCACTCGGGAAATCCTCCGTCTCCTGCTCAGAAATGAGGTAGGAAGGAAGGGGGGAGTGCACCTGTAATCATCAGGTACCATGGTAACACTGAATCGAATGGCTTTATTTTTTCTCTCTCGACTCTTGATACATTACTTTTCTCATTTTAAGTATCCGAAAGTAAGAAAGAGATGCAAGATCGYTTTCCCCAGAAGACAAATCTGCAAGCACAATTGGTTCTCTTACCTCTTTTCACGAAAGGAGTCAGACAGCAATTAGGAAGCAGTCGAATCTTAGAGAGTAATTTTGTAATTCTCTCTGGTTTAGCACTTTAGAAGMTACTGCTCAGTTAACCTCCCACAAATAGCAGACAAATGTCCTTTCCTGTCTGCCTCTTGACCAGCCTGGGCACCATTCACACCTGCRAATGCATACTGGTGGGTAACCTTGCAGATAGAAACTAACCCAAGACACTGACTTTCAAGTTTATCTGAGTATTCTGGGACACCACGACTCACTACAGGGAGTGTTGAGGAGAGCYTTCCTCCATGTTTCTAGGGTACCAGTTTCTCAACCCTTGCTCTTCCTCTGCCCCATCTTCCTCATGGCTCTGTGTTGCTGCAAACTCAGGGGAAACTCCAGCCAYGTTCTCCTTCTAAATCTCTCTTGCTCCTTGCCAGCCCCACCACCTACAGCACCAGCACTTTTCAATCCTGTGAGTCAAGCTCATTTTGCAGCTGGCAGGAGCAACGCTCCAGGTGGGAACCGTGCTGCGCCGGGCGGTTTCTACTGCTCAGCAATGGCATGGGCAAAAGACTTATATCGCATCTAATTTTTATCAGTGGTTCACACTTATTAGAGCTTTACTTCAAAGTGCTCTCCGACCTATCTCAGGCTCCTCTTTTTCATCCTTTATTTAATTACATGTAGTTCCTAAGCAATAATCAGCATATGGGCTCTTTTTTTTTTTTGCCTGTATGATTTTTTCTTTTTTAGTAGACGTTACCCCAGCTGCTGCCGGTAGTTAAACCTCTCGCTGATTAAAATGTCATGCTCTGGTACGTGACGTTCAAGCTCACCTCCTGGGATTCGTCTGCAAAGCCAATCAATAAATCGTGCAGAGCACAGATTACTAGAGGTGCCACCCAGCCACCTTTGTCCAAGCAGTTGCTCTCTCTTTTTTTCTCTCTGGCAACCTTCCCAGCAGCACGGCAGATGGCAGACCCTRCACAACCCGGCGCAGCAGTAGTTTATTGGCAAAGATGTGCAGTGTCACACACGTAGCAGACAGCTGTCCTAACGCATCCTGACAAGGAAGCTCTGATTGGGCTCGACATCTACACGATATGCAACTCTCCAACTTGCATGCAAGTCCTCGAGGAATCCATCAGAGACCTGTTCTCTGCTAGAGATGCAGGTTAACGTGCCAAGAGTTTGCCAGCACTGCTGCTGCCTTGTTAATATTAACAGCAGCAACTTGCTTTAAAGAGAACGGCACAAAGTGACCTTCGCTGCCTGGCAATGAGAGGTCCTAAATCCTGCGACAAGCACAACACAATAGCTTACYAGTCATAGGCTGGCTTTTAAAAAGAACTGGGCCGTAATAGTTACCTCCCCCACAATATCTCAATTCAGCCTGCCACTTCAGCTATTACGTCTTTCCTCCCTAGACCTTCTGTGGCAATTGCTCCGATGGCTTAATGCCTGAGGGCTGTGTCAACTGCACAGCAAGGGCGCCGGCCGCACACGCGAGGTCTGGAACAAGCCTGCACAATAGGGCACTCAGCAGCGCCACGCGAACGCACGTGCAYCCACTACCCAGCTGCATGCATTAGCTTCCCTAATGCCGCCAAGCTCCACTCAGCCAAAGGGCTCAGCAGACTGCTGTCCTTCTAAGGGAACAGCCAAGCTTAACGCAAGCCGTCCTGCAGAAAGGTGTTGGGATTTCAGCGAGGCAAAGATGGTAACAGAGTAGGTAACGCTTCCAGGAGTTCACTCCCAGCTTATCCTGCCTACCCACACATAGGATTGCTCCCCAAGCATCTTTGCAAAGGGATGAAGCAACCTTAGGAGAATTTACTCCCAGGAAACTTTCAGACAATGAAATCGAGAGGTTTTTATTAAGAAAGTGCCTAATCCTAGTTAACTGCTTATTAAAAGGAGCTTGAGCTGGGGCAGGACATTTCAGGCATTATAGGGCTTTAAACCCCAAAGTCTCCCGGACCTTTTCTCTTTGCATCCAACCCCTTTCTGACAACCAGCCCCRTAAAGCTTGCCTCTGGTCAGCTAATTTTCATCTTTATCTCCTAGCACTCTCAATGTAAGAGAACGTATCCTCAGGTTTTGACATCTGATCATTTCTTCTCCAAACATCCCTGCTCTTCAACAAACTTTTCGTATCGGACTGATCTTTTCAGAATAGCACTATCTCAGATCAGCTCTACCCACTGATATCAGCCTTCTATTCAAGCARTAGATTAAGATCTTTAATCTGTAAATCAACAGTACACAATGTGCAACAGTGCCAGACATTACAGCTYCTCCATATCTAATATAGTATATTGTAATACTTCTCCCCATGGGTTTCTCCAAACTGTTCTCTCACCTTGGAAACTATTTATGAGTTGGCTCATAAAATGTCTCATTTYAGAGACTCTGCTCTGGCCACATCACTGTGGAAGGGTTTAGTCTCTGCCTACCACAGAAGAATGAAGTGTTCTTCTCCTGTGACCCACCTGACAGGACAGCTACCTATCATGAACTGCATATTTTGCATTTATCCTTCACTTAGCGTCATGAAAAACTAAATCTGATACAGGCTACAGTTACTACTAACACAAAGAATCAACTAGTCAGTACTTTTATTCAAAGTTACTCCAGTTAATTCCAGCACACAGCACTCTATAAAAAGTCTCTGATTTACTTCTAAATACCTACACAGGAACTAATTTTAGTTGCATACCTGAGTGGACTTTTTATTTAATTTAGCTTTGATTTGGATGAATAAGAAGTGGGGAAGCAGACAGGCACATGTAAAAGGCACTCAGAAAACCACTAACTTCAGAGAAATAGCTATCAACTTCTTCTCATTACCATTCACAAGGTAAAACTCTTATGCTGAAGAGTAATATAGCAAGCTGAGATCTGCTGTACAACTTCATCTATTTTTATTCTTCTACTGCTTCTCAAGTGACAGTCACTTAATAAAGAAAATCTCTGAGACCTCTGTGAACAAGTGCACTAAATATACAATTATGTATCRTTGCTTTTCCAGTCCCATCACACCTGTGCCATTGTTCTCAAGCTTTCTCATTATAATGAGATCAAGCATTTTCAGGTATGCACAAACATGTTGTCTTTAGCTTCTGGCTAAATAAATCATACATGAGAAGGTAGCCTTTGAGTCATACTCCRTGTTAACAGAAATTCAGCTTCAGAACAGGAAATTCCATTATCTAAAACTTATTTCAAGGTAAAGCTCAGACTGAAAAAACAAATTATTTAGATGGTCACTTGGGCAAGACTGCAGTATGTTTCAAAATAAAAGGCAGGAGACCTTCAGTTCTTCACAATCTTGTTTTTTTCGGTCACCAGAAGACTACATCAGTGATCCCAAAAGGGCTTATTCAGCCTTAACCCTGCAGTTTGCCATAATTAGGCTTTTGTAAAGCATTCTTTAAAAATCAACCCAGGGAATCAGGGATATGTATTTTGAAATAAGAAACTCTTTTTAGCCTTCTAAGTGTTTGAAAATTTTGCTTTCTGTTGAGTAAATTTGAATGTGTGTTTAAACTGGCTAGTGAAGACTTATTTCCTTAAGACTGGTTCCAYGACTTCTCCATGGCTTGTATAGTACACACTTGCAAACCRTAGCGATGAGGGTTTCAGAAGCACATCCACAATTCTATGTCAGATAGAATTTGGTGCCAGGTAGGCTAGCGTTTAAGAGTCCTCTACTGTGCTATGAACCATCCAGATTAACATCTGTGGAGAGCCAGATCATTCTCCTTTTTTGACCCTCTAACTCCCCACCAAACATCCAATAACAAAAAAAGAAAAAGCAACAAAAAACCCTATTTCTCTGGCACCTTAGGAAAATGAGGAGAGCTGTAGTAGGCTCCACACTCGGAGCTGCCCCTTGCCTGTGTGATGGGGAGGCCAAATGTCTCCATTTCACCGCTGGCTCTGCCACCAGCCCTCTTGGTGACCTGGGACACGTCTCTCTCGCTCAGGTTGTCAAAAGGATGTAGAAGTTGGTGTCCCTTTCCAGAAAACTGACTTTTGTTCAGTTGTCAAAAAAAATCCTTGCTTCAGCTTGTGTGAAACAGAGTTTGCATCACTTCCCTGGCTGAAAAGTGCTGCCAGGCTAAACTCAAAGGAGCACGAAGTACTCGCCATAATTATGGCTGCTGTATAACTTAAGACAGAAAATGCCCACTCTCTCACAAACCATCTTTCTAGGGCCAATACAACACGCTTGAGAAGCCCAGCTGCCAGCTCCTATTGCTTAAACACAGTATTTAAGCCTTGTACTTCCGTGTGCGCCCGGACTTGCCTTCTGCTAGGGAATACTCAGGAAAGTTGCTATCTGAGGCTCGCACGGAAAGGTTACGGAGTTGTCATTGCTCCAAATCAACTCTTGCCCCATCTGCTTCCCTGGCATCTGCTCCCCAAGCATTTCCTGACTCCCTCCAGTGAAGGAAATTGGTCTGCTGCACACTGCTGTTGCTGAAGGAATGGGGAAGGAGGAAGCAGACCTGGAGCCATGCCAAGCCCATGAGTATTGCACAGGCCCTCTTGAACAAATCTGTTCTGCACGGGGAACAGATCACTGGCAATGATGACATTTTTGCATGTCTCCAAGGTCCCTGTGGAAGTGCCAARAGTGATTCTAACTTCTTTGGATCCTGGACAGGGTAGCACTGGTACATGACTAAGCTGGAAGGAATAGTCATTTGCTGTCATTTGAGAACAGAGTTATATGTGACTTACAAAAGAGCTCGAGACATTTTGATAAGGTCTAATACCCTAACTACCTTAACAGATGCTCTAAGTGTGCCTATAGGGAGAAAGAGCAGAAATTCAGAGATATATGTGATCAGTGGTAAAGAGGGGAAATGTARGTAGACACAATCAATTTTTTAGAAAAGGAAATGAAGAAAATAGAGAAGAATTTGATTTTACAAAATTAAACAATTTGACTGCAGTCAGGAGCTAGAACATGCTTTTCAAATATAGGTGAACTTCTGCATGCAGAAATGGTTTTGTGATGAGAACAAAAAGAAAGCTCAGAATAGAACCAAGGTCCTGGACTTCACTTGCTGCTCCGCAAATTAAATAAAGCATGGTAAAGCCAGAAGATCRACTGAGATATCAGACAACTAGGCAGCATCAGCAGAAAGAGTTCAAACACCTGAAACAAACTTCTTTCTTACAAGTCTGCTRAAAATCTGGACCTGTAATTCCCCAAATTGTCATTAAATGATGTAGTCCTCCCCTGTAATCCTGAACCAGGAGTCCAGGCACAGCATTTAATTAGTGTCTCAATTATCATTTAAATGTTTGCTTATCAAATTGAATAAAGATCAAGCAGCTGAATTTTGAGACAAGTGGCCGTGTCATCAATGATTTCTCAAGGGGTGATTTATTTGAAGGTTAGCAATTCAAGCAGAGGGTTCTAAAAAAGCAATTAATCAGTATAAATACTTTTGGCCACAGACACTATCCCTGCAAGCAATTCATTTGATCTTAATGCCCAATTCATTTGATCTTAATGAACTAAGATGTATTTCATGCATCACGGCAACAGACTGGTCCTAAGCTGCAGTTACCAAGTTCAGAGAGGTCATATCCCTCTAAACAATATTTTCTATCAACCAAATCACAATTGAACTGCAGAAAATTAGCAGGTGAAGGAAAGAAAGAGAAGGAGCAAGGGGTGGAGTTCCATCTTACAAGAAATTTTCCTCTGAATAAAAATTTGTTTTTCAGATGAAAGCCTTAGATTTGCCTGATCTCTTGTCAACCATAAGTTGACAGCCTGTCTTATGAATGAAACCTCTCTTGCCTCTGGTCACCAGAAGGGCATATGTAGAAGAGTACAGTGKAAAATTTCAAAATTTATCACAACTTTTTATACAAAGTTACATTATCTTTAATTCTAGCCAACTCCAGAACACCAACAAAATCTGCTACTTATAGAAAATGTAAGAATTTTCCTACAGCGTAGTGAAGTGATTCAATAGGTAAAAGYATATCAAGAGCAATACACACAGGTGGGCTTCTCTTGGATTTGGAGGGGACTGGTAAATTCTGGAGGCAGACCAGGCCAGCAGGGTAGTCCACAGCCAACCTGGAGTGAAGCACAACATACAGACATATTGATAAGATTACATACTCTCATTTCAAAATCTCTGACTAATAACAGGGATGCARCCTCCTGTAAGCTCTTCCTGCATTTATCTAATAGTTAATTTTGCATGACTAAGTAGGTTTYACAAGGCCTTCAGCCATTGGGTTTTGCTTCATTCTGATGCCAGATCTCTCACCTTCCTCAAGGAACTGCACACGATGCCTTGTCAAGTCTCGTTGGAAAGCTTGTTGTGCAGCCCTAAATTATTTGGAGCACTGCTGGGCTGTCCAATAAGACTTGAGACGCTGAACTGCAGACTGGATAACCTGCATGCATTTTGAAAGATGCAGTCATCTGCCTTTGTGTTTTTCTTTTTAATCCTGTTAGCTTCTAGCAGCCACAGACTTGCCCTGAGYGTTCCAGTTCAGATAGGACTCCCCAGGATCTGCCCCTCTTGTGTTTTCTTCCAAGCTGTTGCTCTTTGAGGCAGAGTATCAGCTGCTAAGCACATCCTTGCTCTTAGTTCCCACRTGCATATATCAGCTTGATTTTGGCAAAATCAAGGACGCATCACCAGAACCCAGATGTACAAGTAGACAATCCTCACTGGTGCTTCAGTAACCTCTTCTCTTTCATGCTTGTTACCAAGTGTACCATTTACAAGTTGTACACAGCCCCAGATTTCAAATAATTAGGCAAACGAATCAAGAAACTCTCTTGCTATGAATGCACAAACACCTTCCCATTAACAAGGACTTTGAGGTCTGCCAGTAAGCAGACAAGTGCTGAGTTTATCTGTTGATCTGGTAGCTTCCTATATGATCTAGGAAGGTTATTTTTTAAGTATGGTGCAAAAGAAAATTTGTTTACGGTCAAATGCTTTGGAGAAAACTCAAGTAAACCAATCCCACCAGTGCATACTGGTTTTCAGTGATGATTTTAATCTGCTTATTGTGGACAGTTCTAAATTAACTGTTTCATTAAATTGCTCAATTGCAAGTGTAGCCAATCTACAGTTTCCACTTGTCATTCACTTCATTTACTGTCACAAGATTTACTTGTTATAGGCAGATGTTAGTTTAGCTGTCTGCAAATGGACAATTAAATTTATTGCAAACTTTTTTCGTAGTCTTTTTACTCAGACTTTCGCCAATTACTTAAGAGGTTTAAAAACAGCAATCAAATTCAAGACTAACACAGCTAAGGACTGCACTCTAAACTACTGAAATTGAACTAAAACAGCTTGGCATAAACTGTAATGACGATGTGCAATAGGGCTACACAAATAATTGATTTCTCAGCTTGGTTGCTTAACTTAAAAAAAGATTTTTGCCCTAATTAGAATGATTATTGTTTTGTTTTTAAAGGAAGACAAAAAGTTAGGCTTCTTTGCTCTGAAAGAAAACACTGCTTCCTCATTRGTGATTTTAAGCCAAACCAACACACTGGGAGCGATAACGAGCATYGTTCATGGAAGAGAGGGAGAGGAAGAGGTTGCTGCCTGGTGCCCCAGGGTTTGGAGCTGCCCAAGGTTTGGAGCACTCACTGGAAACGCGGGAGCCCTTTTGCGGCGCTCGGGGAGGACGTGGCTTCGCATCCCCCTTGGCAAGGGCAGAGCGGTTAYGGCTGCTGCTCCATCCCAGTGCGGGATGGGAGGACCCAGTTTCACCAGCACAGCCCCCTCCTCCCCTGGGGAAGGCGCTGCTCTGGCACCCAGTGTTTCGCTGCACTGTGCCGGCTCRCTCCTAGGACTGCTGGCTGGGAAAGACGGACGCCTGAACTGGCAGCGTGCAGACAGGGCAGCAGCCGGCAGCACCTCTCCGACTCGGACAACTAGTCTAGACCTAGAGACAGCTAGTGACCAGCTGCCACAGGCAAGTATGGGGAGCAGGGAAGCTTCTCCAAAGCGAGAAGCAGCACACTAGGACTTTCAACAGCTTCACACAGCATAAACCGGATCTCCAAGTCTTCTTTCACTGGTCCAGTGATTTAAGAGTCATAGATTTATGAGTCCAGTCCYAAAATACCCAGACAATTCAGGTCAAGGTTTCCATCGAATTGTTTTACTTTTCATGCAGCATCTTTCTTTCCTGTCGTTCTTAGGATTGTGGCTGAAAGGTTGTGAGCAGGGTTCRCATTACAGGAACAGTTTAACTTTCCTACTTCTCAGTGTATAGAAATCATTCTCCCTCCAACACCCTCACGTTCAGTGCACTAACACACAACTCCTTCAAAACTGACAGCTTCCTATGTTTAGGCAAGGAGAACTGCAGAGGTAGCAGAAACAGAGTGCTGTAGCAGGAGGGGGRAACAGGCAGCACAAGCTAACCACCCAAGGACAAATATTCAGGCATCCAGCTGAACCAGGTGGAGCTTGAAAACAAAATGACTGGGGGGAAGATGCAGTGTGAAGCATTCACACTTCTTTTTTCCCCTATTCCCTAAAAAGTTCTCTTGCCTAAAAGGAGATGCCATAAATAAACTTCAAGAAGCCAAAACAAATCTGCGGCCCATGGTGGGGCAGAAATGGAGCATCCTGGCAGGGTGCAGCCTGGCTTCTGCATCTCATCAAACGTGCTATACACAGAGTCACCGCTTCAGTTCGCATCTGGGTAATTAAGCCTGCTACCCCCTGTATAATAATGCAAGATTAGCTATGAAAACTGGCCAATGCCTCTTTAGCAAGACAGTAGGCTGATCTCTGCCGCACTTCTTCCGAGGGCTGGTAACAGAGCTTCAGCAGTAGCTGTGAGCTATCACCATCTCATCCACGCATCAACAGCAAGGCATTTTTCTTACCACAGTTCTGTGCTCAAGTCTTTAAAGTATTTCAGTGAGGAAAATGAGAGACAGCGCAGCACAAAGTATTTTAGTTAGGAAGATGAGAGATGGTGCAGCATCCGCAGCTGTGACCTTTTATACCTCACTTGCTGTGTAACCAAATCTTGTGTTTAGGAGCTGAATCCAGCTCCAAAGGGATTTAGTTCCTGCTAAGAACCTTAGATCTGGGTACCRAAATTTTGTGATACCAGATACCTAGATCCCAAAGGAGAAGGCAAGGCACAGGCATGCCARCTCCCCTGTTCATTCAAAATTGGTTTTGAACAGCAAACTCGTTGCCACAGAATCTCATCCTAAAGCAAGAAGAATTTTTTCTTCTTTTATTAGACACTTGCATTAAACCAGAGGATATTTACCCWAAATAAATGATTCCCCCTCTGTCAGTATCACTCTGTACTGTTGAAGTTACTTGGGTTCACCTATCTTTTATGTAGATACGTATTACCAAAGAATAGCTCTTCTATCAGTACCTTTCCATCAACAGAACTCAAAATTTTAGATGAAAATAAATCAGCTTCTACATTTCCATTYAGTAAGTCAAAAAGAAAGAGACAGACGGAAGGGATTATCTCAAGGTCTCTCAGCAAGTTGGCAGCACAGATGAAAGGAGACCTGGGTGACCCAGATCCTGACCCAGCACTAACTGCTGGGGCRCCCTGCCTCAGCCTCGGGGCTGGACGGAGACAGCTCTGCCTGCAGGGACCAGCCACCCCCAGGGTTGTGCACCTCCTTGCACTGCGGAGCCCTCACTCAGCCAGCAACCCACCCACCCCAACCAACAGCAGCAGCCTGCAACTGAAAAAGCTGAATATACATCTGTGGAAGCAGCATCTTTCAAAGGGTACAGAGAACAGATGTCCATGTGTTACAATTCTAATATAAATATCAAGCCCATTACTTGGGCTGCCAGGCACTTGTATTGCGACTTCAGTTTTCCCACAAAGGGAATGCGTAAGCAAAGCACAGATGGGGAAATGTTAGTTAAGCCACCAACAAAAGTTATTGCTTTTTTTCCTGCTAAAAGAAACAGTATTTCTRAAACGCACAAACATAATTACAAGCAAACCGAGTAGATTTTTTACTAATTCAAATGGAGGTGTGGATGCAATTTGTAATTAACGTATTTTCAAAGAACACAAAGTCAGAAAAGCAATACTTCCTGCTTCTGCAAGGCTGACTATTTTTTTCAAGAATCAATATATACCTCCATATACACGAAATATAAGGCAGTTCTTAGAATAGGTGCTGAACTCATTTCCAGTTTTCTAGAAATATTTAGATCTTTGGAGAATCACTCTGATGCAATCTAAATGGAATAAAAATTTTACCCCAAACCAAGAGAGGACAACTGCTTTCTGAATGCTCTCAATGGCAAGGGCAGCATCTTCAAGCTACTTTTTTTCAAAAAACTCTCGTATCAGAGATTAAGCTCCCTGGAATGCTCACCTGTCAAAGTCATATAAGTATTGTTAAAAATCTTCTCAAAATCTGTATGGTCACGTAGTTTAAAGGCATGYCCCACAGTATCAATGAGAATAAAAATCTCATCTAGTCTGTAGGAAAAAAGTTGGATTGGCATACACAAAGATCAAACCCTACACAGGAACACAGAGGGATAAACTCTAAGGGGCAGAAGGAAGGGAGAACGTGAAAATATGAAATAAGCTCCAAGACATTGACAAAGAAGTGGTTTTGGCAAGYTTAACTAAGATGGCTGTTTCCTACATGCTACCAGTTTATTTGCAGTTCCCAGTTCTTCAGGTTCTGCTGTTCCTAGATGAAAAAAAGTTTTAGATTCAGTTACCCTAAGAAATTTTTTACATAAGAAATTTGTCAAGATGTGTCAACAAGAGGCAAAGGAAACAAATTGAAATAGAGGGAATTAAACATAAGAAAAAACTATTTTACTGTGAGGGTGGTTGAGCACTGGAACAGACTGCCACGGGGATTGTGGAGTTTCCATCTTTGCAGATATTAAAAAGCCACCTGAGATTTTGAGTTCAGGTATAGTTTCTGGCTTTATCACATAAAGTCTGAAAATAGAGATACTAAAGTACTGAAGTAACTCTTCCTGTTGTACTTACGGTCCACGTAGGAAAAAGAGGAAGTGYTGCCTTCCTCTGGTGAGGATCCTGTGGCAGGATACATAACATCTGCGGTTAGAGACTTTCACAGGCGGCCTGCCTGGAATTAGTCCAGTGACTGGTCCAAAGTGAAAATCTACAACTTGCAAAGCTCATTTGAACCACAGTGACTGCCTCCATTGAGGACCACTCGTAGTGGTCTTTTTCTGCCAAGTGGTTTAGTAAGGTCCTAGATTGACAACCAAATATTAACTTCTTCTCAGAGAGTGAATCAAATAGATCTCTAATGCTACCCTTTCCCAAGCATAGGAGAATAAGCTGTCAAGCAGTAAAGGTGTCAGTTCACTAGCCACTAAGTTGTCTTTGGCTGCTCTGTGAGAGTGCTCACAAGCAGGTTTACTATCACAAAACGTGATCACATTAAAGACTTTTCACATCACTCTTTAAAAAACTTAGCTGAAAGGAATACAGCTTGCAGACGTGAAGCAGGAATTACCATCTTTTTCTGCCAGTTTGAGCCGGTTTTAGATCACTGACCAACTCATCATGCTTTCCTTTCACAAGGATTAAAAAAAAAAGGAGTGAAAGGAACCATTATAAAGGTTAACATTGATCTTATAATCTATATTTATCTGAATGATCAGATAACTGATCGTATTTGTCTGAATGATCAGCCACTAGTAGCACATTTTATATGCAGATTTCCTTTAAAAACTACCTTCTATTTAAACCTACATACATCAACTATTAAGTTGGGCTGTCTCAAAGGATAAAAATTAATGCAAAGAAAAAGTGCATCTATTCTAAAGATTAACTTATTTGAATTTTAAAAGCCTATAAAGACACAGAAGGTGTTTCTTGTCAGATGGTCAGGAAGAAAAATTGTTCCTTTAAAAGGAATAAAATTCTGTATCTAGATACAGGGAGGTGTATAGAAAGAACCTTTCTTGGAAGGATGTGACTTTAAAATGCGTATTAATGCTCTTATTACAGATTTATTTCACAGGCTGTGAATCACTAGCAGAAAGGCACTCAGGAGTTTTCGAGGATAAGAGCTGAAGCAATGCCTATACATTGTGTCCCGTTGTGAATGGGAGCAGTAGAAACCAACACATTTGCTTTCTGCTTCATGGCTTGAGTGGCTTCTTAGCAGACCAAAGCTATGGCCTGTGTAATCATCAGCTTTCTCCCCTAGTATGAAGGTTCATTCTTTGACGAGTTATGGTCCTGATCAGATTTGTTTCAGTAAATACTTCTTTTCATCAAGGGATTCCTGATACGTAGTAGAGTAGGGCAGAAGGGAAGAGGGAGAAATTATGTAGAAGCAAGTAACACATGTCCAGGACCAAATTGCCAGTATTTGTTGGAAGAAAAAAATCACACCAAACACAGAAAGGAGCCACGCATTACAATGTTTTGTCAAGGCATTGCATTCCTTTCAAAGCAAAGCCAATGACTTTCCATCTTTTGCATACTCAACAACCAAAGGCATTAGTGGCCATTAATTTGGACTTAAAAGCCAGGAAATTGTCATCACCATTTTGTTCTGTACACATTCCAGTAAATTACTATTCAATCATTATAATTACTTGTAAGCTACAACAACATCTGTATTGATCCAGGAGGTCACAGATCCAAAGGACTGTGCTACAAGTGAAAAGAGATATACAGAGGTTCTAGCAGCCCCAGTACTGAGAAAGGAGGTAGAAATATCACTTGTTTCCACTCTTATGAGCAAGAAGCAAAGATTCTCAGGATTCTCCAGAAAAAGTTGCTACAGAACTGTTCCAATATTTTGAAAGTTTCACCCAGCAGCACTCATACTAATCAATCCCTCTCCTACACAGCTAAAATGAATGCCAGAGGCTGATTTTCTCATGGACAAATGAAATGATGCCAGCACAAGGAATAGATCACTTAAGTCTTCCCCTGCAGTCCACAATGAAGCAATTAGACACCAGTGCTTTCTAATGGTACATACAATCTCCATATACCGCTCCTGTACCCTTTAACAACTTGAGACATGCAGATTTGATTTTCTTTCCTCATCATTGAGTGAATAAGAAAGGGTTTTATTGTTATGACTGAGATGCAAACACTCATTTTAAAGAATGGAACTAAATTCTAGCGTTAGAAAGAAGAAAAAAATAGATGACTCCTGACAGGACCTTTCTGATAAAACTCTTTCTGATAAAAAATGCTTCMTAATTCCAATTCGAAGATAAAAATTACTTTGAGTGGCTCAACCACTAGAACAGGGATCTCTGAATCCAGATTAATCCCTGGATTTATGAGTGCAGAAGTAACTATTAGCCAAAGACAGGCTGCCAGAAGCTGCTGCGAGGGAGGTGAAGGCACCTCGGTGGTGGTAGACAGCCCACGCAGATGCAGCGCTGTCCGAGGTGCTGCCCATCGTTGCGCTCCCTCCTGCATTGGAAAAATCGATACGGTGCTGAGGCATACAGGCCAGGAAAGGGTGAATTACAGATACAGAAGGAAGCTTGAATGGCTTGCAGACAGTCCAAAAATCAAGGAACTAATTCCTGCCCTTCTCTCCTCTCCATAGGATAGCACCCTAAAAGAGTAAAGGTCATTCCTCTACATTGCAATACTGGCCTCCACAAGACTATCCTGTATTTGCCACATGCATCACGCACACATCTGCACTTACTTTACTGGCTCTTATGGCAAATAAGACATCTAATGGACTCTTAGCCACTCTGCTTGCTGTTAATCTCTTTGTTCAATCTACTTTGCTAACCACCACACAGGAGAAGAATCAAGGGCAGGTGAGGAAAGCAATCTTGAACCTCGTAAAAAAAAAAAAAAAATACTATACCAATCCATACCAGAGAAGGCTGAAGATCAGTTGAGAAACAAGTGTGAGTAAGCAACTACAGACAAGTCCACAGCTGAGTGACTCCCTGAGCCACTACACCTTCCTGTATTGCTCAATTAAATTCATTCCCAGTTGCAGTTACAGGCACTGTGCTGCAGCAGTTGTTTGGTATAGCTGTGGTTGTCTTTGGCGCATGCTCTCACATACCACTGAGGTTTATTAAACTGTCTTACAAAATTTATATGAAATTTGAAATTACTTCTTTACAGAAGGAAAGGAAGGAGAAAAGGTGTCAGGATGCTAAAAAAAATAATAGGGCTGATGAGAAAGATGAAGGCAAACGAGTATGAAGATCAGTTGAGAAACAAGTATGTGGCTATTGACAGCCACGTCCTGGAGTCGGCTTCTTGCATACATTTTCTCTTGAGACAACAACAGGCAAAAGCAGAGGAAAAGATATCCCTAAAAGATTCTAGATAGTTGCAGATCACATTTTCCCCTGTAGTCATATTTCCTTTTACTTTTCCTAAAAAAAAAATKATGTGCCAGTCTTATCAGGGCCTCAGGGCCATTGACAGGTCTTAATTTCTCCAACCAGACCCTCCCCCCTCAAGGCCTGCCCTGAATAGTACCATGGAGATACCCATGCCCAGCCCYGGATCCTATTGCCTTGATGGGGCTCTGTGGGCATCTACTCCTAGTGTTGGGGGTCACTGAGGAATGTCGCTGCCCTCAGCCTACCTCAGAAGGCCCTGCCCTGTGCTGGAGTCATCCCTGGCTCTGGTTAGCCCCTCCTCAGTCAAGTGGCCCTGATCCTTCTGCCCCCCTCAGAGGTCCTTTGTGCTACTCTCTGTACCTTACATCAGCTCATTGCACCAGGTGCATATGATCACTGCAGAGAGAGACAGCTACAGTTAGACTCYTCACTCCAAGAAGCCCATTTCATTGTCTGGAGCATCACACCTTAACAGATACAGCTGATTCACCTACTAGCTGAAGTGAACAGCCAATGGAAAATCGATTTTTTTTCCACCATCACATCAGCCACCATTGATAATGGGTCTTAACAAACAGCTTTATTCTGCTYCCAAAACATTCCCAACCCACCTGTCATTTCACACTCATTTGCCTTCATCTTCCTCATCAGCCCTATTATTTTTTACAGCATCCTGACACCTTTTCTCCTTCCTTTCCTTCTGTAAAGAAGTATAGCTACATTTCATAAGCCAGTTTAATAAACCTCATCTGCAAACTCCAAAGTGTCTTTGCCATGACTGACCTCTTCTTTCTGGTATTATCTCCTTTATTGCCACCCACTATTATATTCTCTAAATTGCAGCTGTCTGAAGACAAGAGCTTATTATCATTTTTTCCCCAAAYGTAATAGAGTAGGACTGCTACCTTGCCAGGTTATTATTGATGGCAACTATTACAATAACAGAAAATCAAGGATAATTTTTTACTACTAAATTAAACATCTGAAGTGAGAGTAAATGCAAGCGATGACTACTTAAGAGCTGTCAAAGCCTTAGTTAGAGCTAAAGGAAAGGCCTCCAAAGTAGCAGAGTTCTAGAAAAGTGTGGGATTTACTTATTTATTTGTTTTAATGAAGAATTAGAGAAAGAAAAGTTCTAAGGCTTCYGTGTGCATTTGTTACTTGGAATTTGAAACTTTGGAAAACTTTCTGCAGCTTTATTGACCWCATTGAAAAAAAAAGTACAGTCAGATTTAATTTTCCATTTTGTTCAATTTATGGAAAACCCCAAAGCAATCAAGACGTGCAACTCTGCTACAATCAAGTTTACTTTATTTTTCCCAACCTTCTGCTCCTTTTCCCATGTTTAAAGCATCAACAAAAGTCTTTCAGCCAAGGCTTCAACATATGTGCCCATTGTGAGTGACAAATACTTCTTTCTTCAGCTACATACTGAGGAGTAGACAAAACTATTACTAAATTTTTATTGTTAAGATGGACTTAAAGCAACACTTTCATCACAAATACATAAAAGTTCTAAACTGCCTGGGAATGGGGGCCAAACAAGTAGCAGACAGGACTCACCATCTTAAAAGAAGTAGTTGATCGCCTGTGACAAGCGAGACCTTGACTCAAAGCCATGATGTGTTCTCCACAGAGGACTTTAACCGCTGGCAAGGTCATTCCTGTTCAGCAGAGATGTTTCCTCCACCCTTTCTCAGGTGGAGAAGGTGTTGGACTTGCACACGTAAAGGAGTTGGAAACTCCCTCCTCCCAGGGATTAGAGACATTTATTCATCAGATGTTTGTGCCAATGCACAGGAAGCTCTGTTGAAGTACGATACCATGAGCATGTGACTTCAATTGTAGTGTTTGTCCCAGGTAGAGGCTCTTTCTTTACCCTRTGTTAAGTGCTGTTTCAGTGGCACCATAAGGGCTTGCATATTAGGCAAATACTTTCTCTTCAATGTTGTCTTGATTTTTATCACCATCTTCCTGAGCAGGCATCTCAAGCAGTGAAGTTCATTTGAAAGTGAGGTTGGGCACCTAGTTTTTGAGTGTCACCCTTGTTACTGAKCTTTCTACACAGATTTTCAGTTTATTTTACAAGGTGCTTAACTCTTTGTATACTAATACAAATACAACTAATATATGTATCACTTGGTAAGTTTGAAGCTAAATATTTTTCAGAAGCGTCTTTGGTCTACATGGAACATTTTTTTGGATAACTAGTCATGGCTGGAGCTGGGAAATTCCCATATCAGGAAGTAACTAGACAAGTGTGTTTGATTAAGAGCAATTCTCAAAGCAGAGCTTTTACAATTAAAGTGTTATCAAGGAACTCCAAACCCTTCAGAGTTGTCAGAAATACTTTAAAATCCAGTCTTCTTTGTCAGCCACTCAGCTCTTCTTAGAGAGTTTTCCTATCAGCCAGGCTTAAAAGGATCAGGCTCCAGACAAACTGACTGTTCACAATGATGGCATGAGTTATACAAGCATTTTTTGCTGTACCTTGAGCTTGGACAGGTTGGAAAGCAATATCCCCCACAGAGCCAGATCAGCACTAAGTGCAGAGCCCGTACAGGTGAGTTGCACGGCTCCTTTTTTTCACTCTCTGCAAGGAAAGTCTCCTTTCTCTCATCTCTCTTGACAGATATTTTTTCTCAGATCAAATCTGCTAAGCTACAATCACTAAAGAGGTAGAAACCTTGTAAAAACCTGTCATCTACAGCCTTACTGGAAGATTTTTCCACTCATAAACAGTAAATTGATACCCAGACTCAAAAACCTTTTCAAGTCACATTTGTAACAGAAATGCCACCATCTGCAAAAACGATGATTATACTTTGTCTCATACTTTTCAGCTGCCTATTCAGGCTGCAGGCTTGGTAGCAYGAGGACTTCCTCCAGGCTTTTCTAACCAACTAAACTTCCGGTATTCGTTATGGCCTTCACATACTACAGCTAGATAATACTGTTACTAACAAAACACAAAAAGGCAATTTACTGATGAATGACCGTAATTGTACACACAATCTATACTAACCATGTTCTAACAGAAAAATACATTATATAACACACATGCACAGAAATATCATATCAAATTTTAAGAAGAGACTGGAGGCAGCAAGGCAGAGTTACCGATACATATTAAATATAGATAGCCCAGGCAGATTCTTGTTTAGCCTGTTTTTAGTTTTCATTAGTGTAGACTCCACAGCCTCGCATGCCATTCTCTAATGCTTCACTATACAGATCATTAGCAAGCTTTACTCAAGTCCGTTTGGACTCTTCTCTGTTGCAACATGCTCCTAGTCTACCCACTAAAGATGTGAAAGGGGGAAAGAATTCCTTTATATAGCAATATCTTTTCGCTTATTTGAAGGTTATTACTACATTTTCTCTCAGCCTCTTCTCCTCTGAGGTGCTCTTGGATGAAATTTTGCAGACTTTGTCATCTCATTTTCCTCCTCAAGTCTCCCTACTACTGATCTTTATCTTTCTGAAAGAGAAAACTTGTTCAAATCTGGAGGACATAATACTCTTGTTGAAGAATAAGTAGTAATAACCACTGAGACAGGCTGCCCTCATGCATCTTTATGGGTGATACTTCCTGTTACAATACCCAGCGTAGCACTCCCCTTTGATGCAATTAGCGGAATATAACACATTTAACCAATCTGAAGTAGGATCCCATGCTATAAAGAGAGATATAAAAAAAAAAAAGCTCTTATTCTCACACTTCAAAAGGAAACTCAGTCTTTCAGCACACTGATTCATTAGTGCTGCCTCAGTATTTCTTTCTGTTGAAGAGAGTCAATTTCCGATAGTGAAGACTTCCCAAATTTTGTTCCCATTTGGTGGCTGCACTATTTGGATGAAGACATATGTTCAATTTTTGAATGCTTCATACAGCAGCGATTTTGAAAGGAAGTCCATGTTATCAAGGATCTCTCTGATTTAACACGTTCCCACAGGCCTCCAAGAATCATGACTGCTGCTTATTTGGCATTTTCTCTTCAGAAGAGGAGGTGGGGAAGAGGAGCAGTTGCATGGCCTCTAAGCAAAGTGGATTCTATTAAAAGAGCATAAAGGAAGCAGCAGGAAGGGCAGCAATTGAACTGTGGATCACTGCAGTGCTCATGTGTCAAAGAGCAGAGGGGATGACTCACAAACATCAGATGAAGAAGAGAGCAAATACCTTCCATGGTCCAGCTTCTCAGCAGAAGACTAGATTTAGAAATATCAAAGCTATTACTGTAATGAATGATGAAGGCATTTCTGTTAATCTATCCCCATTTYTTGGACACAACTTCCTCTGGCTCTATGCAGGATTTGTTGCTGAATTCAAACGAACGATGCTGTTTTACCGGTGATTATACAACGTGCCACTTCCCCTCAGCCCCCTCATTGATGTGCCCAGTAATCGTCATGTGCTGGAATTTAGCCAAGAGTCATCCATGTAGCAGGATGCACTACRGTTACTGTGATAGACTCACTTTCTCCAGGAAGCTATCTGTAGGAGAAAAATGCATCTATATCACACCAGCCTCCAGGGAGTACTGAGWTCATTTATTCCCGTTAAATTCCCCTATTTTTCAAAAGTGTTTCTTCATCACATTAAACACATTCTCCTTGCTAAAATTCACTATGTTAATTATCAAGGCCCAAAGCTTTAAGATTTAAACCATTAAATCATTACAAGAATTATTATGAGAATTCTGTCCTGACATTCCACTTTAGGTAGAGGTGGATTTTTTGTTTCTCATATTTTCTGTTTCAGTGGTTCACCTCATCTCAATACAGAAGACTCATTCAAATGTCTGCCTATAAATTCTTACAAAACTATGAATAATTCATGAAATGCAAGAGACCAAATTACCTCCCACTTGCATGTGTGGTTTCCAAAGGACTGATAATCATTTGCRAGCTCCATTTTCTCTCAACTGCATTCTTGCAGAACCAAAAACATGCATTCAATCAGCACAGCTGTCAACTTCAGGAAGTGAAGCAGAGGCATTACCAGGAGGTAAGAGTTCCTTTCTAGATTAAAAAAGTTTCAGTGGGTTTTTGCTATGACCACCACCATCTACCCCCTTTGCCTGAGCAACTCACACTTTGTGTTTAACCTGGAATTGCTCCCACCATGAGGTCAGTATTYGGGAGCACGGGCCATCTCTCTCGTTCCCCATGGTAGAGTGTCCCCTCACCTCACGAGCCATAACCGCAGCACAGGGGTCTCGTGCACGAGCCTTGCTGGACGTCACAGAGCCAGGGCTGGAATGATGCTCATGGCGAATGGGTTTTAAGCTTGCTAYCTCTGTGCTGGCACACTGTAAAAGAGCCACAAGAGCTTTCCACATAATTTCTGACCTCATTTCTCTTCTTTTATTCCAGCTGGGCTGCGGCTTGCTTGAAGCTACAGGTACTACTGCACTACTGATGGGTTCCTACCACTGTTAACATTGACAGCATTTTCTTGGGGAAGGAAAAAAAAAGAAAACACAGATTTGAGCAAATCAAATAACTTCATAAGTATTTCCCCCAAAATTTTCTTTGAAATAACTTTGTGATGAAAAATCTTAATTTAGTCTAGCATTTTTTAAATACTAAATTTTTTAGCAAGCCAGAATTAAGTATTATTTAATCGCAATCAGCAAGAGAATGTCCAGGTATTTTTACAAGTTATACTCCCACATTTAATTTGTCACTTACATAAACAACCTGAAGATTAATGAAAATGTACTTGCTTCTTAGTTGTCCATTTTTTTATTTTGAGATTTTTGTTTATGACCTATGGATAAAACATTCCCCAAATGCAAGCTCAGATACTATAGATATAAGCAATAATTAGTTTCCAATGTTTGCAAGATAGATGAGCAACCTTTTACCCCTACAGCCTTAGAAACAATCATCCTGTTTCAGATAAATGAATTAATGAAAGCCAGTGAAKGTACAAAGTGTATAACTAGTTCCTCCAAAAAGCTCAAACCATTATGTAACATCCAAGCAAAACAACACAACAGGTTTTGATTGTTGCTCAGAAATCATCACAATATGTAGCCAAAAATTGTTTCATAAAAAACCCTCAGTAATTTCATTTGCCAGTACGAGGTAAAGACATACGTGAATGATTTAAATTGTTATTGCTGCTACYGGAAGTTATTTACAACAGTGCTTTCAAGAGAGCTGCGTGGTCTGGAGCACTTCTCAGAAAGATCAGCAGCAGCATGGATCAGGCTGGACTGAGCCCCCCCACTCGCTTATTACCAGGTTGTACCTGATCGGTCAGCTGGCTTTGATTGCATTAATAGCTGGCATCAGTTGACACCAGCTTTTTGGTGACTTCCCGATTCCATCATATCACTTAAATTACCCAGCTGGAAAAAGTTACCAAAAATATACTGGGAACATTAACAAATCAGACCTTTCTTGCTTCTCCTCCCTGGAAACGCTATGAAGCAAATCAGCTGTGAATTAAGCAAGAACAGAAATTGGCATGCAAGCCAATGCAAGCTATCTCAGCTGGACATTTTTTCCCCTCTTCATATCCTTGCTTTACCTAATCCAGGAAAATTCTTTCAGTTATTTCTTTTGGCTTCTTTCTTACATCACCAGGAACACCTCCCGCTGGGTTTCTCTGGAGGTTACTAAAATAACATAAGTAATACAGTGGAAGTATTCTATCACTAGTCATTGGGATGAAGATTACTCTGGCTTTACCTATTCCTCTCGGTGATTTCTTCTGGTGCGTCAGTATAGCCCTTGGTTTGCTCTCTGTGAACGCGCTCGTCGTTCTTCAATCTCTGTAGTATCTACGCAACACGTTATTGTGCTCGAGATCCTATAACAGGCCCAAAGGGAAACACCTCATTTGTGAAGCGAAAACTTTAAGTCTAATCAAAGTCTTAGCAGCCTAACTAAAACACAATAAGCAGTTATTACAGTTCAGCTATGATGATGCCAACATCCTGAGTCCAAACTGCCTGATTAATATAATAGTATTAACAGTACTACAGTTAGGGATTGCCATCCGACCGCCACCTCAGGTGTTTTGCTCACCTTTCCCTGCCAGCTCCCTCATCAACAGCGCAAGAGCACGTAGGTGGGGATGGAGCTGCAGGGAGATGGGATTGCAGCAAGCCCTCTGTGTCCCAAAGGCCTTTACTGGGAGGAGCGTAACACTCACATTTCTTCTCCTCCTTTGCTGAGAGGAGTGTGATGTTGATAGTTGCTTCCTGCTCTCTCTAAAGCTCACATTTGACCATTTTTGTTTATTTTCCAATATGCTTTTATACCTTACTCTTTCTTCACTGATCTGCAGTTCCACATTACATCTGAATTTGCTCTATAAGGAGTTTCTTGTATATGTTAGATACTTGTTCTTCCCTTTGTTATCTCTAAAACTGCTTTTTGTCCATCTCCACAGTTCTTTAGCTGACCATGGCTGTGTTGCCGACAGCTCTGGGGCCTCCAGCTTCACCCTCTGCCCCTCCTATTATAGAATCAGTAAGGTTGGGAGGGACCTCTGGAGATCATCTAGTCCAACCTCCCTGCTCAGCAGGGTCATCTAGAGCATGTTAGACAAAACATATTATCATCCCATGCCTCTCCTCCCCACACCACATACTGCATCTCTAATCTGGAGTTTTCTGCTGTATCATCCCTGTATTCCTGTATACTACAACATTATGTTATTGCTGTAAATATTTCACTCTAATATCTACTTGTTACAGTTATCTATATAAAAAATTATGGTAATTCCAGATGATGAAACAAAGCTCAGCAAAAGTAAAATAAATTAGGCAATAGCTACCTGGTCATTAGAAAAAATGCTGTTGCAGCTAAACAAACTAAAGCAAAGCTTCAGGATGCCCCCAGACAAGTTCAGACAAAGCCTGTCAGACCTCAGTTTCTGAGGCCTTGCAAAATCAGTAAAAAGTGAAGTGTCTAACAATATCAATACTGTGTTTTACTGGACTACAGAGCTATAATGACCAGTGGACCCCATTCTTTACCAAACATCAAATTTCCATGCCCTCGGCTATTGTGCACAGTGGCAGCCACCCAAAAGTAGTGTGTAATTCTTAGCATTGCTTCCAATCCCATAAGACCAATTAAATCCCTTCATAGGCAAAGCAAATGTTTGAGAGCTAATTAAAAGACCATTAAGAAAAAACCCACAGATCTAGCATGGAAGTGAGTGTACCAGGTTCTTTAATTAGCATCGTTTTCTTCAGAGAATCACTGGATTTGTTTTTGTTTCTACAAATGCAGATCAGACTGAAAGTGCTGGGGCTCATGAGTTCAGCAGCTGCGACTGTGGAAATTGTGTAGCTCCTCTGAARTGGGTACTCTAGAAACACCGAGTACAAGTCAGTCAAATACATGATATTCCTGGATGAACAGCTACTGTGGTTGTTAGTCAGCCCATTACCTTGTATTCTGTGCATGGCTGGGTTCCAGATGTTGGAAATTCATTGATGTATTTATCATTTATACTCAACATTATTAACAGGATTTCATCCACACAAGTTTTACAGCTGCCATAATTTAGGAAGTGAACCAGGATCACCTTATTGAGGCCTCATTTTACACAATCCTACAGACAAATTCTAGTCAAAATCCTCACCACTGCTTCTGTCGAAATATGCCATGAATAGCTGAATTGCAGTTTTAGTGGAGGACAAAACAGACCTGGGTTTCTTTGAGTCTCCCTTCAGTGCCCATTTCCAAATAGGAGATGGGAGGGAAGCTACTGGTCCACCTTCGTCTCCTGAAATCCATGGTGTTTCTTGGACAATTCCTGAAGTCTGGAAAGCACTTGCAGCTTTTTCTCTTCTTTGTCTAGAATAACATCCTTTCACAGATCCACTATATTTAGTTTCTAAGTTGATTAGGCTGTGAAAAACTCAGTCAAGTCCTAGCAGCGTAAACCAAATGCAATAGGTTTCATCCAAGTATAGTGTAGTTTAGTGAAGCAAATGTTACTACCTTGACAGAGAAAACTGCATGTTCAGGCAAAATAGTCACTTTGCACAGGCTGAAGAGGCCACACAGTAGAATACTGAAAGCAATCCACAAATAGCAGAAAGCAAATAATTGCCTATAACTGTTTAGATCCGCAAAGAAAGAAGAAAGCAGCTGAAAAATGTGCCTTTCCATCCCCAACAGTGCTGCATCCTCAATAYGTAAAGCACCACAAAACATAGATTATAGATGACTGAGAATCATAAGGAGACCCTGTACTCTTGCAGAAGAGCGGCTAATGACCAGCTATAGCCACATAACAAAAACAGGTGCTCTGTTTTGATCTGAGCATCCACACAGAAATAAACCTCAACACAAGTTCTACCGAAATATGTAGTCTTCACTCAAGTGTCTGTGCCGGAGACAACCCAAGTCTKTATTTTCACAGTCTGCGATCTTAGACTACATATGCTTATTAGCGCAGGAAAGTGATTCTCCATTTCTGTGAGCACTTTCAGTGATCATGGGTGTCTAGAAGATGTGTAGTTGCTGTAGCTAGCCAATAGCACCATGGGTGGATTAGCAAGTTTGCTGCGCTGTGACTGATATCTGTTGGCTGTTCCTGAGACAATCTGCACAATTTACTTTCCTCAAAAGAAGGGCAGGGAGTAGTTAGAAAACTCCTCAGTGCAACTAAGTAACTGCCTGGGGCTCCCTTACACTTCATGCACTTTTTTTCTCCCTAGCCTCCTGTTTAAATTACTCAGTATTTCTGGTGAGTCTGAGAATACCTGGCTGTCTGCATACCTAGTTTGTATAAAATAATGTAACCTCTGGATCCAGAAGCTGTGACAGCCTTGAGATTTTTAACTACATTGCCTTGAATCTGCACGTGGGAACACCTGAGGGCCCACRTTTCAACCAATAAGTTGCCTGGCTGGTGTGGCCTTATGCTTGTAATATGCTTAGTTCCTGTGCTTCAGCCTCAGATGCAGCAACAGATTAGCAGCATCCATTGCAGACAACGGACAAAAAGCAAGATTATTCATTTGAACATATACTTCCATCCTTTTCCATCYGCAAATGACTCTGAAGGCTTGCCAAATTAAATATTCACTTTTGATTTTTATACACACCTTTTCTGATTCACAGGGTAGAAGAGGGGAGAAAGTAATGAGGGAAATACATATGTTGTAGTGCTAAAGGAAGAAGAGGGCTCAGTGWAAATAGCCCAGCTGGAAAAAACAAACAATAGAAACCCTATGAGACATCTTGATCTTACGAAATTTCCAGTCAGGCTGTGTGGGCCCTCCCACACACAGATAATACTCACCCCTCCAGGACTGCTCCTAGCCAAGCTGCAACCCACCATGTGCCACGTGGTCCAAATTCCTCACCGCATGACCCAGCCACACACAGCAAAGCAGCCATCCCCACTTATGCTGTTTATTAGAGAGGAAAATCCGGGCTGTCTTTGCATACTKGTTGTGCTGAGCCAGAGACAAGCAAGGTGGAGCATTTTAGAGCAGCTTCCTGCTAATGAGCTAACATTTCCAAAGTGAGCTAAGGCAGATGTAGCTATAAAAGCACTGTAATTCCAATTCATYGGCCCCTAGTGGAAATGAAGCAATGAATAAGACAGCTGCTTAATAGCGATCCAAGAAACAAAATGATGATTAACATTTGTCTTATTGCCTTAACACCTTTTTTTTCCTTATACAAGATGTGTGCTTTAAGTAATCTTCAAAGAAAATGCTTTAGTACTGATTTTTATTCCCTGTATCTACAAACCCAAACATCTTCAGAAATGTTTCTGACCTACTGAGGCACGTGGCTATCCAACGAGCATGTTCTCTCTCTGTTCGGTGGAGCTCCAGTCTGGAAATTATGACAGCTGTCACCCAGAAGTCCTCTGAACCCTTTAACTTCACATGGCACCCAAAGTAACTTCTCTATGCTCTAAAAATATTTGCTGATGGTTATCATCATTCCTCTTCTCCCTTATAAAACCCAGCGGTTTAAATGACATGCTGTGAAATAACTACAGTAAGTCTTCACCCACTTGATAYACAATCAATGGGCTGAGCAAGGAAGCCTCTCGTTGCTCAGCTTCTAGAACAGCACTTAATCTGCTACTTAGAGTCACACAGAGCATTTTTCAATACAGCTATAACTATCTATATTGAAACTGCAAGTTCCTCAGAGAATATGCTCTGCCTTTCAGGAGCGGTATCCTCCGAGCACCAACCAGCTAACTGTGCCCCATGATGTCCTCCAGGGCATCCACGTTCCCATAACCACACCATGCTCCCAATGAGCAGCCAATGCACAGGGATGAACTTTTGGGAGACAGGCTCACTTCAGTCTTCTGATTCATCTGGAATCCTGCCCAAATTCTTCAGATGCGGCAGGGGAGGAAGAAAGGCTTGGAAATGCCATGCTCAAGCAGTAGAAACGGAGGCTCAAATTCAGGCAGATCCCATCCTCTAAAGGGAGTTTAAAGAGATGCATCTCTTTCTTCTAGTGCTGAAAGAATCGTTGTCCTATCAAACATTTACCTTGCAAAACTTTCTTAAAACTGAATATGGCTGCTTCGAGCCCTCACTGAGCCAGGCTGCACAAACTTAGGGCCCATGGTACATAACCTGAGCTAATACACTCACAACTAGGTTTTTCCACAGCCACATAAATCTCTTGCAGCTATGCAAGTGTTTGAAGCTACAGTTACAACAATAATTATATATACCAAGACAGTTTTAGTTGTAGACTTTTAATTAAGAACCTTGTCATATTTTGCATCGTCATTTTTTAAAATATTTTCTCTCCTCCCCTTCACATACACTTTTTAAAATCCTGAACTTATGTGGAGGCTAAACCTCTGAATTACTTCACTGTTCTTTACAAAGCTGTTGGAGATGGACACCCCTTTCAAGAACTTAAAACAGATGCATTTACAGGGCTGCACACTAAGCTGTAATTCACTACAGCAGTGACACACACAGGGTGTATTTGCTTCGTTTTCTTCCCTATTACAGCACTCACACAACTATCAAAGCAGCTTGCACAAGGAATAAAAGAGAGAACCCAAGAGCTGAGGAACAGAGCTGTAAACCACCATGCAACTCAGGTGAATGCACTAGTGAATACTTCACCATCTGAGCAGTAGTTGTGTTTCTAATACATGCAAAAAAAAACCCATACAGTGAAACCTGAAACACATACTCACACATTGAGGGCTGCTAAGTAAACATGCAGATTGAGAGCAGATGTCTCTAAGAAATAGGAATCCCTGAGAACGAGGTTTCTCTTTTTCTGTTTATACAGCATCTAGTACATTGTTTCTACTGTGGTGATGCCAAGGGTTGACAGACAGTCACAACACCTTAGGGAACCATGTAATTAACTTTAAGAGCTATTTAGTCACCCTCTCTATGATTTTCAAGAAAAGGTTTCCATATAAAATCTTTGGCCTTTCTGTACGACACATTAGTTTAAGAACTGGCACTAAAGGCATCATCAGGGATGCACACAAACCCTCCCACTGAGGATATTAGTAGGAAAAGCCAAGTAAATAGTGTTTTTTTGTTTTTTTTTTTGCACATATTCACCTAATGTCTGGTCAGGTTGGCAAATACTGGTTCTGATAAAGCTGTGCTAGTCTATGTTTTAGCCTTTTCCCTCACTTTTTGTGCAGGGACACTCTTTCACYCACAAGGATCCTGTTAACACCAGTTACAGCCCTTCCCATCCCACCATACTTACCAGCCGGCTCAGGAGCACATTCTCTCTTTACCCACTTGCATTTGGATTTCATTTCTTTTAGGCTTCTCGCTTTGATTTTTGTGACCCGCACTTCATTTTTTCTAYTGTAACTAGAGGCTGTCAGGTGTTGTAGAACAGGTCCATCAGCAGCCTCTGTCCTTTGACTTGGACATACAACAACAGCCAGCTGAGACATCTCCGTGTACCTTTACGTCATCATGCGGCTGCTCTCGAGCTGCTGCCGGGACCCAGCGCTCCTTTTGAGCACCTGCACCACACCAAAGCCAAAAGTTTCTGATGAACACTCCTTTTCCCCCTAGATGTACATCAGATGCCTCAAGCTGTGCTCTGAGGTTGAAAAGTCTCAGGAATGGGCTTTCGTGTCCCCTTCTACCAGCAAGGGAAGAGGGGAGGAAAAGGGGAAGGGGAAAAAGGAAGACAAAGCTTTTCTTAAACAGCTCAAATTCTAAACCTAAAAATCAATCTGACCTTTTCCCAGCAAAAATAAAACTTCTCATACAATAAGCAGACAAACCCTGGCACTAGCGTGCATTACAGAGATACATACCTGCTTGAATAAGTTTACTGAATTATTTGYCAGATCAATCATTTTAAGGGCCAGAAATAGGATTTTACTGATACAACATTTTCAAATGATTGTTATACTCCCTCTTGTATTCACCAGCCGTGCTACTGTGTCTTGGTAATACACTTCAGTTCCTCCAGTTTCTTCTGCATGCTATGTCAGGATCTGTTCAGACCTCCTAATCTGATTATTGACATGGCTCATCAATTGCCATCAGCATAATATTATAACTAATCAGCATCTTACATTTGTGAACAATTGCTTTGGAATCAAATCAGCTTGCTAGCATCCTTGTTGTGAGAGTCAGCAATAGCTGTTAGAAACAAGCTTTGGAATTTCTAATTTGGGGTTATTGATCTGAAAATATGACAGATTAAATACTGATGCAAAATTTCCTGGAGGTTATGTCAAGATGCACTAGGTTATTAATAAAATCATTTTTTAAAAGCCAGACACCATGATTCATCTCTTTTAACATGTGCTTGGACTTCCAATTACTTGCCATCTTTTTCTTATTATTTACACTAAATGAAAAATCTACCTTTCTCCCCCAAAAATAATTCTAAGATTAGAATCAGAAAAACTCATCCTGGCCTGAGCAACAGTTCTCTGACTAGCTTCTTTGGGCACCCACATCTGACTTCAAGACCCCCTGGGCAGCTGTGCAAATTAGGTCCAAAATTTGCATTTTGGGCAAGTTCTGCTATACTCCAATTTGCCCTTGCTATAACCCAGGAACCACGATCAGCCAGAGCAGGCTCCGGACTTTGCTGCCGCCAGCACACACGTCCAGCACAGCTCGTACGGAGCACAGCGTGCCATGTGATGCTGCAGGAAGTGGTGGTGCTTTGGGAGAAGCGGCCACCTCCGGCTTTGGGCACGTCTGGAGCTCTTGCTACCTGGGAGCTCTGAGGCATCACTGCCCCACTGCCGAGCAGCACCTTTCTTCCGCAAGAKGCAATCTGCCAGCTTGCCGTGCTGTTTACTGGCACGTTTCAGCATAATTTGAGAGGCAAAAYATTACGTGGCTCACCAGAAAGGTTGCTAACTCCAGGTAGAAGCTATTTTAAGATTCTTCTGTGCCAGTACCATTTTTCCCCAATTTCCAGTTGTACTAGGGAATCGTTCTTAGCTCAAATGAAAAGGAAAAAAAAAAAAAAAAACATCACCTAACTGTCTTCCTAGAATAAAAGTATTCAGAAGAGAATTAAACATTAAACTAATATCTGTACAGAAATGATTTTATTTGCAAGCCCAGCACAGGATCAGTACCCTCAGTGAGCCAGTGAAGTTCAATTGATGGCATCAGCTTTCCCAAACAAGCAGGAAACCTTAACAAACAAACAAAAGAATTCTACCACCCCCCCCCCAACATGCAGCAAGTCTGAAATATCTCATCTTGACAGCTCACATTCAGTGTCGATTATCAACTCCCTCATTTCAGCTACTTGTCACGTAGCAGAGYTTGCAGGTAGCCAGCCTACGTAACRTTAGCTTCATCTACAGAGCAGCCCGAGCACTCCAGGTGCTCTCCGATATAACGGCACCCCACGCCGCCGACAGCCTCCCCACCGACACAGGGTGTTGGTCTGGCTTAGACTGGTGTCTTGAGATCACACAAGCTCTGCATGCCTGCAGACATGCTCAAGTGATAGCACATGAGCAACACAAACATGGAGTTTGCTGCTTTTTGTTTGTTTTCCACCTATCCTCCCTCCAACCTACATCATTTCAGTTCTCACATTTGCTCAYGTTTTCAGCRGTGCTACAGAACCCAGCAGCAGTGYGATGAAAAATGGATACAACTCACYCTTGAACCTCCCCTGTTGCAAWACCCAGGGCTCTGAGGTACCCCACGCTGCTCACTGCATCATCYGTGAGGGAGTCTTCCTGCTGCCTTCGCACCCCAATGGCACTCCTCCCGTGAGAGGCTGCTTTGAGAGGATTGCTGTCCTCGGAGACTTACCTATGCAGCCTGGAAATTAGTCCTTCCCACATGCTGACAYAGGAAACAGAAATGGAATGGACATGGTTGACTTTCGAGGATAATGCATCACATCAGCATTAACAAATGCCAGAGTTCGGTACAGTCACTTGGGCTATTAAAATATTGTTTAAGTGATCATAGAAAAATAAMGCCAAAAAGGCAGTAGCTAAGTGGACCTGTATCAAGCCATAGATCAGCATAAAACTAGAACACAAGCTTAGAATTTAGACCAAAAATATTTGGGACAACCTCATAGCAATAAAGCATCCAATAACTGAATTCACATCAAGAGCATCAATTTTATCCTGAAGGGCTTTCCTACTACTCAGCTACAATCAATATCAGCCAAATCCCAGGCTTTCATTGCCAGTATGACACCAGGGTGAGTTTTCGTGTGCCAGGCTCGATTCTTCACAGATATTCATTTCTTGGCGTTTCAACATAACCGTCATGACCAATTTACAAGGACTCTGATGCACATGAATCTACTAGTGCCACAGCCTTTTGCAGGACCCAGCATTTGTTTAACTATCACAAAGCCCGACTGCTATTTGCAGTCTGGATCCAACTTCATGTCCTCCGTGCCATATTTTCTGCTCAGTTTGTTCATTGAGCTTAACGAAGAGGCCAGCGGGGTGGGGAGAGGTTGACATTGGACACAAACGTGACACAGTSTCGTCCAAAACAAGCTCTTCCACAGGAAAGAGCGCACTGCTTGGACGTGGACAGCAAGGCAGTAGCTCTTGACTAAACAAAGGCAGCTCCCTTGATGAGTACTTGCTCACACAGGATTTCAGATGGACAAATAAATGCAAAAGGTGAATAAATAATTCAGCAGCAGAGACGGCAAGTAAACCCTTCAGCTGAGATTTATTTCATTGCCAAGGAAAAGTCTCACTAGAGATTACAGGAAAACTTCCTGGAGGACAGCTATGCTACCAGCCAATGATTTGTGCTGCAAGGGCCATGCTGGTTAACTTGTATTTCAGGGCTGCTGACAAAAAGCAGCTGTTTGCATGCACAGCTGCATGTTCACTTTTCTGGTGTGTTGGCACAAGCACCATCCATAGGGTCCACTGCATCTGGCACGATAGCAGTCACCTACCACCGTCCCTCAAGCGCGTCGGAGATCATTTTGCCGCGCTTTGGGGAGAGAGCAACTGTAACAGATTCAACGTACAGATCAACGTTCATAAATTTGTTTCATTGGGAGGGGAAGGAAGTTTAAATCAAACCCGYGCAGGTAGCAGGCTCCTGCTCAGACCCAATGCAGGGAGTGCAATACATCGTCTGGTGACACCATTGCTTTCTAAAGAGCTTCTCCGTGATTTCCAACGAGCTTCAAATAGCTTCTTCTTCGTAATAAAATAAATCTCAGTAGCTGATGTGCTCTTAGCTTTTCTGCTGTTGAACCTCCACGAGGAAATAGTCRGGACTGCTGAAGCAGTTCAGTGTTGCTTACACATTTTTTTCTCCTCATTTCGTTGCCTTATCTTCACCTACCTGTGTAGAGTACAACTTTTTCTCCTCACTGTACTTAGCCCAATGCTCACMCTAACATTTCCTGGCCAAATTCTCCTTTCAGGACAGCAGCATAAACTGTTGATACCAAAAGAGTTGGTTCACTCTGAAAATYTGGCCCACTGTTAGCCCTCTTACTATTTAAAGAGATACCAGAATAACAAATATTTTCAAATTCAGGCAGAACTAGAGATTTTACACAAGTCATTGGAACTGACATCTAGTTGCCTTGTTTTTTGCACCTTGTTCCTCTCTTATTTTTTCAAGAAAACCTCTTATGAGATGGATGTTGACTTCATTCCTGCTACTTTAACTAGATAGGCATAACCTTTGTAGACATTTATTGCTCAGATTCATGCATTATTTGTTTCAGTAATTACTGGTCTCCCTGGAAAAGACTGAGGGTCAACCATTCCAATGAGGGTTAATTAATTTGTGACTCGTCTTTGCCATGAACAAAACTGTGCCTTTACCTTATTGAGATGGTTTTACTAAGTGTTATCTGTTAATTTTAAGGCATAAATTTCAATGTTGGAGATTTCAGACTGAATACACTTAATCCAGGCGARCAGGGGGCTGCTGCCAAAGGGGTGGTCTGTCTCCCTCACTATTTCCATTTCTACCTCAATTTTCCTGCTGTTCCCGTTGACCAGATGGAGCAGCCAGGCATCTGCAGTGCAAATCAGTTCAGCTCTTTGATTCAACCAAAAAATAAACCCCTTAAAAATACACATTATCAGATTGGATTTGACTCATCTGTCAGTTTTAACAGCAAGACAACACGAACAGTTGGATTTGGTGCATGGTGGACACAAGCAGCAGGGCAAGGAGGCAGCTTGTATGCCCCCTTTCAAAAGCAGCCTCTGTCATAGTGGGGTTAAAGTTACTGTTTCATATTGCATGAAGCCACCAAATGACAAGGAGATGGAAGAGGTTTACAACTTGTTGTGGGAAGAGATTAAGGTTTGGCTAGTGAAGCACAAGAAATGACACCTCGCCTGGAAAAGCAACAAAAAGTGATGGTGATATATGAAGCAGTAGGAGTAGTAAGACTATAACTCTGTGAAGTAGTTTGCTTGATTTTTGCTGGAACAGGGAAAGGGGTGGAGGAGGMGGCAAAGTGGGAGGATGGAAAAGTCTATAAAAAGCTGGTTAGCTATAGGGAAAGAGAAATCTGTTAGTATTTTTGCCTTATGCAAACTGCTTAGACCAAAATTAAAACRGGAGAATATACTTAAGTACTGAGTATTCGCAGACAGCTGATCATGCTTGCACTTCAAAGACACATAAGAAATTCTGTATTAGAAAAAACAGCACCTTTAAAAGTAGGGGGGAAAAGAAAAAAAATAGTAACTTCCTTTTTCATTCCACAGTAAACCAACAAAAGTGTCTTGTCATAATCTATCCTGTTTCCAAACTCCACATATTCGTTAATAGGCGACCCTCAGAACTCAGAAGCCCCTGCTTCGTTAGGGAGGGAAAGATCTCAGCACTTTAGATGCAAGCCTTTTCACGTACCATCTAAAGAGCTTTCTTCTCTCTATCGAGCAAAGATTCTTTGCTTTTCAGGAAGAAGCAGTTAGGAAAAGTTCATCATACTCAAATTATGATGCTACTTAAGATGTTATTAAAAAGGTGGCCAAAATCTCAAATAAGGCATCTACTACTGAAAAATAAAAAATAAAATTAAAAAAAAAACCTTCTTCACCTTAACATCTTAATTACCCCACTTGGTTCTGTGTAAATACAAAGCATCCCAGGAGTTTGGTCTGGTTTTCTTGCCTGTTGGTGCAAATTAGTTCTTGCAGAGAACAGCCTTTGAAGAGCATATACGATGTAAGGCCAGACCTTAAGCATCCTGGAGCACTTTCTGTTCACGTGAACGATGGCAGCCTTCATGCCACCTGGATTGCTTTGAGAGCTGGTGTGACACGTGAGAGGAAAGAGAAGGTGCTCGGTGACATCTGGGCCTCTCTGGTACACCGTGAGATGGCAGCAAACACATTTTGACCCAAGAAATCACAATTGTACAAACCCCTTTCAGAACTTTGTTTGAGAAGACAACAGCAGTGACCATGACTTCCCCTTGTTACTTCATTATCATGACTTTTTAGGGTAAAGCTGTGTTTTGCATTTTCACTGTTCTTCTCTGTAAGGAATTATCCTAGGGCAGCTGACTCTTCGCTTTGAATCAAGTAGAGCTCTCTCTTCTGGCAGCAGAGAGGCTACATCAGCCTATGGGCATATATTTTCCAACATTTCCACCTTAGCTGAAATCCTCTGATGTTAATTTATTTGAAGGTCGATAGAACCACTCTGCCCAACTAATCCACTGATTCGCACTGCTGCAACTCTAGTATCCTTTTTTTGGTTTCCTTACAGCTGCTCATTTTCACTTCCATGCTGATTTGACTTCTGTCTTGATTCTTTTAGCGCAAGCAGTTATCTCCTCCCGGGTTCCTCCTGCAGGCTTCTCATTCTGTTCATRCGCTCACCTGCCGTCAACTGTTGTGCCTGTCACTGAAACACCCACAAAATATTTCAGTGACTGGATGAGGTTTTTTTTCCACTCATTTCTGAGCATCATCCTACTCAGTGTTGTACTAGCAACAGGCCACTCCTAACATCTGAGCTCTTTGCTATGCAAGATAAGGAACAGCAGTCCTGTGCGAATGAACTCCCCTTGGCAGGTTCCCTTAGGCACTACTGCAACAGCTAGGCAAGAAAACAGATACCAAATAGCAAGAGGCTTCTGCTATTCCTTTTTTCACAGTCAAAGCAAGTTATTAGCTTTACCATAAATAGCTTGACCCATAAATAGGAAGGCCTGCTGCTCTGAAATGCCAGCCCTCCTTACATGTCCCCTTAGCTCTACTTTGCTACAGATCCACTAGCTTTCCCAAGTGCTAGTATGATTAGCAGTCTTGAGAGCACAGCATTTGCCTCATAAGCTCAATTTTTTTTTTACCAGTATCTTCAGTGAACCAGACTGTGACCCAAGAATGCTTCTGGGCCTAACAGTACTTTCTTCCCTATCTCCCYCCAATTCTTCATCCTTATACCTACACAAGAAAATAACAGAATTGAGATTTGTCTGTTCACTGATAGCTAGCTGAGCATCCACACCCTCTGTTACACATCCATCTCTACCTAAACTCCCATTTGTTATAGTTGATCAGCCAGCACTACATTATATTCAGGGAAATATTGGTTCCCTGAAACTAGATATTTGATTTTAACGGCAATTGTTGTGTATCCTGGGGGTCTCATCACTGTTAAAGTGAGATTTCCACACTTAATCAGCTCATTGTCTGCCCTTGATGGTTACACAGTGCTTCTCCATGGCAACATTGATTTGCAGAGTTCAGTTTCATAAAGAGAAAGAAAACACAAACCTTAAGATTTACAAATAGCTGGCAATGCTATCTGAGAGCTCAGGCTGAAGATGCTGAAAGTAGTTTTTGCCCAACTCTTGTGGTGATTCACCTATCAGCAGGTTTAGCATTGACCCGTGATTAGCTGGCCCTCTGCTGTGTAGCCTGTCACTGCTTAGTCATATGTTGACTCATTTTCCTAGTATGCTTGAAACAACAGACAACAATGAACAGCAGAGGCTACATAAGAATTCATGGTCCATCCTCATCTAAATAGATCTGGACTACTGCAGAGGTGCCATTTCATTTTCATCACATTGCAGCCAGATTTGGCTGKTTTTAATTTTTCCCCAGTACTTGGCTCAATCATGCCTCTGACACCCACTGTTCYGTAGCAATAAGAAACAGCACCTAACCTTCAGACTCTCTTCTGTTCTGGAAGATCACAAGACGTTCTGTATATTTTGTGAAGTGCACTCAGGACACCTAATAACTCACTCAGCAGTGAAGTGCTGACACCTTTAAGCTGGAGTGACAYGTGCTTAGCAGCAGACAGCAGAGCAACCACACAGCCTGAAAGAAAACTGACAGGGCAAAACCACATGGTTATATCTAGGCTGGAAGGGGTTTTCCCTGTTAGAAGAGTTTGAAGTTGCAATGTATTGTGGACTTATTTCTATTTTGTAAGGAGACACAAGTCCCCAGATCAGCTAAGAGATAAAATAAGAATGCCTACTGGGGAAGCAGAGGAACACCCCAAATTACCATCTTCAAAAACCTGTTTTGCCTTCATTATAGCAGGAATGTTTCAACATGAGAGTTAAGCATATCATGCAAGTGTTTTGACTATCCAGTCTGTTCTAACCTGGCTCTTAGCTTCTCCTAGGGGAGCTTTTCCATATTGAGAGATTCGGTGGACCAGCGACAGAAATAACAGTGCCTCTCCTCTGCCAAGCATCTCTTTATTAGTAAATAAAATATCTCCACCAGGAGAAACCCTCCCATTTCAGCAGAGATTCAGGGTCCCTCTTTGACCCTGAATCTTCCAGCCTAGATCCTGCAAGTCTTTCAGGGAAGAGATAGCACAGGTGCCCATGTGGCAGACAAGAGGAGGATCTGGTGGCCTCCGACTCCTGTGCTCTTGCCACATCAGTGGGAACGCAAACCACAGTGATGTACTGGCAGTACCAATCTCAAGCTCTCCTGTCCCAGACAGCATGAGGCACAAAGCCTGCAGGTCTGTGTGGTGCAGGATAACCCTCACTCTTCACCGTCTAACCTGTATGTAATTCTAGCGGTGGTGGTGGAGAACCTATTTGTTCTACCTGTGCACCATTAATAGTGGAATTGTCTAAATGAGTTATAGTGTAAAAAAAAAAAAAAAAAAAAAAAAAAAAAAGTGGGGGGGTCAGTTTTTGCTGTTTTCTATTAAGAAAAAAAAATCTCATGCAAGAACATCATGCCTCCTAAACCTACCAACTTCAGGCTGCTGTTGTTGGCAAACACAGAAAAAATAAAAAAATCTATTTCAAGATGCAAAAATCTAAAATCTTCAGGCTTTAAACCTGCACAAATCACTAACTACTCACCAGACAGCAAGTTCCTCATTCAGACCTCAAAGTAATGCTGAGTGGGAGCAAACAAGCAATTATGTTCCAGAAATGCCCAATTTATGTTAGGTGCTCTGCTCAACCAGCAACACTTGCAATGCCCAAAGAGTTCACAGTACTAATTGGTAGGATTTTGAACACAACAAATCTTCTCTGCAGGACTTCCTGGCCACTCTGATGGAATTAATTTCACCCTAATGCTTCAGTGTTCATATTAGGTATCCTCTTTCTACAAAAATAGCATTTCAAGTAATTAAAGCCAGGTTAATTACTGTGCCAGCCACCGGGAACATGTACAATACCACCATGTGGCAGAAGAGCCACACAGTTTCCCATGGGCCTGAAAGGAAAACACTCATCTACATTTGAATAAATAACACTGCTAGCTGAAATGTGGATGGTGGATATAAAATTTGACAGGATATTTCATATGAGATTTGAAAGCATAAGTAACAGGTATTCAGGATAAACTGTAATAGAGGAAGGCTCAAAAACTATTTCTTCTTAGGTAGTTATTTTCAATAGTTTGACATTACTGGCAGCAAAAAGCTCAACTTGTTTAATCCAACAGGAGAGGCCAAGAGGGAATACAGCTGCTCTCTATAGATGCTCTTAGAGAAGCCAACAGTGGCACCAGAAAGTAGAAGAACTTCAAGCTGAGGACAAAGTTATATGAGCAAATGCTGCAGACTTGCAACAAATGCCTGTAAACTGGAAATTGAGAAATCTAGCCAGCAGAGCTATCAGGTGTTTGGATAGTCTTTCAGTCAAAGTAATGGGCACAAAACAGCAACTTTGCAGATGAAGCTCAGTCAGTCTGAACAGGAATAAAAGATCTGCTAGATATGAGAGCAAGGAAGTGTGCTTTGAAAGCTGGGGAGATTTTTCTAGTCTTACATTTACAGTTCTTTAGTCTGTATGTCCCAGCAGACTTCACTGGGACATTTTTCACATATCCACATCCCCCAGTCACAAATGTTTCGGAGTTCAGATATTTGCTGCACAGGGAAATGTTTCACCTTATAGACTTTTGAGCTACTCATTGTCCAAAAGTGAAAAATGAAAGTATTTGTACTCTTTGGGACATGTGGCCACTGCTTGCTTACATACTTTTTCTACCTGGGAGTACACAAAAATTTCAAAGTCATATTAGTAGGGCTTGTGAGAAGTACCTAGTATAACATCTGTTGAGCAGCCTAAAGCAAAGAGGAGCCCAAGCTCTCTCTTCTTTCACTTAAAGCATGGGTAATTCAGTAGACATGCTTTAATTTACTGCTGCCAATTTAGATAGCAATTTTCCCTGGGTTCATAAATAGCACACAAGTGTATTTCTGGCAGAAGTCTGTTTGAACATTAGGATGCTTAACTAGCATGATAAAACTAATCCTCAGTCAGAGATGAGGATCCAACCACATCATTTCCAAGCGCATTTGCACTTTCAGTTTTAGATAGCTTTAGCAGAGTCTGGAAACAGTCATCTTCCCCTGCTAACATTACAAAGCTGATGATCACATCTACCTCAGATTGTACCTAGTAGCTAACTAAGTAATAAATAGCATTTTTTTCCCTTTCCTTGTAGGCCAAGATAATAGAGCACTTCTCACACCAAAATCTTGTGTTTTCAGAAACTGTAGACTGGATTAACAACTAAGGAAAAAATGAAAAGTAGGGTTTCAAACTGCAGTTTAACTGAAGCAGACAGTAACTCACCTCTCAGTTAATTCTTTCTAAAGCCAATCAGGCACTATTTTCAACCAAGCCCCACCATGTTATTTCTGGTGTTTGCTGATGTTTTATTGCAGGGAGCAGCAGCTGTTTTTCTAACTAAACTTGGCATACAGGAAAAGTTGGAGCAGTCCTTATTCTGACAAATAGCAGGCATGTCCTCTTTTCAGTCATAACCTCTGGCCCTTGAGAAGGTTATTCCCCCCAAAAAAAATTCCTCTGAATCCAAATCCTCCATTGACCCACACTCCATAGGAAAGAGGAGGATTTGTTTGATCAGGCTGCGCTGCCTTGCAAGTCCTCCTGCGCTGACCTGAACATATTGACAATCAGGCAGGTTTAGGGTACCAGGCTGAAAAATGATTCATTTTACAAAGAATTTCACACACCAACACAGTTAGGGAGGACCTTCTGGAAACTTCAGGCACCATGTCCATAAGAAGTCTTGGGTACAAATCAATTACCCAATGAAAAGGTCTAACAGAGGCAGGTTACTACTTAGATTCATAAATCAGTGTCATTACTAGAAGTTATTCTGCTAAGAAACTGCACATTAAAGAGGCACACTACGCGATGACTCATTGAAGTGATCCTGTCCTTATACAGAATTTATGAAGAAACAGGAGCAAAGTGTTACTACATCATTTCTCCTTTTCCTACCTACAAATATATGATTTTTTTCTCCCAACAAAATGTTTTAGCTAGAGCAGGTCTCTGGAGATGATTAAATAGTATTAAAGACATTATTAAATGAGTGAGCTCATCTTAAACTGCACCTACAATAATTGTTTTGCAGACCACCTTTGATTCATTGCCATGGCAGCAAAGAGTGAACAGTACACTCGCAGTATGACAGGAAAACCACAAGCTTTGGCCAAGAAAACCACAGTGTGGCCAAAACACACAAACCAAATTTYCACCTTGAGGGAACCAACATTTTCATGAAGATTAAAGCCTAGTTACCACTACCTATCATAGCCACATGTCTTAAAGCATACACCAGGATTCATTTCCTCAGCTACAGAAACATTATTGATCCATATCTGAAAAAAATTACAGAAATCAAGACGAAGAGAGCAAGTGGTGGCCTTCTCCAAAAAGGACCTGGGGGTCCTAATCAATAACAAGCTCAACATGAGTCAGCAGGATGCCCTTGCAGCAATCAAGGCTAACTGCCTACTGGGCTATTTTAGTCAAAGGGAAGGCAGAAGGTCAAGGAAAATGATTACTTCCCTCTATCTGGTATTTTTAAAGCCTCATCTGGATTAGTGTCCATTTTTTGCCATGACAGTACAAGAGAGGTTGATAAACTGGAGCCCACTAACATGGTCTGGGCTGGAGCACATGGTGTGTGGAGAAAGGCTGAGGAAGCTGGGGTTGTTCAGATGGAGAAGTCTAAGTGTGTGAGGAGATACTCACCAACTTGAGCTACCTAATGGGGCGTTAGAGAGAGTATCAAACTCTTCTCAGAGATGTCCTTTCCCTGTACAAAAGGCATTGGAAAGTTACAGCAAGCAAAACTCTAATCAGAGTTAAGAAGAAATTATTTCCTTATGATAAGAGGCAAATATTGTAATAGATTGCACAGAAAGGCTGTGAAAACTCCATCCTTGAAGATGATCAAAAATCCACTGGAAAAGACTCAGAACAACCTGATCCAACTTTTATTCTAGTCTTGCTTTGAGTGGGGATTTGGACCCCTCCCAAATTAAGTTTTATGATTATCCACCTTAGATATACTTCAGATTCTATAAATGCCTTTATGATAACAGGCAATTACAGTAAAAGTGAAATTTAAAACCTTGAAAATGATTTTTCCTCATCTGCTCATGTTCTTTTAAGCTACAAATTTCAAGTTGCCACTGCACCTAGGTAAGGCAAAGCTAGAAACTRTATCTACAGACTTTTTCACTTTTTTCATGCTTGGAAAATATGGATAGAAAATAGTTATTTGACAGAGATAGAAGAAAAGAGGGTCATGAAATCTAATCAGTAACTGCAGAGCAGTTGAGATCATCTGAAGAAAATGGTGCTAGTATCTTTTTCCCTCTCTTTTGAAGGACCATATCTCTCTACTTAATAAGAACACGTCTGTCTGCTTTAAACAACTTCTACAAGTAGTGATTTGGTTGTTTCCAGCAAGCCCATTATGAGATTTTAGTGTAAATTCAGGCAAATCTCTTCAGAAAGATTGTGAAAGGAAGGCCTCCCTGCATTACTAGCTACATGGTCCTGCTCTGGCATTTCTACACCAGGCATCTAAACAGAAACAAAATGAACAAATTGATTCATACATTAACATGTCCAAAATGGTTATGTAGGTCCAGGGGAGGATGAAGTGGCTGGTCCAAGTACCATGGGGCATCAGTAATACACGCCGTTAATAGATCTCACAAGTGGATCCACTTCCTGCAGCAATTAAGCATGACAAACTAAACATAAAAGAAATAAAAGACAGACTTTCAAAGTGAAGCAAGTACACAGATGCAGCTAGAGCAGAAGTAGCACATATCATTCAGAAAACCTTTTCCTCATCTCCATCAGTGCACTCTGGGCTCCAGAGGCATACTCCTGCACCACATGCGCCTCCATCGGAGCAGAGTGTTCTGCCTGTTTCTGCTGTGCTCACCAAGACCWTCTTCATTCTTTTGCAAGTCAGTCCATAAGCACTCAGAATATTTTTAGGCACTTGTCACTGCAAGCAACTGCACAGGAAATAATCCTTTCATTACCTTCACACTGGATATCGTTAGCTTCAAAAGGATAGTAGTAGATTCAGGACTCTGACAGGTAGCCCACCTCGGTATTTAGCAGGGACTTGTGGAATGCACAATATGCACTCAGCATGGCGCACGCACTGGTGACACACCAACCAAAGAAAGCTGGTGTCCTATCAACTTCAGAGACATTCACTGGGCAGACTCAGGGCCACTCTGCCTGTGACAGACTACAGCTGAACACATTTCCATGTACAAAGAGTCAGTCATGGTATTTTTTTCAGCTGCTGAGGGTGCTAAATTCAGATGCAACAGATCCATTTTGTTTCCTTACTTCTTCCTTGCGACCTAAGGTGCACCTTACACAAAAGCATGTGAACAGGGAAAAACATTATCAACTGCAGTATAATTAAACAGCAAATCTATTCTCCAGCTAGACTATTATTTTTATTAACCGCCAAGACACATCAAACCACATTAGAAAAGTGTCTGACTTATGTTTTGCTGTGATGTTTCCTAGTATTTCTGATACATCTATAAAAGACAAAAATACAAGTGAAGGAGGATACGGACAAAGTAGGCAAACTTGAAACAGTATAGGACTAAACTGAAACTTATTTCACTTCCAAGACAATTCAATTTCTTTTCTTGTAATCTGATAAGCAAAGTTTGAGCAAGGCCCAGCGTTTGAGATGCATCAGGGCTTCACTTATCAATAAACCCAGACATCTTCAGGTTTCAAAGGCTAAAAAGAAGCCTAGGTTCATTTGAAAAAGTTTAACCTCAGGACAAACTATTTCAAGGGAACTTTAGCATTTCTTCTGCGCTTTTCAAAGGTTTGCAATTTGAGAAACAAAGGGATGTTTCCATTTCTTTGGTACAAGCAGCTTCATACTGCATGCAGCGTTCATCCAATAAGGAAAAAAGCTGAGAAAAGCTATTGTCAAATCCCCGACCAAAGAGACAGACAACTCACTCGGAAGCARGGGGAGTTGTCAAGGCATCAAACTGGTCACATCATTTTCTGTTACTCAGTATATCATGTAATCGACCACACACCCTACTGCAGACTACTCAGTAGACAGGCCAGGCAATCACAGACCCGTGAAAGCAGCAGCACTAACCACATAACCTGACAGTTAACTCGCAGTAATTGTCAACTTCGTTCTGCAAGTAACTATCCAGTCCTATTGGAAAAATATTGTAATTTTGACCTGATATTTATTTTTTTTAACTGAAGTAAAGCTTTTTATAGGTGATCAGCCTGTGTTCATTTACGTGTTTTATAGCCAGAAGTATTTCAGCAGCAGCAAAGCAAGTCAGAGAGAAACACTCAAAATCTACATCTCATACATATTGTCTAAAGAACAGGCTTAAATTCAGGGACTAGGTAGGTAATATAATCCTAGGTAGGGAAAATCCAAACAGTAGGGCAAACAGTTCACCACTATTAACATACCAACTATTCAGAGTTAGGCAACAGATTACACTTAAATTGAATTCCATTTTTTACTCCTTGACCAGCTGACTTCAAACAGCAACTTCAAGTGTCATGTTGTTCTGCTAGCACAGCGATGTACAGTGCTAATGAGAACGAATCCCAGCTAACTGTGCTGTAAGAGTCTGCATGAACATCCTAAACTTTTCATCTGTCTGCATTTACGAAGCTGAAGTATGTGCTGGTATTAGAGTCCAAAATGTGCTTGAAAAAAAAATCAGAAAAGCTCTGTTACTTTGCTACTATATCAATGGGAACATTTTATATTTAAGACAGTTATTTGACAGCTTTTGAAGGTTTCAAGAACACTCACAGTGGAGAGAACCAGATTACATTGTAATTACTTACTGGTACCAATCAGGGTGAGATACAAACTCTAACAAAACTGAAGCAATCCTGAGTCAGAGTGAGAGCTATCAAGATGCACAGTAGTCCTCAATCACTATTCTCTTTAGTCTCGCTTGTTTAGTGCTCCAGTAAAGTGTAGTGGCACTTCACTGACAGCCTTTAGAACGGTCTTTCAGCACTTGTGTAGAAGTACATATCAACTTCCTTTTTTTTTTCCTTTTCAGTTTGCACAAATATTATGGTATCTTCAGAAAATATCAGGTATGCCAAAAACTTCAAATCAAAAAAGTGAGCAGTTACCATGCACCTGATGAAGAATCAATAAATGAATTACATGCCCATTTATCACACACTGTCTCTCTTAGGTGCATTCAATACACTCGTTAAATGCACAGATTTATATAAAATGCAAGGCTTGGTAAACAGACTTCATGCTCAAAGTCAAAGGGCTCCTGTTCAGGGCTTACTTAATGTCAGTCAAGGAAAGACAACATCATCTAACCTTTCAAAACAAAATTCAATCTTCAAGGAAAGAAAACAATGTTTAGTTAAATTCAGAGAAGCAGTAAGCCTACCTTTGTGAACAGAAAATAGTAAAAAGTTTCAGGGAGAAACATTAAAAACATTCAGATTTCCCAGAGGATTCCAGAAGGTGATCAACTATCTAAATCAGCAAGCATTTTCTGTTGGAGTGCGTTAAACAACTGAACTTGTAAGGATTATAGAAATCGAGTTTGTGACCTTTCATGACCTACCAACCTTCACTAAGAAATGGAGAAACTTGTCACGCGTAAATTCTGTGTAGGAAGTTTAAGATAAGTGCTTTTAAATGATGGAGAGAAATGACTCTGCATCTTAAACACAGATGTATTACCATGAAGTACAAGTGGCTGCTATAAAATGTTTATTTATATTAGCAGTAATTTGGTCAGTTGTAGTTGTGGGTGACTTATATGCATCAAATGGGTGTGTGTGTGCATGCATGCGTTTGTGCTTGTTGGGGGGGAGGGGGGGAAGGCCCCTCCTCCTCTTTGCAAAGTTTGGCAAATTTCTGCAGAGGGACATACCTGTAAGTGCCCAGCTTCCCAGACCATTATCCAAAATATCCAGAGCAAGCGTGAGCTCCGTCATCTCCGTGCACTGGAGAAGTAAAGCACTTAAAGGGAACATTTCAGATTCATATTATTTGCAAATCAGCTAGGTGGGCTTTCTTTTGGTTTATTTGTTTTCTACTATTAGAAGTCACTTCTGGGACCAGAAACAAGAAGACTTAGATTTACTCAAGTTATGATGCTGACTATTAACATTACACTGTGAACTTAAATAAAATCTACTTTTTAAAAAAAGATTCACATCCTAACGCCTTTACAATTCCATGTGGTTTCACCTCCTAATGCAAGCCATCAAGACTTGTATTTTAGAAGATACTTGCCTGTTGGTGCTAAAGTAGGTCCTAAGCAGCCCTAAGCACTTTCAGGTACAGTGACCATCTATAGGATCCATTCACCTCCATCTGCACATCTTCGCCTCACACGCTTTGCCTTTAGACACAAAGGTTGATGAGCTTTTACAGCAGACTTGCAGAGTCTTCAGCTTTCTTCAAATTATAAAATAACTTATTATTGCAAGAGAAAGATTATCTGCAATCTGAAGCTGTTATCACAAAACAAATTTCACTACTTGCTATGTAGCTGCAATTTAAAATAAAGTTTTCTACTTTAAACTGCCACTCTGTGTTTTGATACTGTAAAAGTTGCTTCTCCCCCCAACAAGTATTCTATTAAGAGAACTGATTTCCTTAGTTTTAAATGATTATTTCCCAATACAGTAACTCAATTACTTATTGCATAATCAGCACTTAGTTACAAGTATCTACTAGGTGCTTTATTTCATATGGATATTCCATAGGGTCAATTGCACTTGCTGTGCAAATTAAGCACTGACACCAATGACACTAGAATCTTGATCATCTTTGGCTTCCTAGGGGAATCTTTGATGTGCTAGGCAACTGCTATGCAGCTACTATTCAACCTTAAACAGATGATGAAACTCTGCTGTTATTTCACAGTAACACATTTGAACATGACAGCTCTAAGTCTTGCTTTATCTTAAAACAGCAACTTTTGGATGTTCCACTCTGCAACATTCAGCTACGTGGCATCAACATCAACATCCAAATTAATCAAATTCCTCTTGCTATTAAGGGGCATCAGGAAGACAGTAGTATTTTCTTGACAATTTTCACACACTTGTTTTAAGCTGGTTTCAGGAAACTGAAATGTTAAGTCACTCACTACTTTGGCAGAGAAAATATTTTGGTTGATTGGTAACAATTACTATTTTATTTTGCTAGCTGCTCATTCCCACCACCATGAAACTAAGATACTAGCTGTCCTCTCTCCTGAAAGCAGCATGCAAGTGCTTTAAATGMTGCTTTTTGTGCAAAAAGAGGACTATTGCCTCCAAGCTATTATATTCCACTCCACATTGGCCTTCTTTCCTGCTTATTAAATGTCATCCATCAMCTGAAATTTAGGCCACTTACCTATTTGCAGTGTTGCATTTTCATTTTTCAGCTATAAAGAGCTGATGTTGACAAACTTCCCATTTCCACCCTTAAATTCCTTAGTTACACACAGCGAATGCATATGAGAGAATGAGCACACGTAAGCAAGCACAAGAAAGTGAGCAAAAGCGCAAGTGCACATCCTTCAYGCAGTTACAGAATTTGAAAGAGAAGAAAGTCTCATATACTTTGTTTACCAACCATTTTCACCCAGGGTTTAAAATTCACTAACATTGCCCAAGAAGTCAGAGGCCAGAGGCTCAGAGACATATGTGGTACAACACGGAACTTACCTGGTGTTTTAGAAACACATTGAAGGGTTTCTCTTAAGACCACCCTAACTAGGTGTATCAGCAGGAAATATTTAGACAATTCCAGGGATGGCAATTCCAGGGAAGACACTGCATCCTCTCCCTGCTGGAAGATTAAACTTGAGGTGACTGGGCAAAGAATGCTAGAGACTTCAGAAGAACAAAGCTACTGGCAAGGAATCAGAAACACAGACAGGCTGCAGAATTAGCAGAAACAAAATGGCCCTTTTTTTTTTTTTTTAAGAGCATTTGAGACCTTTTCAATCTGAATTACTTAAAAGTCACTTAATAGCCCTTTCAAAATTAAGCAAAACAGACTGTGAACGTCTAAAGCTACTGACTTTTTTTGTGATGTGTTCTCTTTTAAAGAACAGAGGCTAAGCAGATCCATATTGCAGGGGGCAGGGAGAAGATATTGGTTGTAGTTTATGCAAAGGCTAGTTCATTCAATTTACAAAGTCACAAAAGATACCAGAGGGTTCCTGACTACTCAGATCAATAACCCTGCAATAAGAGATCCTGGAAAATCATCTTTTTGTCCTCATATACCCTTGGTAATGGCCACACAGCTCCGGAAAAATAGAGGCTGCCAACTTTGCTGTAAGTAGAGGATACATCTGTGCCACATTGCTTAAGGCATGGAGCCAAGCCTGGAAGAGCTCCTGAAGACCAGCTGTTAGGGCTTAGGTTAGTAGTGCTCACAGCATCAGGAACCTTGATAGTTTATGTAGATGTAATGGAACTCTTGGGTCCCAATTTATTATTAGCCAGTTTTAAAAGGGTTAGAGAGACAACAAAACATATCCTAACAAGTGAGGCTTCTCACCTTACCCAGTATTTGTTATTCTATAGGAAAAAACAGGCAATTCTGTACAGTGCCTCTAGCAACGTTTTTAGCAACTGCAAACTGATCCAGTAAATGATATGCTAAGTCAAGTCAGAAGCATTAGTAACAGCATATTGCACTCAAAATAATAGTAGAAATCTTCCTCAGGCAACACCTTAAGCCTTTTGCCTATTTTCTTAGCTTATCTGGACCAAGCAATCTACAATGGATACTGCCTGGTTAATCAGGATTTTAAAGCTACCTGGACCAATGCAAAGGCATTCTAGGTACCCACAATAATTGGTCTCTTTCATATCACTTCACAGCAAAGCTGTAGAGAACTTTTTTTAGTCATGGTATTAAAGTTGGGCAACTTCAGTGTGCCTTTATGCCTAATAGAAGCAGTCACATCAGCARCTGAAGTTTGGTCTTAAAAGAGCTGATCTAGTTCAAGTAGAAAACCAAAACCCAGCTGCTGCAGAGTTTCACCTACCCTCTGTGACAAGAAATTCRGCTCTCATCGCAGCAGGTAACACTAAAAATAATCACGCCAAGTTCATTACAGCAGTCCAGACCAGCAGTGTATATCTATGACCTCTTTTGTTCTGGTGAGCCCAGTACAGGATGGTAAGAGAGCAGCTGGGAACCCCTAAGGATTAGATCACAACCCAAGGAACAGAGCAGAGGGACAGGGGTTGCAGCTGGAGGGACACCTCATCTTTTAATAAGTCACTCTCTCCTAACAGCCAACCACCTGACCAGTAGCACTGATGCATCTTTTATCAATATACTGCTGCACTGCACATGATCTAGCACTGGAGTTCGGCACAAAGTAGCATGAAAAACTTCACTTTCTGAAGTTCATGACCTGAATGATGTAAACAAACGAATATTGATCCAAAATACTTTGCTATCAATTAAGGAGCTGTTTAAGCACAACATATCTCAAGTCATACATATCAGAARCTTCTTAAAAGGCCAGGGAAGAAAAAAATGTCAGAAAGACGGAAAATGCAAACACACTACCCTAGTAAGACTATCAGAAGCCAGTTTTCAGAGATCCATGGTAAAATAACAAACAAGTAAAACCGAGCTTTGGGAATAGGACAAAGGAGGAAACAGTCAAATCCTCTGCAACACCTCTAACACTTTACTGACAATCCTATAGTGATGCAGATTTTTTTTTTTCATATATGCAAAAAAATTAAATTACTTGCTAGCATTTAGACCAAAGTCATAGAGCATTGGCTTGGAAGCAGAGGCAGAAGTGGCAGAAGAAGATCTGGTCAAAGACATCTAATTTATCAAGTTACATTAGGAGTAGTAAGAGTTTCTGATATCACAGACACCATACAAATTCAGTATTATCTTTCAATATCATCACTAAAGTAAGTTTTCACTAGAACCGGAGCAAATTCAGATGTAGTGAAACAGCAAGTATTTTCTTTAAACTTCTTCCTGTGGGAAGTGAGCATGAAAAAGTGATCTCCTGCATACCTGCTGTTAGATTATAATTCTAATTTATCCTAGTTGAACAGTGTTTTCAAGGTGGGATACAAAAAAATGTCTATACTCTTTCAAGTTAAACAGACATTTTTATATACTTAGCACACTACATACTTTCTGTGTGTAGCCTTGCACAGTAAATTCAAATTCATCTATGGGTGGGCAAGCTCGAGTCTATACTTTGTCTCCTGACTCAAACAGTGAGCTAAACTCCAATTATACAGTCTTGGTTACTAGCCATACGTAAGAGATAGAAGGATCACAGCTTGACTTCTAGGCTCCTAAGCAGAGTTTGTTTTCTACTAGCAACTGAAGTTTCTGTATTTAGATACAGAACAAAATCCATGTCAAGGAAGATCAAAAACAGAACTAAAAAAAGGTGTGCCAAGGGTTTTCAGTGTGGATTTAAGTGCCTCACGCATCTCTACCTGGGTTTTTCATTATTTGAATAATTACTACTAAGATTGAGAGTTTTTTGTATATTTTCCTTCAGTATTATTCAACTAAAGGTATAAACTCAATGACCAAAAACAGTGCCATACTTTTCTATAATTGTATAGATATCAAATCTTTACTTTCAGTCAGAAAGRAACTGCAAGGTTTACTAGAATTTTGAACCAACATTTTGACCCATATGCATTTTAGAAGTCCAGTTTTCAGCAAAGAATCTGATCATATGCCTTTACTTTTCAAAGTAGTTGGTGATATTGGAAGCACAGGGCAGAGCAGCGTAACCTAAAAGCTGCCTACATTTCAAAACCTGAAGCTCTTATAGAGAAAGAACACTCCACAAGTAGGTCAAAGACTTTCTTTGTGAAATCACTAAACTAACCCCTGACAGTTTTTTCACTTAATCTTAATTACACAGCAGAGGGGAGGGAAAAAAAAAAAAACAAACAAAAAACTCAGGAAAATAAAGGTTAGTATGTTTCAGTGTCATCAAATTTTCTAAGTCATTTTCTCCAACCAGGGGGAAGAACCTCCAAGGATTCACCAGTATGCACCATACACCAGTATGGACTATCCTGTTGAGAGTCAACCACTCTTCAACTTCTGCTTTTCACCAGCTGTCACCTTCATTACAGCATATTGCACTCAAATTCATATGACTCAAAGAAGGAAAAAGCAACAAGGCTGTCAGAAAGCAACTTAAGAATTCTAGAGATTAAAACCTTCTCTCCGTTCTTCATGAATTATCACACCCTCTTACTAAGCTCTCTGCAAGCTGGGTCTATTCACACAAAAAAAATTTGAATTTTTGATGCAACAGCAACAGATCTCTAGTGATCTCTTGTGCATTGTTTCTGTAGCTCAAGTTCAGATATATTAAAAAGGAAACGTAAGCAAAAGCATTTATATCTTTACTTACTAGACTAGCTTGTAGATTTTTTAAAGTACTTGAGCAGAGGACAACTTATATTTATCAAAACTAGAAGCATGAATTAAGCTTCTTCCTCTGCATTCCTACCTCCCTCAGCAGTGATTTTGACTGGTCAGTTTAAACCCTAGAAGGGCTGGATCTTCAGGAAATACATCACAAGCTACCTGTTAAATAAAACAAATGTTGGAAGTGCATCTCAATTTAGCATTCACCACCACAGATACTCATTCAGAAGTGGCACTATTAGAAAAATATAACATGTGCTCTGCACACAGAATCACAGATGAAGAGAATATCACCAAGAAAGTGAATGTATTTCTCGTATCTTAAAGAATCTTAGAGTCTAAACAACATATGAAAAACTTCTATTTTGAGTGCTTTTATTCAAAACAAAATCCAAATACAAACATTTAAAAATGTACAAAAATACAAAGCCATTTTCTACACCTTAAAAAGTCAGATTAAATTCACTTCTATATGCAATCCTTTCTGTAAGAAATTCTAATTAGCAGACATTTTTCTGTTCTCTTCAGAGAATTCTACATTGAGTCCCCTCCCCCCAATATCCACCCACACTTAATATTTCAAAAAAATTTAATACTCTAAATGTCCCTGAATATATTACCAAAAAACCCTTTAAGTTTCTTACAGGTAATAACCACAGAAATATATTTCTCTAATTACTTTAGGGTGAACTATAGGCTGATAGGTAGCTTGCAATTCAAGTTTTGTAGTTTGTTCATGTAACTTGAGTGACACAGTTGGACTTTTTTTWAAAAAAAAAGTCTTACTTGCACTTTTACAAATTCAAAAGGCAATTCAATACTTAGCTATAGAGGAAGCTAACAGAACCAGACAATTTTATGATAATACAATTGTAATTTTGTTGACAACAGTCTCCCTTTCTCCCTCCTCCCTTCCCAATTTCACCTTTTTAAACCAAAATGTATCTATCAATAAGAATAAAATTCATTAGAAGAACAAAGACTAAACTCAAAGATAAAGAATTATTTTAGATCATCTGTCAACATAGAGTTGAAATGATCACACTGAACTAATGAATTTAGTGTAATGCACATTTAATTTTTTTTAAAATGAAATCTTGCTCAGTGATATTGGTTWAATTATTTGAAGCAATATAGTTCATCTGTGTTCTGTCATCCTATTTCCTTTAATTTTTGGCCAAGGCATTGTATTTTCTTTTCACGTTCTCACCATATTTTTTTTTTTTGGAGCTGCACTAACATATAAGTGAGGCAGCAGTTGTGGAAAGAAGTAGCAACTTAAACTGACATTATTGGAAAACGTAGCTTTGGGGCACACAAATCCTTCCTCAAATCTAAAATACAGCAGCTGGCAGAGAACAGTTGCTCAGGATTTAAATGTATGTGCTCATCCGTCCATCAGAGAAGAGCAAGTTGCCAGTGGTTCAAAGCTCCCCAGAAATAGTCTTTCACTTCAACCTTTTTCTTTGCCACCTGCTCAGTAGTCAACTCCCACCACCATATAATATTAAGCTGCTTAGCAAGAGAACACTCAATGTCTTTTGTACAGTGTGCMAAACATGGGCACCAAAATCATGAACTTCTAACTGCTGCCTGTAACAAACTAGAAACACTTAACTACCCCTACTGTAGTTCCCTATTGTGGGATCTACATTTAAACATCAGAAATAACCTCATCAACCTCACAATGATGAAGATGAATGCAGGTTTAAAATAGCACTGTCTGCAGCACACTTAACTATAATACATTTCAATTCTATTGCTTCTACAGCTATGATTCTTCTCCTCTGCCTGAAAAGATCAAAGCATGTCTGTAGAGAAAACATCCTAATATTGCACAAGTGATGTTTTAGAAACTAAGAGTTAGTTTAGTATAAAATAGCCATTCTTCTCCATATTTCATCTTAACATCATCTGATTGAAATTCACTATTCCAATACTTATGCTTAAGTTTGTCCAGCAAATTTTAGCCATTGTCTTATTTCCTGCTGTCTTAAATTTCTGATTGTCACATGACCTCATTTCTGTATCAATATATACCCTTTTTACTTGCAAAATATTTGTTTCCACTCTCAGAAAACACTTAGTTCTTTTAAAAAGATCCTGAACATGTTTTTCAACCACTACCTGCACCCTCAGAATTTCACGTGGAATGCTGTTAGCACTGACAACATCACAACATTCACCAATTTCTTCACAGTACTATCGCCACTTGATTTAAGATCAAAGGACAGTGCTGAAACTGCTAGTGCTGAAAGCCTACAGAAGCCTTTCTTCTCTTGCCAAGRCGTAAGAACTTATGCCAGGTATGAGTTTTACCAGCAAGCTGAAAAGAAACCAAAGAATATGAAATGCATTTATTACCAAGTAACAGCAAACTCTAACACTTAAATTGGAGTAATCCTTAGAAGAAAGGCTAGTAGCAATTTGTAGGTAAGGTGCAGTTACACAGGAGACACTTTTACAAAGAGTTTCATCAGCTTAGTAACCTGCTTCCTGCAGCCAAGTTTTATACAGACTTACTCCGAAACTACAACCAGGAAATACATCAATTGGCAGTCAGGTTCAAAATAAAAGGAAACAAAAAAGGTTCTTAGATAAGGAAACTGCTTTAGGTTTTTACAAGGCTGGAAGACACAAAACATACATTATGAAACAAAGCAGTAGTAGAGACGTAGAGGTAGTCTAGTTGTTCATTTGACTGGGAGAGGTAGAAGTAGTGGAGAAAACAATGGCTGTGGCCAGTCAAAATCATAATTATCCCAAGTTTTTTTTTTTTTTTTTTTTTTTTTTTTAAAAAAAAGAAAAGATGCAACAAAAAACGATTCCCAGGCTGTGACTGCTCATTTAACCAGGGATTCAGTTTGCTTGCTCCTATTACTCATTTTCACATCAGTATATAAATTTCATTCGAAATATCCATTCAGGAGGGAGGAGGAGGGAAATATCCATTCAGGAGGGAGGAAGAGTGACAGAATAGTCCCAGAAATAACCACAAAAACAGTTTAACTACATTCTGTCATGTGTCAACTCATCTGTAAATCATACATTAAGATAACAAAGGTTAATAAAACCAGATGGGGCTCGTTTTCTGGCATATTGATACTGTACTATAACAACTAAAACAAATACATACCAAATGCTAGAAGCCAGTTAAGTCACAAATTCTGTTTTATCTACACAATTCTCCATGCAATTTCTTCCCGCAAGAAAAAAAAGACCAATTCTTTTAGAGATGAAAGCCACTAAAACATATCTTGCATACAGTCATCAAGTGTTAAAAACTTCGTATCTTAGAGTTAGTATCTGTGTATACAATCATACATAATGTTCCCTGGGATTGATGTAGACTCTTCCAGATCCTGAGCTCTGATGGTGTCTGCTACTCCAATTTTTGTAGTATGTTTGCTCATAAACAGGGTACATTTGCTGAAGACTCTCTTGCTCCTCGGGCTCTTCAGCCTCGCAGTTAAGTTGCRTCCCATTCACAGCTTTCTACACACACACAAAAATTAGTCAGGTTCAAAGTCCCTCAGTTCCTGTTGTTGTTACAGCTTTAGGCAAAATAAAAAGGTGCACAATCTCTGAAACAGTCCTTCAAATCAAGAAACACGACCTTAAAAATTCTAATAACTGAGAAACAAATTTAAACAAAACTGTTAGTAAGTACTCAGATTTAGCCTCAGTATTCTTATTTTAAAAGGAAGTTAGATTTTAAGGTTCACAATCTAAAAAGAAAAGCAAACTATAAAAATGTCTGTCAGTATTCCTGTGCTCTGTTATTTTATTCAGCAATAACTTTATCAAGTTTTAGTGCTTCCACACTGAAGCTAGTCAGCAAAATTACATAGGAAATACTAAGATATTAAAAAGATATTGACTTGTTCGATTTCAAGGATGGTAAACCCATACATCCAACAGTCATTGACTAGGATGGACAAACTCTGTTCTGCACAGAAAATATCCTTGTAAACTTATTTTAAGAAACAAGATAAAAATCAAAGCTTTGGCCAGGAATTTAATCCAACTTATTATTTACCATGTACTGCAAATTTCCAGAATCTCTCTCTCTGTACTGGCTTTGCGAAGCAAAATTTTCTTTCTGAAAGAAAAGTTACAGTGGAAGCAAGTCAGAATTCAACACTACAAAACAGTTTCAGTTTAAACAACCAGTCAGCATAAAATACATTGTGCCTTGTGAAGTGTCTTAACTGACCAACTCTTGGAATCCCTTTTAAAAGCTGATCTGATTAGTGGACGGAAAAAAATAGATCAAATTAACCAGTGTTATTTTCAGAAACATATTTAATTTTTAACAATACATTTATTTCAGACAAGTCAGCACAGGTTAAAAAACAAAATCAAACACGTATTATCAAGCTTTCACAATCAAATAGATAATGCTCAGTCTGATATTAGATAATTATTTAACTGAAAGATTTTAACTGGATATGACTGAGAGTGAAATGGATTTCATGTTTTTTTCCTCAATTTGATGAAAACTAAACAAAGTGCTCCCAAATTATTGAAAGCTTATAATGAAACTATTCAAAACATTCAACTAAAATTCTCAGCTAAAAGAAATTACCTTGTAACGGTACAATGAAAAGGTGTTTTCCAGTACAGTTGAATAGATTTTTTCCCCTTATTAGTAATAGCAGCAAAGACATATTTACAACTTATTTACTTAAGTTTATTTTATTGGTTAGTCTTCATACTGACAGTCCATACTCCCTAGACATTTTACTTTGAACTTCTCTTGAGCCTAAAACTTACCTTTCTGGTTCCTCAAAGTATACCCCTCTTAACATCAACCTCAGAGCTCTAGCAAGGCTTGGTAAGACGTACATCAGGAGCTAACTGACATTCAGTTCACAGCACGGGACAAGAGCTAATCACAAGAAAAAACATCCAACACATGCATAGCATGAACACATTCAGTGCCAGCTGTAGTTTACTCCTACTGCCATGCACTGCTTGCTAATAAAGAAATAGCTTTATGTAGCAGTAACTTGTCCTGCAACTCAAATAGGATTCCTTTGCTTGATTAAGACCATCAGTCCTTGGAACACTGGTTATATGTCAGAACCGCGGGCGGGGGGAGGGAAGGGGAAGAAAACACACACACATCCATACAGAGGGTCCTGTTATTTCATTCCCTATTTACAAAAGTATCATTAGAAATTTATATTCTATTTACATAAGTATTTTCAGAAAGTCCATTTCCAGCGGATACTTTGCATATTAATCATTTGTTTCTTATACGAATCAGGAGTAAGATCAAACCTAATAGCACCAATAGTGTACCTCAAGAGTTTCCCTTAAGAATTTACAGGTACATAGCAGCTGTACAGAGTGAAAGTCAGAAATGGCTTCTGCCTACTAGCTTTAAATGAATAAAACTATATGTCAAACATTAGCTAGGTTTTCTATGTATTCCATCTTTATTAGCAGGTGTGTCACTTCCTAAGTAACCACAGAGTTCCACTTTCCATCCTTATAAGTTCAAATAAGCAAGTCCAACACTGCAAAATATGAATGGCTGTTGTTGAAAAGGATCTTTAAATATCTGTAGCATATTGCACCTTTAACTGAATTACAGCCAGACTTTCATTTCTGATTAATGATCAAAATTATTATTTAACATCCTGTATTAGGCCAGATCTGTTTTCAACTCTACCTTGAGAGAAAAGATACTCATGGGCAACTGAAAGCTTAGTCAGCAAGTAAATAAATGCATCATAACCAACTAGATTGAAATAGTACAGCTCTAGTTATATAGTACAACTATAGTACTATAGTTGTCTACAGTACAACTGTTCAAGAGCAAAAAAAAAACCTTGGTATCAAGTAACTATTTAAAGCCCAGTTCAAAAGAATAAAAATAAGATCTTCCCTGAATAGTAAATGCAATATCTGAAAAACCATGCTGGTTAAATCTTTAAACAAAGATGAGGTTTGCCCTTTAATTTTGCAATTCTGAAAATTATGCATTAAAAAAAAAAAAAAAAAGCTAATCTCAGTTCACCTCTACCCTAAACAGAAAAGCTAAGCCAAAAGTTACTTTTACATTCAAAGACTTGTTTTAAGCAATACAGTGGAGTCTCAAACATTGCTCCCGTCACACAAGATGATTCCAGTCTTCCTCATGGAAAGTCTAATGCAATACATTACGAACAGAGAAGTGTAGCAGACAATTCCAGCACAGATCCATAAAGCAGAGTAATGGTTTGCAACCATTCAAGATGATATCAAAACTGACTGGACATTTAAACTTTAAAAGTGGAACTATGTGAAAGACTTGAGGAAACTGAGGTATGCAAATCAAAACACATTAGAGCCCTTTAAGACAAATACAGCATTATAAATATTGACTAGGCTTCAAAGCACTGAATGTATAATGACAATTTATTGCTATTAGCCACAATTTGGTTTCTATGATAAACACTGAATCAACATGAATTATAGTGGTCTGAACTCTTATCATTTGTTCTAGAGAACTGCTGAAACACAGCCATGCCTTAAAGTTAACAGCCAAAGTGAAAAGAAGTATTATTCATCCCATTAAAGCTCTATCAATCTTTATGGATCTAACGCTTTACTATCTTGTTTTACTATACTCCAAACTCAGGAGTTAAGTGCTGCTTTTCTCCTCCCTCTATCTGCTTCCCTTCCATTTCTTGAAGGAGAAGATTAAAAGGGACGTTTGGTCTACCAATAAAAGCTAGAAAATTGAAAATTGTCAGACCCAATGAACACTGGAGAGCTAAACAAATCTGCATGTATTAAACTAATATTACAGTAGCCAATTACCTATTTACAACAGTATCAGGAGTCAGTAAAATTCTCACATACATTTCAGAAACACCACTGATTTTTGTTTACTTCAAGTTTAATAAGAAATTTCTTCGTCACTTCAGCTGAAAGACAGGCAATATATGGAAAACTCATATAGTAGGTTTTCCATGTAATATCAAAAATTCCTATTTATACTGGCAGAAACAAACCCTAACAGAGCCACCCCAGAATAAATCAGTAAGAGTTGAACTTTGTGACCAATTTTACCAGCAAACTGCCAGTGGTTTGCAGAACAACTTAAAACATGCTCATGATGCATTTATGCTCCATCACAGATCTACTAGCACATGTTTTGGATAATAATTCTTTTTGCCACTTTGTCTGCCATCATTATGATGAAGTCAGTTTATTACTGAATGGACAACTTCAAACACAAAAGCTAGTCACCAACTCCAACTGCCGAGGTTAAAGAATAGCCAATTTCAATCATGAGCAAGTAACACCATTTAAGAATCACAGTTTAAGATTCAGCTTTCACTAAGGTATCATCACTCCTTAGTAAGCTCTTCCCTCTGTCACACCTCACTGCTAATAAAGCAGTGCAGCAAATCAGGCAAAAGTAATAGCTTTGCCACAAGTGGAACAAACCTTTTTCAACCACTCTACAGTGGTAGCCAAGATACTAGGTAGCTAAGTTGCCAGTCTTGCAGGAGGAAGAAAACCATACCCAACCTGTATTTATCAGTCTGTTTCACTGACAGGTTGATAACATTCACAGTGGTCATAAAGCCCATATTCTTACCTTCAGACTTGTTTTTCAAAAGAATCTATTTCAAGTCTCAATAATCTTTCAGGCTTTCTCCTCCTTCCCCTTTTCTTTTTCTACATTTGTTATTTAGTTCAGTTTTTAAAAWAACAGAGTTTAGTTCTTAACCTGACCTGAACATTCACTGTGAAACATAAGTTTTAAAATGTTACATTTTCTATGATTCTCCTTTCCCAATTCTTCCAAGCTGTTTCACTGTTTTTACAGATCTCTTTTTCCTCCTCTTACTCATCAAGTTTGCTACCTTAATTCCATTACAGTATTACCTTCTTCTAAAGTTGAACTGCTTTTGCTTCTCAACTACTACAATGCAATCTTTAGATTAATGTCAAGAATACGTGGTTTACCACTTACCAAAAAGAGAGATGCTGCTGACATGAATTCATCACACAAGCAGGTGACAGGCAGGTGAGGAACAAGAACACTAACATTATCATTAAAGGCTAATGTTATCTGGGCGGGGAGGAAAGAGGGGCAGGAAATCTGCCTGCTCTATCATTTCTACCAACAGTGGATTTAAACATGGCATAGACAAGCACTGGAAACAAGAATAGGAAGTTCTGGTGGGTCCACTTAGTATACTGAAATCAGGGAAATCTTCCCATACAGCATTAAAACACAACACTTTTTAGAGAAAGGAGTTGCACCTTTTACTGCCATGGAACATGTGACAGAACTCAAAACAAAGAGAAAACTAGTCTACTCAACAGTTTCAGATGCTGCAGTAAATAGCGTATCTATTTTTGTGCTTTGATGCTCGCAATAGTTTGTATAGTTATATCTTATAGAATTTTACAAAAGGAATTATGTACAGCATTGTGTTTTATTCTAAAAATGTTCCTTCCCAAACAGTCCTTTAAAATTCCAAGTCAGTATCTCACCTTCATCTTACATTCTTATCCTTTCCAATACAGAAATTCAAATACAACAATATTGCACCTACTCAGTCTATCACTTCTCATCTACCAGCATCCATCCTAGACAGTATTTCATTGTCTTCATACAGTCAGAGTCCATTAACAAAAATCACTCCTGTGCCTCATTTGGTCCCCATTAGGTCAATGATTTCTTCCACTTAGGTCCTTCATTAATATAGATGAGTTTATCTATATGCATTTTGTGCTTCCTTCTATTCCATTTTGTTTGCCTAAACAGCTCCTCAGTCTAAAGCAAACTATAATAATAATGATTTCTCTTTCATTTCAGAAGAGACAGTCTCATCCGTATTAAGGCTATTAGGAAAACAACTAGTAGAGTCCAAGAGAATCATAATCTATAATGAATCCCTATTATGCCAGATTTTAAAATACTGGTGGCCATCTTCTCAAATCTGATCTAGAAATATCACTATTCATAAAACCATAAAACTAAAAAAATACCCTTTGACTATGCTATTTCACTGTCTTCTTTTCTGTTTTGTGCAGAAAAACAAACATTAAAGAACTGCAGTATTTGAAAGACTAGCTTTGCTAAGTACATTAGGTATTCTTGCAAGATGCAAGACTGAGGTCAGTGTTCCCAAGGTTTCCTCCCCTCCCCCTTTCCTTTGAAAACACTTGCCAAGCTAGACACAACTCTGCTCCTTCACAATGTCAAAGGCTATTTTTTTTCCTCAGTCACATTTCTCAGCAAGCACAGAAGTCACTTTGAATAAAGTGATTTTTCTAACTCTAATAATTCAAAAGATTGCCTGAATYAGTGCCTTCTCCTCTACTCCTTTAATTAATACTATGCAACAAGATAATTCCTTTTTAAACTACTGAAGGTCTTCCATTGCTCAATTTCCTGTTGATTTACCTCAAAATTCAATTGCCAAGTTGACATTCCTCAGTTGCCAAGGACATAACCTTCATGCTGCTCAATAAAGACATTGCTCTTCTGCATTATATGCAAAAAGTAGTTTTGAGTAAAAGGACTCTATTAACAAGAACATTAGGAGAAAGAAAGATAAAAGCAATAGTTCTGTAGTTAAAGAAAAGAGTAGACAAAAGATGAACTTACACTGTTCAGAGCAAGTAAAACTGAAAAGGGCAGAACTATTTACTTTGTTCTGTTTAATATTTCTTTGTTTTGAACTTCTGCCCCACTATTTTAGAGTCATAAGTGAACCGGTTCTGTAAAATTCTGCAGTGAGTCACAGAAACACTAACTGGTTTCCATAAACATCAACATAAAGATATTATGGTGATAAATGCTCAGTTACAGGGTACTATACGTACATGAAGCTTATTATTTAACATTAGCACATAAACGCAGAGTAGATTATGAAAAGCATTTGCTATCCAGTATTACTAAATGCTTATAACATTCCTCATTTATTTTAATAATCAACCACTACCTATTCAGACATCAGTAAAATCTCTGTTAAACATTAACTGTTGAAACAAACAATAGACTTCCAGTTTTGTTAACTCTAAAATAATTCACAAGATCTAAAAAAGCTACTATGTATAACTTGGAAAATAGCTGTAGAGGTAATAATTTAAAAGTGTGCACATTACATATATCAGTTTAATGAAATTAGCTTAAATTGAACCAATTCATTTTCAATTATCAGATATTTTGAACATGCAGAAGACATTTCAGTTCATTCCCCTTTAACTTTGCTTTATATCTTTGAGTAGCTTATCATTTGCTCTTAGATTGAATTTGATTACCTATTGCTGTTGACAATGCAGCAACACCTTACCTGCAGCACCTTTCAGTGCAACCAAAAGCTTGTATCTGAACAATCCAAAAAACAGGCTTGCCAGCATACCACTCATTTTCATCTAGACAACATAATTCAAACAGTATTTGGAACATAAAATCCAAGGCTAGTAGAGTTTTATTCAAACAGGACAAGACATCGTAACAGGCTGCTTACTCTTGGGGTTACTGACTTCCTTTCCCTCCTAGCTATTCATGTGTTAGCTTATTATATGAAAATAACATAACCAGTAACTTCTTGGTTAAATCTAGTATTTTGACACTTACATTAAATTAAGCAGAAGCTCTTGCCTAAAGCAGAATGGACAGCACATTTTGATTACGAGTAATATCATTAGCAGATCCATCTTCCTCCAGTTCCATTTATTTTCAGATTTACAAAGCTCCACAGAAGGGATATAGAATATGTATGCTATCAGTATTACAGCAGCACCAATGATTTTTAAATATAGTTAACATCTAGCCTGAAAAGGAAGTGGATCATCTTTTGCTTCCTTTTCCCAAAACAGCTCATAACTGTATTTATCAAGTTTGAGGGACCCAACTATTCAATTCAATCTGTTTAGGGTCTTCCCTCTGTTTATAACTTTTTTTTTTAACATAAAACATTTTATTATACGTCTAATATATAGAATATAGTCAGTTTCAGCTTTTTTAGCTCCTTTATTATAAGCATTCAGCAATGCAGAACTCACGATAAGCAAATCCTAGATAGAATTTGGACATAGCGGACAGAAGTCACAGAAGGAGGCCAACAGGAGCTATACTTATGATTAGCCCTGTTAAGGGAAAAGAACTGCATTTCCTTCCATTGTCATTTTTCTACCTAGCAGCACTACATATGAGTAATAGATCTTTTACAATAATCTATACCTTGTGATTCTATAAGCAATATAATTTTTCACTGTAATACTTCAGCTCAGGATCTCATCTGTGATGGCAGGGATCAGTCAAAGTGAAATCTATAACACAGCTATGCAGAGGCCACTTCCCCACTATATACATACATACATACATATATATATATATATATATATATATATGAATTAAGGAAGATGGAACAAAAACCATTAAAAACAATTACAATCAAATTCCTACTAATATTGATGATATATGCTTAAAATTTTCTTCAGTGACAGCAGAAAACTAAAATCAGTATATATATATATATATATGAATTAAGGAAGATGGAACAAAAACCATTAAAAACAATTACAATCAAATTCCTACTAATATTGATGATATATGCTTAAAATTTTCTTCAGTGACAGCAGAAAACTAAAATCAGACTGACTGATTCAACGTATACCAAAAAAAAAAAATCTCGCTTTGGGGGCTACAGTTAGGACCTATGTAGTCTTCATAAGCAGACCGTTTCATTATATGAAAYGTAATAATCAAAACTTAAGTCAAGTAGTCTCCTGTAAATAGGTACTTTTGTGTCACCTAATACAAAAGTATCATTTTGAATTAATTCAATCAGATAACACATCTGGAGTTTCACAAGCAGCCCAATCCAGTGTAAGTCCATGTTCCAGATAAGAAAAACAGTCCTACAGTCCCTTGCTCTCCACTTATTTCAACTTTCTCTTTTGCTAGAATTAGCTTCCTAGTGTATTACCTCTCTGATCTAGTTAGACCAGACTGCAATCACACAAACACCAAATGATGGCCAAAAACCTCAGTACATAGAGGAAAGCACAGACCAATCCCTTGTTTAGACAGCTTTGCTTTAGATCATGTTAAGCTACTTGTGCAAATGCATTACAAGTTCAAGCACTTGTCACAGAATTGGCACATAGTTGACAAAGATCAATCCAAGGAAAGAAAAAAAAATAGTCGCATAATTGCCAGCATTTAAGAGTGATTTAGTGATCTTCACTGAGAATCAAAACAGTTCCCGAGTTATCCACATAAGAGCCAAAATTCCAATATATTCCCATCACTCAGACCTTAATAACATAAAAAAAGGCAGTTATTACTATAAGTCGCAGGTGCTCACAGGCAAGGAAGATCATGCTGCTAAAGTCATTCATAAAGGTTAACAAGTTTATTTGCTCCAAATATTGGAGGTCTTCCAAAAAAATCATTAAATTCTAAGGTGATTAGAAAACAGACATCTATAGCTTCTTTGGTTCAAGATTAGCACAGTCTGTTACACCCTATTAGGTATCCAAAAAGGATTTATCTGCCAGTTCCCCACCTTTAAGGATCATGTTAACACCAAAAACATAAGATTTGGGAACCCTAAAGATAAGGAAATCTTTTGGTTGTGAATTGAACAACTGTGTACATTATCAGGAAAAAAGACTAAATWTATATATAGATATATATAAGTATTTTAAAAGTTAACATTTCTCCTCAGTTTAAGATTGTAAGTAACTACCCACTCACCTGAAGCACAGCTTCTTTCTGTGGTACAGASAATGCTCTTTCTTCACAGGAGGAGGATGGCTTGTGAGTGGGTGGAAGATCAATCCTGTATTAAAAAAGAACAAAGTATAACATACCATGTTTTTGAAGTCCAACTGAAGGGTCAGTTAGATTTTTTTTTTTTCCAGCAGTCAAATCATACAAAGCTCACATTCAGGAACACACATTTTTCAGTCAGCAATAGCATGCACAAGAAATATTTTAAGATTAAAAACACTTGCAAAATATGGTTGATTGACTCTTGTTAGACCTGTAGTTATGATAAACCAATAGCTGATACAATTTGTAGCAACAGTCAATATGGACTTCTCCCCTGCTCTCCAATTCAAATTGTAAGCGATTCCTTGCCAAACCTTCTTTTGAAGGGATTAAAAATATATACTGCCTCTTAAGTCATGCTTAGCTTCCTCATTTCTTTTCAGAAAGAAGTGATTTTGAATTTATATGCCTTCAAAATGCTGTCCTGAAACTGATAGCTGAATGGTTTCTACAGGAACTCAATCATTAAAATACTTATGTAGAATAAATACATTTTCTGTGTATTTCTTCCAATTAAAAAAAAAAACTAGCATATACTTACACTTTGTCAAGATATGATGGCCTTTTCTTCCTTGGGGTCAGCAGCACTGTCACAAAGATGGTAATGATAAAAAGAGCAAGGACTGCTCCAATCACAGCCCCTGCTACAGCAACAGAAGATGTCTGCTTAAATGGCACATCTGTAATGTGATAGCACAGATTACACTTTTTTCTTTAAATAGTCTACATATTTTCAATACTCATAAGCATTTCAGTGTTGCTTTGAGAAACGTTTCTTCCTTTTATCATTAAGTAGTAGCCCTCTTTCCGCACTACCACTTTGTGGTCTTGGTTTCAGTTGCTCAATTCAAAAATTCATTGAATTAAAAAAGAGCTTAGGAATAATTGGTATCATTTCAAGAATCTCACTGACTACTTCTTAAGAAGTACTAGCTGCATGCTTTCATTTTCAAATTCAAAGATGCAGTTACAGAACACATGCTTTGCACTTACATGAGCAAGCTAGGTGTTAACTCAGAAAGACAGACAATTATGCTCTATTTACATTCTTTAAAGCCACTGCAGTCTGCCAGAAAGTGAAAACCAAAACTTACAATCAGAGAGAAAGATACACCGCTACAAGCAATGAACATGCAAATCCACTAATGCTTGGTTTACACTTACCAAAGCAGCCCCTAAGACCATCTGTCATCTCTAGAACTTAAAAGTTATCATTAGAAATAGTCATTTTTATAAACAAACTTTAACACTAAGCCCTTTCTCCAGTCATTTGCTTTCACTTTAGGAAGAAGAGATTACTATTATTATTTGATCTCAGCATTGTCAATCTCTACATTTAACAACTCCCATACTGAATTAAAACTTTGTCAATTGTAAAAAAGAATCTACTATGCTAGAAATTCAGTAAGTGTTTAAAATCTTTCAGAAGACTTGATCTATCGAAGACTATTAAACTAGAAGTTTGATATGTTAGCAAGTTCTAATTCAGTATGAGTGTTTAATATACTTTTAGAGAGCTAGCCACACTTATATTGACAGGCTTATCAAAAAGTCACACAACTGGAACAATTCATACTAGTTTCAACAAAACTGTTACCTGCAGAATATAGGCAAACATGCAGAAATAAGGAACTGCTCTGATGAGTATCATTTACTGGATCAGAAAGGTAACAGCAAAGGAGCTTAAAGGCAACACAACTCTGTAACAGGTAATGTACTTTTAATGGAGTATACTTCTATCATTTTCCTTCAGGAACAATAATACACTGTATTTCTCCAAACACCACACAATTCTCCTCCATTCAGTCTCTTACCAGAGGATGTTTTAGGAGCCTTTTCAGCTATACACTCTCCTACTCTATCAAAAACTAGAACAAGTATCAACCACTTGCATTTCAAATGCTGTCCAGCTTCTGAGCCAGAAAGCTGGACCATGTCACCTTTCTTCCATCTCACATTTTGGAAAAGCTCATTTCCAACCAATAAAGGGATTCCTGCCTCACAGCATATGAGACCTGACAGATTACTTTCATGATTGAAGTGAACTCGCATGAGTTGTTCAAATAGTAAAAATAGCTAGATAAGCACAAAACAATGGAACTAAGTGTGCTTTTCTCTCTCTTTAAAAAAAAATACTCCCCCCCCCCAAAAAAAAACCCTTCTTCCATTACCTTCAAGGTATAAAGCCATAGGTTAACAAAACTGGCAGGAAGCTAACACAAGCTTGATGTAGCCCATCCTCTTAAGTGATCAGTGTTCTATTTTAGGATATATTTGATGGAAACTGCTTTCCTGATATAAGCTTTATTTGATGTCACGACAATATCTTTTTCTCATGAAGACTGGGCACATGAACTGGCTTAAGATTAGTTTACACCAGATGCTATTTTGTTCAAGCAAATCAGTCGCAAGAAGCAGAGACAGTGTTAGGTTCAGAATTCACTGGCCTTGTGATAGCAGCTTCACTAGAAGAGTTTCTTGCCTACAGGTTTCATAGTGTACTATGGTTTGGAGAGGAAAAAAAAAACCCCAAACACTTTACAGTGTCTTTTCCAGAAAGTTTTGCAATAATGTTGAAACATCCTCAAGTAATATAAGTTCTGTGAAAATCTGACCATTGAATCTGGTTTTGGGTGATAGGACAACAACTCAAATCTCTCTCAACAGCAGCGGTCCTCTTGCAGCAAGAGTAGTAACATACAGGAACTGATAACTGCAATTATCACAATGCTCACTTAATTTGCTTTTGAATTTCTTGGCAAAAAAGTAGGTACAAAGTTAAACCAGTCTAACCAGGGGGCTGATCAAAAACCCAGATCATCTTGCCAAGCTGAACAAGCCAGAAAGCACTTATGATACGGTGCCAACTAAACAGCAGTTTATGAACAACTGGTCATAAATAGATGGGAATTGTTTATTCCAACAAATATGGTTAAAGTAAAGCTATAGCATTTGAAAACAAAATGGATTGTTTTTTCAAGACTCTGAATCCTAGATATTTTAAGCTGTGCATAATATACCRTTGTTTAGACAACACCTATTCCCAACTTATCATGCTCACCTGTTCACACTTTAAATTGTTTCTGAAGCCAGTTGTTTTGTAAGCTTAGGGTCTTTGAGGAAATACTAAAAAAAGCCCATCCTAGAGGTTTAATTTCTTTAGCCCCTTTCACCCAACTTTTGGTTTTACCTGTTCCCCTTCAATTTTATGAGTATCTTTCAAACATTTTTGAACACTACCTACGCTGGAGAATATAAGAAAAGTTTATTCACACAACAGCCATTTGTACTTACAATCAATTCTTTTTACAGCAGATATAATGTACAAAACAATGCAACACTTGTAAGCCCTATCCCTATATCAACTTCAACTCATTTGAACATTTCAACTTCTCAATCAATAGTAGTTAAATATTTTTAAACCAGAAAAAAACCCTCAAAAATCCACAGAGACACTAGCAAGATCTCATGTGGAGAACAGGTTTATGGTTATGTTTATTTCCAAGTAAGACCATCTTTTAAAGATGATATATCAAGTATTTTTTTGTTGTTGTTTAAGAGGTATGATCCCTTCACTTCAGAAATAATTTGGATCAAAACCTTCTACTAGAAGCAACTCCTTTCTTTGAATCTGTGCTCAAACTACTGATACACAGAGTTTTTTCTGATTTGCTACTGTACTGGAGACTTTTGTTAGTCACGTAACAGCACTCAGTTAATCCRTATGTGAACTTTAGTTGTTTAGGGAAGTTTTCTCATTTGAATTTCAAATAAAGCTGTTGTCTTATTTATTAAGAGACATGCAGTCATATGCAATCACAGTGTATTGTCTACAACACTCAATACAAATATTTTTGTCAAGCTCTAAAAGCTGTAAGCTACCAAATATCATTAGGATAGAAAAGAATTTCCAGCATGAATACTCATGAAGCAGCCATAATTATGGAGCCCACTTTACTTTAAATGTAATGGGTAGTTTTCCCTTTTTAGTTTTCAAACACTAATAGCCTTAAGTTTCATTTTCCCAGCTGAACATTTAAAAATGGCACTTCAGAGAAGTCATCTTTCTAATTCTGAATTTATCATTTTCTGTAATTCATTTGAAGTTATTTCATTTCTATTTCTCTCTACATAACCAGCAGAATTAGTTTGCTGAACCTGCTCAAGACAAAGTARAACTACTTCAGATCACAAAACAGATGTCCTATATAAAGATGCCATTTTAAAGAATACTCACTTGTTAAATCAATAACTATTTGCAGGGAAAACAAGTCCACTGCAGTACAGAGATTGTAGGGTATATCTAAACTTCTGTTCTATATATTCTGTAATAGCATACGTTTTTACTACATGAAGTAGCAATGCAGTGTCCACTTCCCTATTAATAACCTGAAGTTCTAGTCACCCTCTTTGAAGCAAGCATCGTATCTTTTAAAACTTGTTACCCAGAAGTACTGTAAAACTGCCATTTTAACTACATACCATGAAATCTCTAGCAAACATTGTTACACCTTCACATACTCGATGTGTTTTTGGCATCATGGAAAATATGCACGCTTGCTTGCTACTCCAACCTAGCAGTTAATTGGAGTTTTCTTCCTAGCTGTGTTCAATTCTCCACTTTTCACATTCAAACGTTGGATTCCCACAAAGTCTCATAAATGGGTCTTCAAAACTATTATGTGTACTTGCAAAGAAGTCTCATATTCAGTAATAAGTTTTGACAACCTGTCAAATACAGGCCTAACAAAATAACTCACTTGTGTATATATATATACACACACACACCAGCTTTTAGAAATCAAAGACTATAAAAATAATTTTCCGTATTTCTCAAAAGACAAGCCTTTGACCTGTTTACGCAGTTATTTCTCAAAGTCTTGTTCATAGATAAGTTATTTTCAGTGCAATGACTTAAGTACATACTTACAAGAAGGCTCATTAAAACACTTAAGAGGTATTTTTGTGCAGAAAACCTAGAAATAAAGCTTTGACTCTGCTAAAACTCATTTTAATTGGTAAAGTATTCACTATATCGAAGCACTAGATTTGTCACAGATGATCTCTAGATTTGAGTAATTCACTTACTGTTCTGCATTCATTTACTGTTCTGCATTACTAGATCTACCAGTTAAATGCCCTGAAAGATTATACTTGATCATTGTCTTAGGTAAACTTCTTTTTCAATCAGAAAGCCAAGAAAGCCACTTTTTATTCTTAATCAAGTCTGAATGCTAACTTTAATATAGCCTTTGTTACCTCTGACATAGACCAATATAAGCACTCTGCATTAAAATTTCGATCTTGAACAGTAGTACAGCATTGGGAGAAAAATAATAATTAAAAAAAAGCAGCTCAAATACATTTTCCCAGATTCAACATTTCCATTTGTCAAGTCACAATATAAAAAGCATAGGGAAAAAAAATTCAAAAAGTTTATTCCTCCTCACGTGTAAGTATAAACAATCTGAAAGTGACCAGCCAATGAAATGAATTGTAGGTACAAGTTTAGTTTTCAGTGGTTACTACACATACCACTCCCTCCGGGATATTACTGAGCCATCTATGTGAGAAACAAAGTCTTCTTCATTGTCATCATAACATTCACCACCCATATATTTCATCCCCAATGTTCCACCTTCATAATAATCCATTGGTCTTTCATAACGTTCCTGGTACCTGTTAATATTGTCTATATTGTTCCACTCTGGTTTTTCAGGGTCTTCTAAATAATCTTTAGATATTAGGCTGTTCATTGGATGTTTTATTTCTTTTTTTATACTGTCAGGGTAAGAGTCCACATCATCTGACTGAAGAACATCTATTTGAGACTCTTTTTGCATATCTGATGGTGGAATGTAGTTCTTAGCAAAGTAGTCACCACGGAACGTCCGTCTTCTCCTATAGCAGATAATTCCAACCAGAACACTGACAAGTATGAGGAAGAGGGCCCCCCCCACCGCACTACCGATGACGGTACCCCAAGTGTCTTCCTGCATTGCTGGCAAGGTTGATGTTGGGATATTTATTATTCTAGGTTCTGTTGCTAAACCTGTGATGCCATCAGTCGAAGGATGCCAGGGAACCGTGGGCAGTCGAGTGGTAGTAGTAGGAGGATCTAATGGAAAGAGCAAAGAGGTAGACAAGACACAGAAAAGGCACAGAATGTCAATGCAAGCTAAATCAGTTAAGGGTTTATAAGAAAGCCAAGTTGATGGACATGTTCTACAAGAATAGTTTTTCATTCTCAAGTTTATGGTATTAAAAAAAAATTAGTCTCTTGCATTTTCTACAGGCTTTGAATCAGCTTCATTTTATTGCATTTTATTTTGCGCTACATTGCAGCAGGATAGGGAGCCTCCTTTGTCATACAGGGTGGGAGTAACATTTAAATCATCATCTTGCCCTCCTCTCAGTAAGGAGGTGCAGCCTTCCTGCTCAGAAGTTCACTGCTCATGTTTACCTCGCCCACGGGAGAACAGTCTATTATAAAAAACGCGAAAAGTCCTATACCTTTCCAGGCAGCAGTTAGAAATACTGGATCAAACTGATTATGCCACAAAGCTATTTAACATCAAATCCCCTCTTCAGAAATTGTTCAGGACAATGAGCATAAGAATGAAAAACTATGAACTGTGTGCTAAGTCAACAGCACAAACTACTGATTTCAAGCTATTCTCTCCAAAAATATTTGTTACATTAATCCAACTTACACAGCTTCAAGTTGGGAATAGCGAAGGAAGCATAGTTAAAAATGTCATGTATAAATTTAATCTTAAAATAATATTATTCATATTTTAGCAAGGACTTTTCAGGATTTTAAGTAACAAAAAAAAACCTGGAACATTTGAAGTAAAAATGCCATCCTGCATTCCTCCTAAGAGTAATTTGATTCCTCGTGTGCAAAAAAAATTCCATATTCACTCCCCAGCATAATACAACCAATTTCACATCAGGTTGTACAAGTAAACAAGAAACTGCCAGCTACTGGGTTTCTCCAGTGGTCAGCTTTTTCCTTGTGTTCTTTAAATCAACTAGAGATTTATGCAGCTGCATTTAAGGCAAGGTTGCAAGCAATGGGCTGATGACAATAAGAAAGCTTCTTGAAATTATTTCAGACTGCAATGTTATATGCAACACCAATTTCATTAGTGTTGCACTGAACAAAAAAAATTCTTATTTTGCCTTGCCTGATGCAAGGTAGTTTTAAAATCAATAAAGTAAAAACTTGAAACATGTTACTGTAGCTTGAATGTTTTAGAGAGAATATTACATGGACAGCCAGCTACTTCACTACATGTTATTGAGTTAAATGAACMTAAGCAAGTTTCATGGAACCATCACTGTCACCTTACAGAGGCATGTAAATTTACCAACACAAGTAGCAAAACAGAACTGGAGACTGGTCAAACTTCCAGTTATTTGACAAATTTTAAGTCTGAAAGTTTGTAAACTTTTTAATCTTACTATTCAGAGATAGTCACTCAATTCTCTCATACCAGACAGAACTGCCATGTTTGCCAAGGCCAATACAAATCATACTTCAAACTGCACCTTACTGCTGAATGCAACACTTTCAACCTGACATAAGTAAAGTTTCATATAAATTTTTCAATGCACAATTATATGACCTTACCATGTAAAAAGAAGTGGTGATTTGTTAGGTATCTATACATAAATGATATTAATTTGACAGAAGACAGGAAACTGAACAAGATGCATAATCAAAATGAACAAAAGGAATTCAGATTATGATTTTAGTAAAAACAGATTTAAAGTGAGTTTCATACTTTAAGATGTAGAGATTTAGGAATCCAAATTTACAAGGGCTCCCACATCCTACAAATCCATAGCTAAAGAAATTAAATTCTGCTCTCTCTTCCTTGAAAATACATTTGCTTCAGGACACAAGGTTTGTTAGCTTTGTACATAAATTTTGGACAGGACCAGGAACACTTGCTTTTTTTTTTTTTTTTTTTTTTTTTTTTTTTTTTTTTTTTTTTTTTTTTTTTTTTTTTTTTTTTTTTTTTTTTTTTTTTTTTTTTTTTTTTTTTTTTTTAAGTAATTGGGCTTTGCAATCTGTCTTCCTCTAATACTGAGGTGTTATGCAGAATCCTCTATATTTTAAAAGTTCACAAGTATATAGCACTTGTTTCCTGGAAAGTTTAGTCATCACCTACGTAAAAATAAAGAGAGGGGCAACTATATGGTATCAGCTAGTGTTTTAAAAAATGCTTTTAGTTTAAAACATTTTTTTCATCCACCAGTTGYCAGGTTGTCTAGTTGAATTATCTTCAAGCACTAATTAACACATTAATCTTAAATTCACCACAAATATAATATAACTCAGGGGTCATTTATATGTATTCTTAGTCTATTCAGTGATGTCTATTGTCTACTTGAGTCAATATTTATCGTTGCCAAATGACAATATTAAAATCAGCTTTCCATGTTTACACAGCATTAAAAAAAAATCAGTTACAACTATGAACCTGTGAAGTTATCTAGAATTTTTTAAAAGAAAAACTAGACCTTTCCCCACTTCCTGCACCAAGTAAGTTTTCCAAAAAGAAAACAACAGTGGAAATAAGACCAGGAATGTCAGTAGAATTTCAAAAACTATGTTGCTGATGCAGCAAGTCTATGCAGCAGCAGAAGTTTACAATATACTTGAGGATCCATACACACCACAGAGCTGAGAACTGCCAAAATTTTGACAAATTTCATTGTATAATAATTAAGTGTGCCTTGGTTTTTATTTTGCTCTTACCATGTTCTGAGTCCCAATCAAATCCTTATGACATATACCCCCMATTCTAAAGATAAGGACAAGTGAAGACCGATAAAAAGGTTCTTGTAGTATTACACAGCTATTCCCTTTAGGTACAATAAATCCACCAGCTCCCTCCATTCATCAAAAGTAGCCCAACTTTCCTGGTTTGTTCCAAAGCCAGTCCTTATTAGTCTTCTACCAATAAATGCAAGATTTGCTTCAAGTAAAGCTCTAACACCTTCTCAACAAAGCACTGCAGTCTTTGTACAGTATCCTTAGCTTCCCCTCTACTATGTTTTCCAGACATTTCCTATGAAAAGTGGTACCAACTTTCAATAGTAGCTTTTCCCTACTTGAATCTGATATTTTTATGCTTCCCTTAAATGACTTCATCCAGTTTTCACAGCTCTTACAATGCAAACAACTTAATCCTAAGAACTCCTCTGCGTAAGGTAAGCTTAGAGACATTTGTTAAATATTCCAACTATATGCACTGACTGATCTCGTATCCTTGAACACTGTATCTCTCCCTCCGGATTCCCTTGCAGTACATCCTTGCTCAAGCGTCCAGGGCCCATCTTCTCTCCTGGGATTCAAAGTCAACAGAAGCTCAAGATCAGATGGATGGTCCTTAGTTCCAGACCGACATCTTCAAACAACTTCTGTTAGGTTATAACTTGAAATCAACAAGCATACCTTTTTATATAATTGACCATATGAGTCTAGAGAAGGAAATAAATTTCAACTACAAACCATTCTAGATTTAGCCCAGTCTGAAGTCTTTCAGGAGTAAAGTGACCAACTCTGTAGTCAGGAAAATCCCAAATATTGGCATATATTTCCTCCAAATAAAGTTGTTTCTTCAGCATTAAGAAAAAAGTCTTGGAGGAAAAGGTACTTTGTTCTAGTCACCAGGTGTTAATACTGATAGCCAAAGACTGTCTGGTTCCAAGAAAAAAAAAGGATAAAATCTAGTTCCTCCCTTATGAAAAACAAAACACAAACCCCGTATGTCATTCCAGATCACAATCTTGCTGTCAAATGTAACTGAAGAGTTTTAAGTGGTTACATTTGGCATTTTCCTTCTTATAGATTTTTTTTTAATTAAATTTAAAAGTCTTAAAATTCTCAGGTCAGAGAGGTTCATCCTCAAATACTGTTTCCAGATTAAAATGATCATCTTTAGAGATCACATTCTTCAAAAAAGAACATTTAAGACTTAACATCAGGACCTAAAAATGAGGTCATATCTGCTGTGATCAGAAAACCAATACCAAATTCCATTAAACTACATGTTCTTACTTAGGATGCTGAAGACTCTTCAGAAAATTTCATTTCAAGGGCAACTGGAGCAAGCCAAAGTATAGTAAACATGATCTCCTTGGCAATGGAGTTAGAATTCAGCTATAGGGCATCACCACTTCCTATCCAGTTCCGTATCATTAATCAATGTTCTTCAACTATGCCAATAGCTAATGGTGATTTAGTATCTTTCCGGAGGAAGGACAAGGAGGGGAAAGATGAACTATGAACCTCTTTCTACATCCCAGACACAGATGATCTCCACAATCACATAGAATTAATCCTAAACCAAGTTTCTAGCCTCAGATAGCCCCAAGTATTCACAAATGTGCTACCACTCGCTAATTTACATATTGCAAGACAAATATATCCTCACACATTGCAGGTGTCTGCTCTGACCATTGTTAGTGTTTTGTAGGGAGCTAGTCACATGCCTTAGATGAAAGCATGATGGTCTGAAAACAGTTATGCTCAAGTTCAAAAAAAAGGGGGGGGGGGGAGGAAAAAAAAGGGAAAAAGCAAATGGGAAAAAAGGCAGCATCTGTACTTTTCCCTCAACTACAGAGGCCTACAGAAATAAGGGAAGACCACAGTACAGCTTTGCTATTGGCTGACCATTCTTCCCCCCACCTTTTCAATCAGCTGAGTACCAAAGGTAGCTTTTCAAACTTCTATCACTGCAGCCTGAACACCACATCTCTGTATTGGTTAACTTGAGATTAATTATAACCAGACAGAGAACGCAGCAGATGCATCTTCAGAGTCTTGAACAGACACTGAATCCATTCTAGACTTTCAAATACAAAAGGACATTTAATTTGAGGTAGGATGCAGCATAACATTTCTTCAGGCTGAGATTGAGGGAGAACTGGAAAAGTTACATGTTCCAATTCAGACTCGGAATTCCTCATCAGTAAACAGACTACATTTCTGTCAGGAACTTACTCTGGAATACAGGTGAGAATCAGTGAAGAGTATCAACAAACATGTATTTAAAGCAATAGGAGTGAGACCCAAGAAGAACAGTTGCAATAATCATCTTTTTGTGGTTGTTGCTATCACTGAAGCAGTTGTCTCTGGGTTCAATAGGACTGGTTTCCCCCTACCCTCCAACTCTTCCTCTGTAGGTGGATTGATATTACTGATCAGTCTTCCATATGTAGCAGTAGTGCTTATAGGAATTTGATTAGAAGATTAACAGCTTTCGAAAAAGTCCAATTACAGTGTGCAACTTTGGACATAAGTTTGTACTAGGAATTTTCATAGCAAAAGTAGTTTTTTGTTTGTTTGTTTTTTTGCTGAACACTAGCAGGTAACAGCCAGAAAGCTACAGCTATGGTAATGCCTGATATTATTAGCCTGATAGTTAAAAATGACACTTGAACTCCCACATCACTTCCTTAACAGTCTGCAAGACAAAAAGCCATCATAATTATAACCCAAAAGTCAGTTGACTGTGTATAAATAACAAGATCTGAGGGGTTTTTTTTTGCAATTCTAATTTCAGAGAGGAAACGAAGTGGGTACACATGCATACACATAGGTATACTCATCTCTACTTCTTAACCTGCTGTTATTGCTAAGTTGCTCTCAGCAACTCTTAGGTGGTGTCAGGTACGAAAACCGAAGTGGTTGACACCACTTTTCCATGTAGCTGGTCATGACGAAGATAGCCGTTTCTTACGACAGAAGTTTTTCTGCAGTTAAAACTTTCACAGCAGGAGAAGTGGTCTTTCTATAAAAAAAAGGCTTTCTGAATGTCTAAAGTATGTCTGCCAGTTTAGAAAGTCATAATTGTTTCTCCAATCATTCACATCTTCAAGTTAGGAAGTGGGTAAAGACATCTAAGGGAGGCTCCCTAACCCTCCCAAGAAGCATCTTTTATGTGAAGGCTCCACACTAGCTTTAAGGATAAACTGAAGAGAATCGTAAGAAAACCGCTARTTTCCCCTCCCACACCGCCTGCCCCCAATCTGGCAGAATGATAGATAGAACACTAGGGATCAGCCTGAAGCAACGGTCTATTTCTTTCAAAGACATAGGTTCATTTTGACAGTTTGTTGCAATTCTGATCTGGCACAATCTCCAGGTACCAAGTATAGCTTTTTGGCATTTCTGTGAGAAATGAGAAAGTTTGCTGTTATGTACGTAATCAAGCTTGTAAGGAATATTCAGAAATAACGTAAGTTCAAAGRCTGTATGTTGGAAGTGTAGAAGTTAACAGTCAGAAAAGGAGGTCTCAAGACATCCTATCTAGCAGAAGAAAAAAGAGCTTATCAATAGCCATCCAAATATATTGTGATAAGATACAAGTTTGTCTATATTCACAACGCTCTCAGCGAGCTCTAAATATAAACAAAAGTAAAAACAATACTTCTGCTAAGTTAACCCTTACAATATTCATCCAGTGAAAAGGTGGCCCAAATCAAAGGATTCTGCATTTAGAAATCTGATCTTTCTAGTATTGCTGGCTATAAAAGGCTAGCTTTACTTTTAGCAAATAAATAAGTCTCTTCCAAAAACAGTCAGTTACAAAGATGACAAAGAAGAATCCTATCTGAATAGAAGTCTCAGGTCATCTCTCCTTGCAAACAGAAAAGCAAAATCCCCAGTAAGCAGTATGGTGTAGGAGCAAACAGCCAGGAAAGTAGAGTTCAATTCCTTATATAAATGACTATATAAACCTGTACTAAAGTGTCTGAGGTATCAAGCCAATAGCTTGTTTTGGAAACCATATGGCTGTGGGACTAAACCAGCCACTTTCAGAATACTCGATCACATCCAGTTTCYACGATTGAGAAGCATGGTCTGCTTTTGCATAAAGAGGAAATCTCTTAACTTCATAATTTTGTTTTTTGTTCAGCAATGTGAAGGTATTTGTGCCTCAAAACCATTATAAAAAAGCCTCTACATTCAAATACCTTTTATTATTTCCCTGTCCTTTTAAGGACATATATTATTTCTGGCCTGATGAACCTATCATTTAATCCATGTCAACTACTTTTGATAATTCCCTACACCACTTTAAGAGTATTAAGATGAAATGTCAGGAGTGCAACAGAAGTTTTTTTGGTTTTTTTGTTTTTAAAAAAAAGAAAGAAAATGCACATTAAGATCAAAAGCTTTTTTTTGCGCTCAATACAATCTAGTCATACAACATGTTTCAACTCAATAGCTACTTTTGTAGAACAGTCAAGTAGCTTTATAACTACCAGTACCACAACTGTTCAGAAAGACTAACTTCATAAGCCTTCTTTGACAGCTTCACAATTAGTATTTGCAAAATGATGCGATCATATAGCTTGTCTGCTAGTTTCAAAATTGAATTTCATGTTTTTGCCAGGTCTTAAACAGCGAAAAATGGCTGCTAAGGTTAAGGAAAAGAAGTGCTAATTAAATGATTACACCACAATCTACAGCAGTTCCATGCTCACTATTACTTAATAAATACTACCTGCTCCAGTTAGTTTCAGTGTTACGGTGGTAAACAAGCTAACAAAATTCAGTATTTCAATCTTGTTTTTGTACTCCTGACAGAAGTTATGTTCCTTCCTTAGGATAATCTAAACAATTATTAAAAAGAAAGAAAGAAATTTTCTCCTGTTTCGTACTTATTTACCAGTCCTACATCATGAAGGGCTTTTCAGTTATTTTAAGACCTAGTCAGCAAACTGAAAGGTTATTCACAGAGTTGTAGGAAAAAGTATTTAATATTCATTTTTGAAAATAGTACAGGTATTAACCCCACTCTATCCCTTCCCAAATAATGGACACAAACCTCTTTTTTTTTTTAGGAAATGTCATATAAGAACTCATGAGCTCATTTTAGTCCGTTAGGAAAGGCTGTAACTATAATTTAAATAAGACAAATTTTCATGCATGACAGTTATGGCAAAAAGCATGAGTTCTACTTGCAGATCATATTCATAGAAGTGACAACTTGTAAAGTGATAAGACTTCAGAAAGTGCCCCTCTCCTTACAGGTAGAGTAAAAGGGCTGAGGACAGAGCTGTACTCAGAGAAAGTAACAATACAATTTAAATGAATTTAAATGTTACATTCCAGAAGGATATTTCATCATATTTAATGATGCATTTTTATTCTTTTTATTACTTGGTATTTCTCAAAAGCAATTGTCTTTGCAACTGTTTTAAGCCTGTTAAACAATCATGAGTTCTTATACATAGAGGAATCATTGGACCAAATGTTTAGAGTAACTTCTCACAGACGTGCCTTTCACTATCAGTTGCAGTACTTAGTCTTAACAGCTAAAGTTATTTATTTTATAAGTTCCATTTACAAATACTTCCACTATCTCAAAGTATTTACAAGTTTCCAGTTAATGAGTCAATTAGCTAGACAGTTAACTAGAACCTATTAATTTTCAGAATGGCTCACAGTGCAGTTATGTTAGTCTGATGGTCTCAAACTCTACCTCTTGTTCCAAAACTATTGTTACCTAACAAATACAAATTGATACATGTGGCTTCAAGCCTTCTGTACCTTTAGTTTAGTCCTAARTTCTAATCCTCTTCTCAATCTTTAAGTATTTGTATTTAGTTTGTATATTTGTAGTAAGAAATTGCCTATGTTTCTACTTGTACRTCTTGTAAGTAGTCAACGTGCTCCCTGATGCTTATTTTACATTGTGGAATAACTTAAGGAACTTAACGAAGTTAAACTTCATTCTGTTGTGTGTTTTCATCTCTATATTGTTTTCCTTAAAAATAGTAACATATTAGTCCTCTTCAATCAAACTAGGGATTATCAATGTAGTTAATCCATCATAAAAGTCTGGAGATCTTTTTCACACTTGTACAGCATCATCCACATATACCCTACTTCACAGTGCTCCGAGGGATCTTTTAAAGGTCTTTGTGTTACAAAGAAGCTGACATAGTAAAACATTAAGCACATTACGCTGAAGACACACAAGGATATTTTCCAGCAGCGGTAGTGCTGAACACACACACACAAATTGGCTATGTACACTGAGTAGATCAGCAAATGAAATAGTTAGCTTTATGATGGATACTTCCATCCTGAGAAAAGCAGGCCATGAGTAACTACATTGCCATGCTGGCATTCTGAAGCTAACCCGAGCAACCTTAAAGCAGAGCATTTTTGACTTTTCTAGATCTAGTTGCTTCCCTCCCAGTGAAATCTTGTTTTTCAACTTATTGCAAATTACATTTGGTACGTCTTGCCAAAATACAAGTTAACACTGGGAAAAAACCAAAGTTCGCCTACCAAAAGTAAGTAATATGAGTAGTACTGGAGAAAACCTTCAGGCTTAGGAACTTCCACTACACATTACTGTTACTTAAGAGTCAATTTAACTCCAAGTTTTACTGTAGCTCTCAACTTCATACTTTTCATTCCTTTTAATAAAACGGGCTTAGGTAGGCAGTATGTCAAGTAGCTCTTCATTTTGTTTATTCAATTACTGACAAAAAATCTGAGTTAACATATCGTCTTTGTCAAGTAGTAAGACTTACCTAATATGTAGATAGTCTTCTGATCACTTCTCTGACCAAGGGAATTAGTCACTTTACAGACATAAGTCCCAGTGTAGTTGTAAGTCAATGGGCTGCTGAACTGCAGAGTATTGTTGACAGATAGCAACCCTTCAGGCCATTGCCCATCCAATCTAAAATAAAAGGGATATATTTTAAGTGTGAATTTTTAAGACTGAAGTCTAAATGTATCTAATAGAAAACAGTATTTATAGTAATCTAGAGATTGAACTTTTYCTTAGCTTATTACTGATGTTCTCAATGGACCTTGATTGAATATTTTCACTATCTACCTGAACATTTAGCCCTTTAACTTAAGGGATTTCACACAAAACTTCAGTTCAAGTTTTCTGGCACTAGTGAGGTAGCTAAAAAATAAATGCTCCTAAAAATGTTAAGAAATCATCATCTTAACTTGGAGGAACTATCTAACTCAAACTGCACAAAGTATTACTCAATGTAGGATGCTTTCATACCACTTACAATTGGCTATATACAACTATAGCCAGTTGAGCTATCATGATAAAGAACGTTTTTTGCCAGTACAAGCTTCATTTACAGGGCAATTGGACTAGCATTTCTCAGCAAGCGTTCAAGTAGTTTCTTCCCTCTCAATCCACCTCTTTCCACCCTGCATCACTTTCCCTTCTAAATTACAGAAGCATAATCAAGTTTGCTGCTTAAAACCAAGTGACTTGTCCAAGCATATTATTCTCCTGAAGCATTCTGCATGTGATTACAGACAACTGTGCAAGCACAAAGGAGACAGAGGAAGGGACAAAAGCATCAGGACTACTAGCTGTCAAGTGCTAAAATACATGTTCAGTAGGTATGTGTCCGCATGTGTTATCACATACATAAATACAGACTCCAGTTTCACGTGCTTATGACTTCAGCTTCAAACTTTCGCTAAAATCACTCTTCAGTCTTAAATTTGGCTGTTTGATAATCAACTTTATTTTAGCTTAGATTCTTAGACATCTTACTCCCCACCAGACTCCCCACCAGACTCCCCACCAGACTCNACTCCCCACCAGACTCCCCACCAGACTCCCCACCAGACTCTTAGGAGATTTCCTAACTATATTGCTCTGCTGCATCCTATTTTGCTGTTACAAGAACAGCTAAGAAGTATTGAACTCAAGTATCTGATAACCTGATCTCAGTATCTTGGAAGCAGAGAGGATTTTGTAAGTAGTATAGGTTCTGAATAGTTGCTTTTAGGATTGAGACAGTTACACTAGCATTTTGTTTTCCCATTAAACTGCCATGAAGAAATTCCAAACTTACCATAACTTAAGCACATTACAACTAGTGTTCCTATATACTAAGTTATATTGCCATTGGAAAGGAGGGAAATAGAATACAGCTTTAAATCAATACAACATTCCTGTAATATTACTGATAGAAGCACTGCAGATCTATGTATAACTTTCATAAACATATCATAAATTTATTTCCTTGGTTTCAATTAGCACTAAATGAATTTAAAGTAGCTGCTTATTTCACTTTTTCTCCCTTTACAAAACAGACTTTAGATCTATATTCGCTGGTATTGTGTGTGTCTCTTGCCCGAAACACATCAATGACTGCAAAAGCAAAGCAGGATAAATCTCAAAGTAGAGCCATCCTGTTCACGTAATGACATGCAGCTGTTATGTAAGAAATACTTCCTTTCCTCCTACTTCCCCCTCACCTTCACATATGCTCAAACTACAGTTTGTATCAAAGGAAAACCTTGCATTTATCTGTCTTGGCAACTACTTGAGCACCCTTGAAAAAGCCTAACAGATTCCTTAATTCAGGGAGTAGTATGTGCCTTCTCAACTTCAGATTCCAGATCTTAGAAAGCCAATACCAAATAGTCTTCTCAAATATTTGCAATTAACTTTCAAGTAAYAATAAAACAGATCTAAAGAACTAACAGTTGGATCCCTGCTAGATTAAGTGGGCTTTCCCCATTCTACAGCAACATAAAAATTTGACTACTTTTTAAGCAACTACAAAGGATTTTATCCTAAAAGAAATGACAAATTGTTCAGGCTTGTAAACTTACAAGCTGTCCACCCACCATACTCAATACATACACTTGTATCCTTCCTTTTATAAGAAGGCTGGGTTACACTATTACCACCCAATATAAGTCAGATACTCCTTGTTTTCAAACCACGTATTCTGTAAACAAAGAGATATTATTTACACTACCATAATGAAGTGGCAAGCCCCTTTTTATAAATATTTACCTGGTCCACATAAATTCCATAGGCAATGGATTTGCATCAGCATTACATCTGAGCTGAACGTTTTCTCTTCCAATGAACCAGTTTCCATCATAGCCAGTTACTGAAACTTCTGGGGCATCTACCGAAAAAAGATTTTACCTATCAATGATAACATTTTCTCTAAACAGACTGTGTTTAACAGTCAGCTTGATGGTGCAAGAGGCATTTTGTGTTTCATTTTTAGTAATGACACAAAAAAAAATACAGTTCCAAGCTACAACATAACATACAGCAGTAGATTAGATCAGGAGCAGTACGTTATTTTAACCAATGTCAATATCCCACTGTGCATTTTCAACAACAAGCATATAGCATTTCAGGAAAATGAAAGACCTTCAGATGAAGGAAACTGGTTTAATGCCCTATCAATGTAGAAAAAGGTAAGTTAGAGCTATTTCTCACTAACACGATATAGCAGAGGATCAGAAACAGTGTTCTGAAGCCAGGTAATTAGGAAATCAAAAAGGTCATAAAAACTTATTGAAACTGTTAAGGACAGTCATCCATTGGTATTACCAAGTGGGACTGTTACCATGGATCTAAGAAGCCTACCTCAGATAGGCCAGAGAAATTTTGCTGAAGTGTTTGGAAATCACAGAACACACATAAGCCAGTATGATTCACTATAAGCTCCTACAGAAGAGGAGTAAAGAGGAGTAAAGAGAGTTGCAGCAAAAGCTGTAAGCCTAACGGAAGAGTGACCAGCAACTTGAGAACAAGGACTTGGACATAAAATCTGTGCTTCTCAGTTGCCACTCTCTTGCTTACTAAACAAATACATTGCAAATTCTGAAACAAGTTTAACTTGCTCCCTCTTTTCACTCTGAAGACAAAACTTCATTCTTTTATTCACTCTTCAAGGCAATAGTGGGAATAATCATTTCTATTCCTGAATCAGCTGCACTTCAATCTAGAATTTTACTGTAATGTCTTGTAAAACATGACAGTATAAACCAATTCTTTTCTATCCAAGTGATTTCTTAGTTATGCTAAGAAAACACATTTGTGTACCCAATACAACAGCCACACACTCATCCTTTAGAACTTTAAATTATTCATCTTCCACAGATAAAAACTCTCAAACAAGGAAGTTGTCTCAAATCCTAAACAGCAGTCACCTTCAAAAAGAGGAAGGTGAAATACAACACCAAAGGCTGTCTCAGTTCAAAGTGGCCATCTCTCATGAACTAAACAAAGCTTCAAACAGAAAAAAGTCACAGGAGATTTTGGTCAAACAGAAATAATCAGATTTATGCTTTGTAGCCATTACATCTTTTTTTAAACCAAACTGATAGTCTAAGATTCAGGACACTTTAAAGCAGCACAGAGCTAAGGAGAGTATCAAAGGAAGCACTTGAAAATGGCTCACTTTGGTCACATACACATTGTTTAACAAAAAATGGATCACATATGCATAAAGCTTATTTATCTCGGCTGGTTTAGATAAGTAGAATTATAAGCCATCTGACTTGTATTCATGTGTTTTAAAGCCACAAACTTGTTAGACAAGCCTAGAGTAACTGTACAGTTTAATTACGCAAGCAGCTGGGTGGGCAATATCACAAATTAACATTGTATATACACTATATTCTCATTTCCTTAAGCAAATTAGAAGAAAAAGCCTTAGTGAATAATTTGAAAAAATAACTTACTATCCCTCATAAGACATTTTCAAGTTATCATCTCCAACATGAGTCTTCACTAGAATTCCTCTTTAATACTGCTCAAAATTGTCTCAAATGAAAATCAGCTGACATTTTAAGGCACTGTAAACAAACAGTTTACAGATCAACTGAGTGCTATTTTGTCTGTAAACTTTCCAAATTAAATATGAATAAGAAGTTTGCAAGAGGCAACTTCTAAGACAAAAGGTAATGACTTAATAGTATTATAGCTTCGTGATTAGATCATGATTGTATTCATTGTGTTCAGACTGCAGTCCCTTGGTACTACTCCTGATTGATCTATTACATGCTTTTCTATACAGTTTTATTTTCATTTCCCTGAAGCAGTATGTGGTCATCTTATACCCACAAAGGGTATACTCAATAAGGAGTGTGGTTAAGATATGCATTGAGTAATAGCTACCTTACAGAATACTTACACTGTATGTCCAACACATGAGAGTATCTTATCTCCTTTTCCAAAGCCGGGTGCCTCACAATACAAGTTATACGTCTTCCTCTTGCAAATCGTGTCGGAACAATAGTATACCGACTGACAACTGTCACTGTTTCATTTGGAAATGATGTAGAGCTGGATTCCATTTCACCAAGACCTCCTTCCCAGTCAATCTCTGCAGCAGGTTTTCCAGTGGCTGCTGTACAAATGGCTGCTACTGTCTGATTTGCACCATCTATCAGAGGATTTGGTCCTTTTGTTAAGCTCACAACAGGTTCAACTATTGGAGGAGGGGGGGAAAAAAAAAAGTAGATTTAAACAGCAAAGATTCCATGTTCTCAGAACTATTGCTACATAAAACAGTTAAACAAGTTTAATCTCCGCAAAAGCCCACACTAATCATATATCCCAGAAATAAGATAAAGTTCATATTGAGGATAGCAGCTTTATAATGCTTTGGCCTGCTAACACTGTTCACTTTTGCCCACTCCAAGCTTAATATTGCTCATTCACCACATTTAATGCATCAGAGAATTTGCAGGTGGTTAGGTTCAATACACCAGCTACTGTGCTTCAGTTGTATTGTCTAACAATATAGACAGCTGAAGACACAAGGTTGGAACTATACTGTTTTTTTAAAAAAGGGCTTGGATACTGCTGTACTTTAAGTGTTATACTTAAAGCATTCATCTATACCATCTGTTTGTGATATTTCAAAGTTAGCAGCGGATGTTAAAAGTTAAGATTCAGTTGGTTAGTGTGGCAATACAAACTGATACCAAGTTGAAAGCATCCCAACCAGGAATTACTCAGTAAACTGTCAAGAAGTATATGTACATATGCAAGTACATGCACACACTTGCTCAACATTTTTGCTTGTATTGCACTTCACATTCCAATGCAGCTTCAGGGTATATCTGCAGCACTTCAGTATAGCTTCCCAAGTCAGTATGTGTTTCATGGCTCAACTAAAGTTAGCCTTAAAACATACACATGTTTAGGGACAAAATTAAGTACAAATGCATTAAGATCACTAGCTGTTCCATAGTTAATGATACTGTGTTCATGTAGCATATTCAAGAAAGAACTGAAATACTGAAAATTGAAAATATCAACTTTATTTTACAAAAGGTGTTTTAGTGTTGAAGTGGTCACATCCTTCCTTTAGGTAATCACCACTACCAGTCAATAAATACACCTTAAAGACTGATAGTAATGAACTGGATTTAAGATATTCGATTAGCAAAATTATACCTTTCCTTCAGAGAACATTACCGCTTCATTGTCTCCACTATAGCAAGTTAGTAAAATTAATTGAAAGCTGTTTAATGTCTTTGAACGTGAATCTTGTTATTTCTGTTTTTAACCAAGTTTTCTAACCCTCATTCTTTYGCTACTCATACTCTTTGTTTACTAGTTGGAAAAGCAGTACAGTACTATACAACTGATGTTGCAGCCAGAAGGCAAACAGTACCACTGAAGTCACTACAGCTTTTCTTTTGTAGTAAATAGGCTCTTTCCTCCTTCCAGCTTCAAGTTACCATATAGCTCATAGAAACCGTACCTATCCTCTCAGCAATTTTCACCAAGTAGCTTCCAGAATTGACTGAGGACAAGAGGTGAGAATGGGCACAAGGGGTGCCAGGATCAAGACAAAAGTGACAAAGAAACAAGGATAAAGAAGATTTAAATCAAGTACTTCAGAAAGTCACACATTAAATAAAACGAACAAAAAAACCCCCAGCATATCTTAGTACAARTCTTCCTTATACTAACCATACTAGCAGATGCATCTGCAGTAGGTAGTTTATCACAGAAGGCTCTTTAACAGTTTATGCACCAAGAATACTATAATTTGCCATCAACATCCAATAGACATGGATACACAGTGGTTAAATGTTAAACAAAATAAACCCACCTCTTCTGGAAGGTACTTCAAATATCAGGCATCAGACCAGAAAAAAGTACTCACAGTACTGTATTTTGTGGAAAACTTTGAATTCCTAGATGTCCTAATACAGTATTAGGATCCCTCCCCCTGCATTAAGTTTTGACTGCAAAAAAAGAATCAAGGTATTTAAGAAAATTATCTAAGGTCAAGCTTGGAGAAAAGCCAAAAATTAAGCAAGGACATTTTTAAAGTCAGAGAGGCATGCTCCTTCTCCACAGCATTAGAAATGACAGCTGTGAATAAATTAAAAAATTTAAGATCTCTACCATCATCTACAGAGGTCAAAAATTTGAACTCAGTACCATGTCAAAGACGGGGGGAAGGGAAGAGGGGAAAATCAACTGGAAGGACCCAGCTTCCTTATAAGCCTGTTCCTTACCCAAATGTTTAAAGGCTTAGAAAACATGATGCTACCTGAAAGAAATTTGAATTCCTGATGCTGAATTCTACTGTTGAGAGTAGTAGTCAGAAAAGCTTTTTAAACAARTTCTTTCTATTTATCAAGTCAGTTGCAGCCCTGTAATAGTGCCTCCACTAGGGGATCAGTTATAGCTTAAGTCAGAAAGACAATTTGCTGGTTCTGACATAAACTAAGTTTTTGCTTTCTAGGATGGCCCATTTTCATCATCAATACTAGAACTGCAGTTTCCCCAGGAGCGTACTGGACTACTACAAAAATCCTTGTCTTCTGATCTAATTAGGCTATGAAAGTCCTCCAAAATGAAGCCATCACTACACAATATACTGTTTTAGACCTCCTTTAATGGACCAACTCTCACTAATCACAGATCCAAGGCAACTGTTGTCACTTGCATATGTTTCAGTATCCTCTAACGGTTGCTTTTTGAAATAGAGGTATAGCTTACAGCTTTTCTTTCCAAAAACTTGAAGATAGCCTACATGTCTTAAAAATGAAATAGAGTTCACAACCACTAGCAAGGTACTTCTGAAGTGTTGTTACTTGGAGAACTGAGTAATAAATATTTTCACAGTTTGAGTGAATCCAGTGCCAGAATCAATCTGATTGTTTTCTCCAATATATTAAGACTACTCAGTATTTGATTTAATTTTAAAAACATCAAAAGGAAAGGTAATTACTAAACATACAGTCCTATAAATAAGGTTTTTGCTGTAGGCCCAACATATACCAGCACAGGTGTGCTTAAAGTACACACCTCATTACCAAATGAAAGTTTGTTTCAGGTGAAGGTGGAAGGGGTTGGGGGCATTATTTTCTACTTTGTCTGTCTGGATAGAAAATGACTGCCCATCCTCTGCAATTTTTAACTGACCATAATGTAAGTAAACAAACTAATATCGGGGGTATTTATTTTGTGAAATTCTAATATTCATTCTAAGTCTGAAATATCCACTGCAGAACTTTTAAAGTTTGATTCCCTGCTCTCCATTATCAATCACTAAAACTTACTACAAAAAACAGGTTTTGACCTGATGTCTATATTATATTGTATCTGATGTCTATATTATACTGCATAGTTGTTTAATATATTATGTATTGTATATATACACTAYTGTTTGCAAGTAAGTTTCAAAATCCATCAGGTAGGACTTGACATTTATAGCATTGTTAACTGACCCATAAACCGATTACTCTGATTTAACCAAAACATTACCCTTTTATTCCCCCTAAATCACTACTAGTAACCTTTCCAATAGTCTGTATGTCTTTAGTACTGTTGAAGCAGAGGTAAACACTCAGAGTTACATTCAGTGTCTTCCAGGCATAAAGATATCAACTGGTGATGTCACTTCAAAAACAAGTTTATATTTTATAAGAAATTGATGCACATAATAGTTATTTATTCCTGAAGAAAGTAATCCCTTTTCCACAGGTTCTCCATCACAGTAAGATCAATTACTCAGGAGCTATCACTAGCTTTTCAAGTCAGAACTTTTGGACTCAAATCTTTCCAGTTACAAATACAGTAGGTCCATATATTCTATTCCTTTGAACTTTCCTCAAAATTAAAATGAGTACATACCTCCAGAACTGCTCTTCAGTCCCTTCTTGAAGGCATACATAAGTCAACATGTGTTCTCAGGTAGCTGAAATCTCCAAACTCAAAGCAGACTATTCAATATACAGCTTCATTTACTGAGCTTGTTATGAAAACTGCCTTCAAATATCATTAAATTATACTATTCTGAGAACAGGATGTAGGCTCATTTAAAAAGTGAGCTCAGTTTCTCTGAAGATTAGCATCATCAGGAGAGAAAAAAAATGTATTTTACTTTCTCAAGTGCCATCTCAAATTGGTGAGATTGGACAGCTTCAGCTGATTAAGTAATTCTTAGTCTTAGGTTTCTCAGAAAGACAAAGTTAAACTATTCAAAGACTAACTTATAAAATGTACTTATTCCAGATGCAAAGTGTTTCTRTGCTTCAAGTTACACTTCACAAATGGCCAGGCCTCCACTATCGCATCTTCCTGTAAATCATGACTCTTGGACTACTAACCACCTGACAGAAYGACCAAATAGTCACGTTACTGACGAAGGCACAAAGCAATTTCTGTTGGAACACCTGGTTTCCACCTATTGTCAACTGAAGCAACAACTAAAATCCTGCTAYTCATTCTACAGCCTTCCTAGTTACCTTAATCCACGACTAAAACACTAATTAATGTATCCTCAGGTTGAAGGGTAAAATGGCACCTCCTTATCTCACTTCTCACATCAGGAAACAGTTACTTTTTCAACTTGAAACAGAGATTACCCTAAGTTTTTTTTTTTTTTTTTTTTTTAAAAAAGAAAAGCCTAAGTTCCATACACGCAGACTCCTGTAGCACTCCTGCTTAGTCACTGGAATCGTTAAGGGTGCATGGGATTGAGAGAATCACACCGAAGTGTATCCAATAGACTATAATTATTCTTGGGAGAGGCATGGAGAACAGCATGAAAGATGAGTGGTAGTGCAACTTTCCCAAGAATTAGAGAAGCTATTTCAGCCATTCAGTAGAAACATTATGCTCTACTCAGTTCAACTACAAAAGATGGGTATAGGCTATCAAAAGCTCAGTGAACACAGAACATCTTGCTTGTGCACCTTAGGAAAAAAAATAATCAGGCAGGCAAGCCTGAAGCAACTTCATAGCATTGATTATCTTCAAGTTACATAAAGAAGTGGTGGCTGAAGTACTGGAGCTGAAATTGTACCTAGCTGCTTTGGGAAAGTCTCAACCAACTCAGACAATCATGGTACCCCATTTACTGATTCATGACCACTATTTCACTACCTAATATAAGCCTATTTACTCCCACTTTACCTAATGTTTRCAAAGACTGTCAGAGACCATTTGTTGTCCAAGTCCTTACATTTCTTTACAGAAGGACAACATAATAAACTAACCAGGAAATGAAGAGTTTCAAATCCAATTGYATTAAGTTCCTAGGTCTCAAAAAGCTTCTTCTATTTCTGGCTTCAAGTATTTCCTAAGCCTTTTCCAACTGCTGCTGTTTTTTCTTTTTTCTTTTTTTTTTTTTGGTATTTTCAGTATTTTCTTCTATCACTGTGCACAGGAAGTCTGGATGGAATTGGCATGATTATAGCATAAACAGTGTTATTTCCACTTACCATTAAATTCACTAGTTCCCCTACCACAGCATGACACTGGGACCTGTCAGTCCTTTCTTCATCATAGCTGACATAACCTTGAACAAATTTTTTCCAAAACAGAATTTCTACTCCCGTTTCTCTTCCCCCCTCAAAACTGTGACCTCATATTTCTGTGCAATAAAAGCTATCCAGTCCTATCCACTACATTAATCTTTACTTTTTCCCCCCCCATACCAGTCAGTTCACTAATTTAACTCGTAACGGTACATGCAATCTACCTGATACTTTTTTTTGCACAGGGTACTGCACAGTACCTTAGAAGTATGTGTACATCTCACCAATACTTTTCAAACAACTACCTCATCAAAATTTCATAACAGGATCTATTTTCCATACTGTTTGACATGCATCTTCCCTTAATTTCTTAGTGTACGGATTCCTGTATTAGCATCTCTGGGATCTATTCAGGCTGACAGACCTACATTTACCTTTGTCAACCTTATTTGCACAGCTGTTTTCTTTACAGGCTAACTCCTGCTTGATATTGGTAAGAGCATACACAAAAACAAGATCTGCTTTATCAGTATGTTATGCTAACACATCCAGCTTAAGAGTAGCAGTCAAATTGAACCATGTACAAAAAAGCTCAGACAGAACATTTGACAAGGAAGTTATACAGAGTATATAGTCTCTGCAAGCTACCCAACCATACCCCATCTCTTTTGCCTTCAAATATCATTTTGTCTGATTTAGGTCATTGTCTTCAGAAAGACAAAGAAGAAGCCAGAAACTTGGCATACAAGTTTTCACTTCCCCTCACTTCTCCCCCCCTCCCCCAGATTAATAAAAGAAGCTTGAAGAATCAAAGTTTTAAACAGACTCAACATACCAGTTTGTTCCTTAAAGCACTTCCAGTTTTTATATGATTTAACCTCTTCTACAGTGAATTTCCTTAAGATCCTATGAAGCAGCAAGTCAAGTAAACTGCGAGTAAGGACAGTCACAAGATGCAGTAGGTCTATTAAGCTTAAATAGCATAAGACAGACGTTCTAAATATGGCCTTAAGCTATTAATGTGCTGCATCAGATGAAGTATTTTATCCTGTAGTTGCATTCTCCTCCACATTTGTCTTCAGTGGCTCTGCCTTACCAAGTGAAAGCATCTACAAGATGAAGTAGGCCTACTACAGATGGAAAGCAAACTACTTTCTCACAGAACAGTAATGGACAGAGATTGGGGAGAAACAGACTGCTGCTTGGACTGGAAACAATTAGTTTCAGCCCCAGGACATTAATTTCTCTCTCCTCATTCACAAGAGAGATTTTTAGAACAGTGGGAGAATGCAGTCAGAATAAAGCTGATTTGAAGTTACATCAGGTTTTAAATTTTTAAAGGAAATACTCCATGCCTTAAGATTGAGCTGAACTTGTGGTTTGCTAAGCTCAGGCCTGTAAAGGTCACTAATTGCTCAGTCACATACCCATTCTGAAAAGCTAACTTCCCCATTCCTTTTTGGGCTTAAGTATAGATGTCAATATAAAAGAACTTTCAAAAGATAGTACTCTATTGAGGCCACAGAAAGCAMGCAAGTCTGACAGAGGCTTACCCAGTTCTACATGCAAGTCAAGCAACTGCTAACTAAAAAAGAAAGGCAAACAAYAGAAAACAAGCCAGAGGAACAGAATAACAAAGATGAATAACTTGTGAAAGAACTTTAAGCTATGTCTCTCTCCCTGCTCCTCATCCCACCTCCAGAAGTGCAGCTAATCTTTTGTGGCAGATTTATTCCTCTCAAATATGTAAGTTTGTTAACAATTGTTTTGGGGGTGTTAGGGTATGCGTTTGCAAGTATTACTTAGGTTTTGCAATTCTGAGGTTGATACCAATTCACCGACAACCACTATAAACTACAAAGAAGCCATGATAAAGACCAATGTATGCGTGATAAATACTTCTCTACCTATTCCAACTGCAGTTTTTGAACACATGAAGTTACCAAGCAACTTGTAGCCTGTCTGCATTTTTGAATGTGACAGAATAAACACTGTCCACACATTTGAGTTGTATGGCCTCCTTAGGTTCTTCATAAATCTAAAGTCTGAAGCATGACAGACACAACTGCTAGTAAGATCTAAAAATGTTTCCTATTAATAGGGACTTACTGGAAGACATGATGGAAAGCAGTAAGAGCAAGCCTCCCATTTTATGTTAATATCGATAAGTCACAACAGTTGAAACATGAATTCAAGAGATAGTTATCATAGCCAGACATAACACCACTTGCAGTGTAGGTCGAAGAACGATGGRGAAGGAAGGGTCATAAGGCTGCATCCTATGTATCACATGGAACTTCTTTGACCAAGTTACTTGTTTGAAATTGGATTGAGTCACTTGCTTTGATGTGTTTATTTTGCCCCACCTTGTGGTGAAATCCAGTTTACATAGWATGCTGTAACCATCTGATTAAACTTATATAGTACTCTACTATCCAGGAAAGGGGAGAGAGCAAAGACCAAGAACCTAAAAAAATACATTTATTTACAAAAATAGAGTGACCAAGGGCCACCTTAGCCGAGTAAGATGCCACTTTACCACTCATAGCAGACAGAGAAGTAACTTGCTTAATTGAGCTATAATAATAAAGACAACAGATTTTGAAATTTCAAAATAATCATTTTACTTCATACTGTGCTACCAACTAAGTCTACCTGTGACTCAGTAGAAGTCCTTTATGACAGCATTTCACCATACCAAGGCAAGATGCTACTAGTTTAGAATTCTACATATCCTGACATGAGAAAATTGATTTTATATAAACTTTGTATTTTGACTATTCACATCCAGCAGAGGGCTTAAATTTCCCCCTCCTTCTTCCCACAATTCCACTAGTAGGCTGAATATCTATTTTACATTCACACTGTGCAGACAGCAATTTATATAACCAGCCCCAGGTAGTTAAAATAAGTCATATTAACAGTATAATTATCAGGAAACTTAGACAAAGTGGTGACTAACAACATCTTTAGCAGCTTCTCAGCACACACATAGGTCTCTAGTATAAGCACTACCAGGTCCAAATTCTAAAGCATCGTCCAAAACATTTAGACTAGCGCAATGCCTAAAATGGTCTTTAAGTCAGGATGATCAAGTAGTAAGTTCTAAAGAAGTAAGACCTTAAACCAGTCTCTTCACTAAAGTAAGCTCAAGAAGGCTTTTAAGAAAGACTAGCGAATACATCTTTGCATTGCCATTAGGTAAAGGAGTAAAATTTAATGTATTAGTAAAATTGCAGAAATTATCCAAGACTTTTGTGCTAGTCATCTAATCTCTTTTTATGAAGAGGTTGACTTACCTAGTACTGTTACAATTGTTGATGACTGTGAATTTCCAAGGGGGAATGTAACTGCCTTGCAAATATATTCTCCTGCATCAGAAAAGCTTACATTTTTTAAGACGATTGTTGCATCAGTAAGTGAGTAATTTTTAAATGATACTCTTCCTTGGTATTCTCCTTGAATAGAAATTCCATATTCAGGATGATGGACAGCAATAGTCTGTGAACTTTTACCATGCATCTTCTCCCAAGAAACTTGTGTAATTGTTTCATTTACATCAATTATGCATTTCAGTGCAACTTTCTTCCCCCAAACTGCCGTCACATGTGGATCAACAATTGGTCCAGCTAAGGCACCTAAAAACAAAGCAATCATTAGTTGGTAAACAAGAATATTATGCCTCTTAAGTCTTCACATTAAGCTTTCTTCAACAATTAGCTTACATTTCTCAAAGAATTCCTACTTCCCTCTAAAGAGCTACATTCTTCATGTGATTCACAGCAGTGTGGAAATATATCTTGACCTTACAAAGGTACAGTCTAAGCAGCAACATGAAATTACATCCAGGAGTCTGAACTTCTGGATCCACTGACCTAATGGTAGACCAACCATTCTTGAAAAAACACAAGCATTATGATGCAACATTCTACCAAAATGATCTGGTAACTGTGCAACTGCTGCATCTATTTTTTGGAAGAGTTCACTAGATGCCAGTGTTGGGTATATTCATATTTACTGAAGGGGGAAAAAAGTAATCAGACATGAGACAGTTGCAATCAGACGGCTGATGCAGGAAATCAAGTAAAAATGTATGTTACATTACTGCTTCTTCTGTTTAGACTCCTAATAAAAAATATTTAATGAGACATGCATAAAAAAATTCTACCACATACAAGTGATTAAAACTTAAAAAAAAAAAAAGAAAAAAAAAAAGCAGTCACCACACTACTCCATCTTAGCAGTGACAGTCAATCTAATAATTCAATTTTATCTTTAGTATTCTTATATCCAGGAAAGAAGTGCACCAAACATATCAAATCTTAATGTTACACTATAGTACAATGTTTTCACGTTAGTTCTTCCATATGCATTAACACAGTAAAATGCAAAAATAGGTATGGTCAWTGCTTGCTTAATATTTAATGTATTTCTGTTGTACACCTAAGATACCTTCCTTATTAGCAACTACATTCTGAGCTCAGTGTTTTAGATCAGCTCCTTCAAGAAAGGAAATCCAGAGGAAGCAGTTTTGATCTCACACAAAGCACATTAAACTACGAGTATGCCTCTCTTGTTTTGGCCAAAACAGATGCTCTAGCACCTTCTTCCAACATCCGTTTTCTTTCTTACACTTAAATTAGTGTAAATTTATATAATGAAGAGCAATCATGGTCTTAGAACATAAGTGCAGTAAAAATAAACACAGTATGTTCTAGAGAAACTATTTCATCTTCTCTGCTTTTCTCTTTAGCTGTTAAACCAGGATTCATTCTGTTATCTAGTAAGTTAAACGAACGAACTAGACTTGAGACTAAGTTTTAGTCAATTGTCACATTCATGAAGTCATTCAATTTGAGACATTAGCCATCTTTTTAATTTTCAACAAAAGCAAGATTACACATTCAAAAATGTAGAACTCGTACACACTTTCATAAATGTGCTCATTGTTGAAARCTTTTCATTTTCCATCCACTGATTTTTCAGTGTTCAAACACTAAGTCAATGAAGTCACCTAAGCAAGTGATTTAGAGATTCAGCTATAGATTTCTTCAGTACTAAACTCCTCACTAATGCCAACAGTGTGAAGACAGTGAGTTGTACAACTAAATCACACTAAGCCAGAACCTAATCTCTATATTATTGATAGACCAGCCATTAAAAGCACCTAGTGAGGGGCAAAACAACCATGAAACTCAAAAAATAGAATGAATTTGAATTTCTGATAAATAAAATCTGATTACATCAGTAATCCACAAGCAAAAAAAAAAGAAAGAAAAAAAAAAGAGAAAAAAAGCATTTTTTGTAGACTTTTCATGCCTCTTCAATTGACTTATATTGTTGAGACAAACCCCAGAGGACAACTATCTAAACACTTAGTTGAAACTGATGAAATTCTTCCCAAATTTTGCATACATCTCCCACTGCTACATTTAAGTATATGCAGGTGTATTCCTTAAAGGTAATTTAACTATCACCTCCTATCTTATAACTCAAAACGTTTACAAGTTACATTTCTGCGGTATTCAGTAAAGAAACTCTTTCTTGTTCAGAAATAGGCAACTGACAATATTGTAGGACCAACTYGTACCGAGTCTTCAAAAAAATGATCAGCTCTACTTTTAGCTGCAAAAAGTTTATAAGGACAGAGAAGCACTGCAAGTAAATTTAACTAAAAGCTTCTTACACTTCTGTAAAAGTATCAAATTGAACAGAAGTGTCATTCTGGTTAGTAGCATATACTTAAAATGTTTTGTTKCCTTTAAWTTTTTTTTTTTTTTTAATCTGGGCTACATCTAATAATTAGAAGCTTTAGCTACACCAAGATGACCAGAGGACATTTAGAAGTCCAATATTCAATCAACTCAATTATTCCTTTTATGGAGATGTAAAAATAATTCCCCCCCCACCCAAGGAATACTTTTAGTAGCTCATTTGTGCCATGAGAACATTGTGTTACTTCTTACATGAATTGCATTAATATTTCCAGCAGTCTTTTTGTTGCTGCTAGTTTCAAGATCACAGACTTGACAGAACAAACCTTAAGCATATCTTCAGCTATRTAACATTAACCAGTTTCATCTTATACTTCATTCAGCTTTCCTAGTAACAGAAATAGAGCCAACAGATTATTAGACCAAATTAAACACATGTTCGAAGAGAAGACAAACTTGAAAGACTCCAAGAACAACATCAAATCCACTTATTTATACCAGTTACTTAATTTGAAATTAAATATCTAAGAGTGAATATGGACAGGGAGAGGAGAGCAAAGAAAGCACAATATTATTGCTACTACAGGATTACTAGAATCATCCACAGTAGTTTGGAGGCGTACAAAGTAGCTATATGAGAGTGGCTGAATTTAAGACAGACTTTGAAGAGGCTCCCTAGACTATAAGGCAAGGCAATAAGGCAAAGCTTGTTAAGAGCCAGGTTAAAATAATAATAATAATGGGTAGCTATAGTTACATTTTTTTTTAAAAAAAAAGGATGTGTTGTAAAGAAGTGGTGATTAAAAGAAACAATGAGTCAACTGCAAGCTTAGACCAAGAAATTGAATCAAATTTGACAGTTTCTATGCTATCTCATAAAGAGRAGAAAATGAGCAGCTTTACATACTCTAACACATCTCTTAACTAATCTTACAGAGACTTTGTCAATAAAAGCCACTAAGCCCTACAAACTAAACAATTCTGGCCTGATATTCCATTCATTTAGTAGATAGACTTTTCTTACCACTCAAAAGCCTTCCAGCTGCCTTGTCTTTTAACCTCAAACTCAAAACTGGCCTTCTTATCTATGCAGAGAAGTCAGTGTCTGTCAGACAGACACTATATTAAGGCTTCCTTTGACAACTACATCACTAATCATTGGAAATGCGCACTACTATTTCTAAAGTTTCCTATCAGAAAACTTGCTTTGAGTAGAACCTAGTCATAAAACTTACTGGTTACACTGCATACTGAACACTGTACGTTTTTCCAAAAATGAAATTAGATACTAGTTAACGTGCATTATACATCAACTGCTATGTACCTTATTTACAAGGCTACCAGTTCTTCAGGTAATTACAACCTTTTACCCCAAGTACGAGGTTTAAGCCCATGAATCCATCTCCTGAAACACCCCACAGCATATAATTTATGCTGAACTTCAGAAGGTCAAAATACCTGTTTCAGGGGAGACAGGCTTTTCTTCATAGAAYAGTTCAGCATGGACAGGACCTCTGAAAATCATCTGATCCAACAGTGGTCAAAGCAGGGCCAATTTTCACCAGGTTGCTCAGGACACTAAGCATCTTTTCTAGTCAAACTTTAAATGTCTATGGATAGGATTCCATTAGATTTTTCATATACAAGGACTATCTTTTTCAGGTTCTTCGCAATACAATATTCAAGTGCAGTATAGCAGCAAAGCTTTTTGCATACATCTGTGCAAATTCTCAGACAACAGACAACTCATTTAGGTTGGAAACACACATCTTACAATCAAGTAACAGTCTTTTAAGTTCACCTTGAAAATACTTCATGTTTTGATTGTTCAGAATACTGAATATCAGAGCGCCCAACAGGCTCATTTCCCTTCCAACTAAGGTTCATACAAACAAGTGATCTGAAAACTAATGATTATATTAGGTGTTTCACAGAATTTGAGGAACATATCTAGTAATTAAAACTATATGAACAAAGTAGATACTGTCTGAAGTCTACAAGAAAGATGCACTAAAATGACTGCTGTTTTGAACCAATCTTTTATTGGGTAAGTGTTGCAAGAAGATAAACACCAAGAACATTTGAATAGCTTTGTTAGGTTTCAAATGATGAATTTGAGACTAGAAAGCAAGACAGTCACAAGCTATGATTATGTATTAGACAGAGGAACATCATTTCTCTAGTAGAAAGCCACAAAAATTGCGTAAAGGTAAAAGATTTCATATGACCTACAAATTGAAGACACTAGCCACAAGAATTGGTTGAGTTTGAGATCGCAGAGGAAGTTCAGCCTCTTAACTTCAGAACCGTTAGTCAAAAATTAACTCTTGCAGTATACTGAACCAGAGGATTTATTCAAAACATCAAGCTAAGACAGACTGCTTTTCCATTAACTGATATTACAATACCTGCAAATTCCACAAAGCATCTACTGAACCTCCACCTTTTCACCCTAAGGCTAGTGTTGACAACCCATCATGCCATCTACCCAGAGGCAGGTGTCAGACAACTTCCTCGAGCCCCATAGCTGATGGAAAGGACAGTCCGTTATTTCCCTTTAAGTGCTGCATAAACATTTAGATATTATAGAACACTGGTACACTAAGAAAAGATCAGCAACTGTATTACCTGCCAGACAACCAAATGACACAGTACCAGACAAAATACTTTCATCCCAATACAAGCAGGTTAATATAAGGTATGCCAAGTTCTGTGGGGCCATAATGAACATTGGTTATCAACAGGACTGACGTTCTCATCACAGAAAAGAAAGGAAATAGCTGAAGAAAAAGGTATTTTACTCCAGTGAAAAGGGAAGTCAAGGAAAATGTGATAAATTGAGTGTTACACTAAAACAGCTCGAGCCCAACTCATATAGCTATGCTTAAAATAAATTCCACACCTCTGTAGTTAGTGTCAGGTATGGCTGTAAAGCAATTTGTTTCACACAGGACATGCTCTTTTCTTCACACCAGCTTGAGCTTCTGTTCTAGTTTCATTACCTTCACATTCACTAGAAACAGTGTCCCTGCAGAATCCACTTCCCAGCATGCTCTCTAGACCTTTACTATCAAAAAAATAATTACAATCTAAGACACTAAAGGAAAGTTAAAAGTCATGATTCAAACTGAGCTGTCAAGGATACCTAGCCAAATTTATAAAGTTCAAGCTTTAACTCCAACTACTCACCAAGAACATTGACAAAGCACCAGTAATTTTAAGTCTTCCTCTGCAATTTCTACCTAAACCATGTTAGCTGCATTGTCTGTTTTACATGGTGTTGCATTATAATCCTCTACGCATGTTAATACATAATAAATCAAGACACTCATGTTTACACCGATACTAAGCAGTCAGATGTTTACAAGACATGTTGAACTAATAAGCAAGGCATGCTACAAGACAGCTGGAAGTTCTTCTGCAATGAAGATTCCAGCCTGTTTAATGAAACCTCCCACTCCCTTTAAAGAGAGCTTCAAAATCATTTGAAAAACAGAGCAGTCAATAGTCTTGACAAATTGACCTGGAGAAAAAGTCTGAAGTCGTCTTATGTGGCATCCAGTTTAAACATACAACCAAAATTATCTAGGAGATACAGTGAGAGGTCAAAAGGAATGCTGTACTTCTATTTGTATCTGTATGACAGCCAGACAGCCAACCAAGCACATTAGAGACAGAAAAAACCCACCACCCACAAGTAAAATTAAATGCAAAGTCAGTCAGTGGAAACTCTGAAAAGCAGAGAGGAAAAGTTTCACATTCTGATGGGTACAAATTTGTACAGTAGTGAGCAGGAACAAGTGAAGTTAGAGTTACAGGATGCTAAGGAACTGGTCAGAGAACAGCAAAAAGGGTTCTGAAAATTACAGCAACTCTGTACATGACGTTTTGAAGAACTGAAAAATGCCACTCTAGAATGTGCAAATATAGAAGTACTTTCTACTCTAGCAAACTGGCAAGGCTCCATCTGGAGCTTTTTAGCTTGAACATCTTCTTATGATATCAATCATCTAGATGGTCTGAAAGCAAAAAGTTTGCTCTAAGGCCTAGAAAATATGACCTGCATGGGAAGACTGGAAGAACTGACCTTTGTTCTTAAGAGCAGGGGACTCAATAAGGGTTCTGCAATAAKGAACTGATGCAAAGACATCAGGATTACTCTGCTGAGTACGTCTGAAGGACAGGACAAGACAAACTGAAGCACTGACAACAAAACATGAAATTAAGAGTTTCTGGCACTACAGAAGGTCAAACAAGCAAGCTTGGCCAAATCAAGAAGCATCCACTGCCTCCTGAACAGGTTGGGTGGTCAGCTCTCAAACTAACTTAAGCTGATCCTGCACTGGAGCAGAGGCATGATCTGTGCTCCAGGACCATATTAGTAATCTCATAGGAATTAGGCTAATAAAGTTATTAAGTAATAACCTGGTTCTCTTTCAAATTCTTGTCAACTGATGTATCACATATGCTGACAGATTCAGTTTTGCACTCTTTTCTTAGGAGCTTAGTCCAATCTATTCTGCATCTATAACTCTTGCTCTCACACACATCAGTTTCCTGGAGTTCACCATGTCTGTTTGATATGTTTCAGATGACATTATCCTTAAAAGTTTTCTTTTCCCAGTCCTCTTACTAGTGACCAGCTGCTACACATTTTTTTCCCCTCCCATCTGTGCTTCAAACTTGTAACTTGCTTTGCATATCAAGGAACACAGTTACAGATGAAGAAAATACCAGAAACAAAAAGAAATGAACTCAAAAGACATCTAGCCACTCAATTTTGAATGCACAGCTAGCAGTACTTCAAAAAATATTAACTACAAAAGCTAAAGTTCTGTGTTCAAAAGCACTGGTTTTCAGGCAGCACCCTCAAGCCTACTGCATCTGACATTTAACTTGAATGTTACATTCAATCTATTCAATTAGGTAGTTTAGTCAGACATTTTCCAACATCTGCTGTTTAAATTTCTCTTCCCAAGTTAGTTTTTTCAGTAAAGGTCTTCCTTTTCAGAGGAACAAACCAGCTCACGGTAAGTAATCTTCTCTACTTATTTCTTGTATTCTGGTCCACAAATAGGTATCCAGCTTTTGTCATATCTTTAAAGCTTTAAATTCTTCAAGGCTCTATAGCTTGAGACCGCATGAAATCTGTTGGCACCAGTTTGTCCACAACCAAGCAACTCTGATATACTGACTCTTTAGAGACCAGCTTTCTCTCGCTCAACCACAAATAAGACTTGGAGAATTAACAGCCTTCAACTCTGATGGAGTAACTTATTCTAAACACGTTCATTAAAAAGTCAAGTTATAACCTTATGTTTAGAAACAAGTTTAGTATTGCTTACTTAAAATTTACTTTGAAAGCTCAATTTCTTCCTTTATTTGCAGAGTCATAAATACAAGATTATGGTAGTAATTTCATTCAGGAAATCTGGGGTGACACCATATCACTTAGCTTTAGTCAACCAGTACTTAGGTTCCAAAAGGGGAAAAGCTTAAGTACATGAAGCTGACTTAAATGGAAATGAAACTTTATCACCTACTGCCAGGTGCCTTATATAAGGGATTTAATGATTAACATGGAGAGAAATATGTATTATCAAAAAAGTCACTGAAGAGTAATTCATCTTTAAAAGGTTTCAGTTCTAATATGGCTCTTCAGAGCTAAGTCCACAAGTTCCATCACTGGCACCATTAAGTGAGATGATATTAAATTTGAAAGAGATGATATGGCAGAAGAACTGCTTCAAAACAATACACTAGTGTCATATGCAGCTGCCTTCATGCAAGACCTCTAGTAAAGATCTTCTGCTTTCCTCTTAAGGGTGCAAAACAGCAAAGACAGCACAGCTTACTGCTAGACTCCAAGCTTCAGAACTGCTATAAAATAATCCAYGTTTTGGGCATATTCTGTATTCTCCAACATTCAGAACCGAATGAGAGATGCTCAGTCACGTTGCAACAGTGAAGTACAGTCCAATCGAGGTAAGGCTTGCAGAAGGATGTTTATTTCAGTAAGAGCAGCACTTAAGTCAAACGCACATCTGACATGAAATGGTCTGCCTACACAATTGAGTATACAGGTAAAAAAGACTGCATCCAAAGCTTGCAATACGACCACAAAATTCAGTGTCAAAGTGCGGCCTGCACTGCAAGTTTGTTGACCCCTGTAACCTCCCACCATCTGGAAACCCAATAGCATAACTTATCATAGCAGGAAAACTGCACTTACGCTCTCATCAAGAAAAAAAGAAAAATATCTGGAGTAAGTCATATGCAGACACCTAGGGAACAACAAGGTGAGGAGGAGGGAGAGAAATCAGGCTAGTATTTCCTCCTAATACTTTCAGCTCAGGAACTGCCAAGCCTGATGTGAGCTTTCAGTTTAACTCCCAGTCAATTAAGTACTCACCCATCTCCTGTTAATATCATGAGCTTTCTGTATCCACACCATCCTCTGACAAGGAGTGCCAGAGGTCTGGCTGCCAGTTTCAAAAACTGTCTTAGCTGTTTATAACCTGCCTCCTGCTAGCACACTGTTGACACCACTCATGTTTTTCAGAACTCAGCATATCCCTCCCTCTCCTCTCCCACAGGACCACCTCTTTTCTGAGCTGAGAARTCTTAGTCTACTCTATTTCTTAGAAAAAAATCCTCCTTCCATACCTTTTATCCTTGTTCCCCTCCTCTGAACCTACTCCAGTCCTAAGGGGCTTTGGGTCTTCTTTTTGGTAAGTTCAGGGAGCCAAAACTGCATAGAATATTTGAGGAGTGGGCAAACAAACTATTTACATAGTTGCACAGTATGTTTTGTTTTTCTCAAGAACTCCCAACACTTGATTTGGATCTCACTTTTTTTTTTTTTTTTTTTAAGATAAGTAACATACAAAGCATCAGTTCATAGAACTGATCAAAGATCCAAGGTCTTGTTTCTGAGTTACAAAAAGTGATCTCAGAGGCCACAATATATATGAATTTAAGATTATTTCTCTCCTCCACAAAGGAGACTTTAGGTGCATCACTTAACATTTATCTGTACTAAAATTAGTCAGCTTGTTTCATCACTCAATTACTCAGTCTCGTAAGACCCTCCACAATTCTATGCCATTCACTCTCATTTCAACTTAGTATGAGCAGCAGGGTTGCACTGAATTAGGACATGTCACACTCTAGAAAATGGAATGGACAAGATCCTACTATCCTCCAGTGCCATCTAGAACTATAGCTTTCACTATATGAAGACCCTCTAGAGATAGATCCTAACAACATCAAAAATGACTGCTAGTTGAAGGTTTGGTCATATGTATATATATGTATGTGTATATAAATATATATATATATATATGTGCGTGTGTGTATATACACACACGCGCGCGTTTTCACACTTCTTATCACAATACCTGCTGACGTTATAGGCTGTGGGTTCCCCCTTCCTCCCCCCCCCTTTTTTTTTTGGGGGGGGGGAAGGAAAGAAGAAAATCAGGCAAGGGGTGGGGGAATGGGATAGTACACTAAATATCACAGTCTGGAGTAATGTTGTCTGGCACTCCTGCTTCACTCCCAAATCCATGAGTTATCAATGACTAAGTCTCTTCTCTTTAGCCAAACTTGCAAAAACTTAGTGCACCTCCTGGAGCAGCAATTTAAGTCCCACACTCAAGTTCTCACAAGTTACATGTCTGTTGTTTCAGCACTATCACATAATGAAGTTACCATTACAGGAACTAACAGAAATACAAGATGGTAACTGCTACCAGATACCAAAAATGCAACACAAAGCAAATAATGACATAAGCATCTTATACTCTATCACCGCCTTTCATTATCATCTAGAAAGCTACTGTTCTGCAGCACAGTGATAGGTAAGTACACTGTTGAACTACTTTCAAGGATACCTATAACGTGTGGCTTGCTAAGTTATTCCAGAAGACTGCTGCTTAGCCTGCCCCAGAGCAGAAATTGTTAGCAGCAAGAGAGTTCACCTGTTGGACTTGGTCTGTTGGACCCACACATTCAAAACACTCAGGTCCAAGAATTTGCTATCTATCTATATTGGCCATCAGAGAAAACACATTCATAGAAAGCTTGTGATGTCTCCAAAGCATTCCACAGGTCATCTCTGGAGGCAGCCAATATAGCTACCAATTATCTCAAACAATAAAATTCCTAGGTATAGGTTTCTTCACAATACACTGCATTATGCAAGGGAGTTTTCCTTATACTGAGTTGGAATTTCCCATGTTCCAGCTTGTCCTTGTCCCACACCTCTGGAAACAGTCTGGCTCCGTCTTCTCCACACTTGTCCAGGAGGCAGCTGCAAGCAGCAATGGGGCTTCCCTCAGCCTGCCTCCTTCCCAACTGAAGAAGCCCAACTCTCATAGCCTCTCTTTCCACACCCTGGRCTCTAGCACTCAGTCAGCTGAGATGGCCTGCCACTGGGCTTGCTCCAGCGCAGCAGGTCTCCTTTGGGGAGAGAGTGCTCCGGGGAAGTCTCAGCAGTACCAAACAGAGGAGAAAGAACACTTTCCTTGACCAGCTGGCTGCACCCTTGCTAACATAACCCTGCAAAGTCATACTGCTGACCCATGCTCAGTTTGTTATTCAACAGGTCTTTGCCTATCAAGTCACCTTTCAGCCAGTTGGACCTCAGCCTGTGCTGTTGCATGGGGCTATTCCCATTCAAATGTAAGACCTGGCACTTTCCATTGCTGAACTCCACGAAGTTCCTGACAGTTAACTTTTCCAACCTGTTGAGGTCTGAGTAGCAGCCTTGCCCTTTAGCATATCTACTGTTACCCTAGTTTGGTGTCATCCCTGAACTTGCTGAGACCACACTCTATCCTATCTTTCTAATCATTAGTGAAAATCTGAAATAGTATCAGCTTCAGTATGAGCCACTGAGGGATAACATTAGTAATGAGTCACCAGCTGAACGCTGTATAGCTACCACCACCCTTCCAGTTTGACAATTCAGTCAAATTTCCATCCACCTTATTGCCTCCTTACCAACTCATATCTCAATTTCATTACAAGGATACTATGACAGTCACTGTCAAAGGCCTAGAAAAAAATAAAAATAAAGCAAGCATCATTATCTGTTCTCTCCTTGTTTGTTCAGCTATGCATGTCGTTGTAGGAAGCAATCAGATCAGTAATGATTTGCCTGTAGTAAATCTGCACTGGCCACTCCCAACCACCTTCCTGACCTTCATGCGCCTGGAAATGGCTTGCAAAATTTGCTCCAKAATCTTCCCAGGAACTGAGGCAAGACTGACCAGAGTCTACCTCCCTGGATCCTTGGAGAAGGAAGACATTTACCTTTTTCCAGTCATGAGGAACCTCGCCCAATTACTACAGTCTTTCAGAGATGAGAACAGTGACATCAGCTAGCATTCTCAGATGCATCTTATTTGGGCCTGTCAGCCTGTATATGTCCATTAGCTTCTGTACCTTCCTCTACGGTAGGTAATGCTACATTCCCACAGAGTTGGCTATTAGGCTCTGGGAACAGATCTTACCAGAGAAAACCATGAAAATAAGTAAAGCACCACTTACCTCAGCTTTTTCCATGTCYTTCTTCACTAGGTCCCTGCCCCATCAAGTAGTGGAGGCACATTTCCCTTAGATCTTCTTTTGCTGCCTATGATGTTGTCCTTCTGTGCTTTCTGTTGTCCTTCATATCCCTTGCTAGTTTCAGCTGCAGCTGAGCCCCAGCTTGTCTAGCTTTGTCACTATACTCCTCCTGGGCATCCCATCCCTGCTCCAGCTTTCTGTGAACTTCCTTTGTGCATTTAAGCTCAGTGAAGAAGTTCCCTGTTCATCCGTGCTGACCTTCTGCCATATCTGCTGAACTTACGCACACTGCAATGGACCCTTTCTGTAAAGGGGTCCCCCTCCTCTGCATGTGATTCTGAAAAGCTTGCTCTTTCTCCCCTCAGCCCCAAGACCCGCACCTAACTAGCTGATAGCTAAGCACATAATGCTGTATAATAGCTGCTGTATTTACTGTCAAACCACATTTTCAGTATTTGTCACACTGCCAGCATTGCTCTGAGCTGTGTGCTGTAAATAGTGATCTTACTGACTACTTACTGAACTAACAGAAGAAATGCAGGCACATCTTTCTTAAAGACATTCTCAAAAAGTTATTACTTATCTTAGAAGATAACAGTGGGAGCCAATAAAACTCCTTGATAGGAAAATCATGTTTCAGGCTTCATTCAGATATTTTAAGCTTAACTGAAAAAGACTCCTACATGATTTCTACATTTTATTCCAGGGCTAGCAACTATAACTATAGCATTAGCTCTTTTCTACCGATGCACAAAAAACAGACTCATTTAAGTTGGAACCAACCTCTGGATGTTACTCAATTCAATCCCCAATTCAAAGCATGACCAACTGTGAAGTTAGATCAGGTTGCTCAGGATAACAGTCAAATTCTGATCATCTCTAAGGACAGAGATTCCACAAACTGTTTCAATGTTTTATTTTTCTTTCTTTGTGTGTGTGTTTGGGGGGGGGGNNNGGGGGAACGTATTGCTAATATTTTATTACCATTTCCCTTATCGCAGCTTGCTTTTGTTGCCTCTTATCCTTTCCTTATAGATGCCTGAAGAAAGTCTGGCTCCATCACCTCCCATTAAGCAGTTGTTGGCAGCAATTAAATTCATCTCAGACTTTTCATTTCTCAGGAATGAGCCAACAGTTCTCAGCCTCCCTTCATTACATCATGCACTCCAGTCTCCTTATTTTAGTGGTCCACTTCAGAGGCATCAGCATCTGCTTTCACCTGCAGAACTGTGTCCAATTTTGTGCTCTCAAGTGTATGTCTCACAAGCTCTGAACAAAATTGCTTCCGTTAATTAACTTGCTGGCCACGCTTTTGCTACTATCATCCAGTATCCTTTTATATCACAAAGGCATTCTACTAATCCACATCCACGAGGACATCCAGGCTTCTTCCTCAAAGGTATCCTTTCCACAAGTTGGCTCCACACCTTCTCTGCTGCATAAGGTCATTCCATGCCAGAAGAACTTGGCATTTGCTTTTGTTGAACTTCATTAAGTTCCTAACAGCCATTTCTCCAGCCTGTAGGTATCCTCCTCAATTAGCCCTGGTCTCCAGGTATCAACTACCCCTCCCAATCTCCTATCATCCACAAACTTACTGGAAGTACCCTACTAAACTGGACTATAGGTTGAAATGAACACAAACTGTCCTAGTACTGATCCCTGTGGAATGTCACTAGTAATAGGCCTCCAGCTGGACTTTGTACTTACTGAAAGCCTTAAAGTCATGGTAAATAACACTCATTGTTCCTGCTCTGTCCAGAGTCATGCTTTAGGTATTCATAACAATCAATGCAGGATCTCTTTTGAGAGCAGCCTCTCAAACTGTGAGGACATTGTAACTCTTTTTCTTCTCTTAGTTTTCACCTTATTTGCAGCTACATTAATTTATTACACCTAAGAAACAAGGGGCCTAACTTGGGAAACAATGCTGTAGAGTAGCACCCTCAAAATCTGTCACTGAGTGAACTCTCACTGGCAGTCCTATGGAGTTCCACAGTCCTTAACTCCTCCTGTGCAGCACAGCACTCTCAGCAGAAACTTTAGAATATCTTTTAAGAGCCTTACATAAAACTTCTTCTACATTAAAGTATATTCTGATTTGTTAGTATGCTATTAAATGATTAAATGTTTGCATGAGGACTTTGACTCATCAACAGTGACACCTACTTGTAGTCCAACGTCTTACATTCATGACTGAAACAGTAAGAGTAGCCTTAGACATAAGCCACATGCAGAAGCTTGAACTACCTCTGATACCACAAGCTCCTGAAACACAGCTACAGAGAGGAACATCTAAGCGCTACACAGAGGAACATCTAAGCTTAGTAAACTCCCCCCCCCCCAGCCCCCAGCCAGGTAGAATATCCTGAGTAAATTGCTATATTGCACTTGCTGGTACATGGCACTTACCAAAGGTAAATTATTTAATGCCATCTCAGCTACCAAACACATATTAGAACTTTTAACAAGGATACATTTAAGTCTGTTAACAAATGTTTAACAGTACGTTCACAACCAAATTCTCATGTCCGATTTCTTTAGATGCATAGGGCCAATTATGCTTTTTAAAAGTCTCAGTACTTCAATCAAGTCGTAAGAACACTGCTGCTATTTAAAGGAAATTTATCTTTTGAAGTTACAAGTGCATACAAGTGTTAAAGCACAGCAGTAGCATCACTGGAGAAGGGAAAACTAGCAAAAAATACTATCATTGTTTACAAATACGCTCAGAGATTGAATTAAGCCTAACTCCTCTTCAACTTTGCTTCAACCATCTCTAAATGTAAGTTTTAGCAGAGTCAACTAAGTATATTTCTATTGTGACAAGGGACAAGAGGGGAAAAAGCAAGGAAAAGAGAATCAAAGCAACAATCCTCATAAAATGAGCTTGAAAAATGTTTATCCCAGGTTAAGTTAGTACAAGCCAGAAGTTGTGATGGCTCAGTATTTGTTATTATGCAAAAATTCCCTGCATTTGATGACATTTATCTTTGATTAAACTGACTATTGTTTTATCAGGTGATGTACACAGACRAGAAACTAGCAAAGCTAATTACCCAGCTTGAACACAAGCTCAACTTTTTGAAGGCCTACTTCCAGCATCCCTTCACCTAGTAGTATGCTCCTAAGTGTGCTTTTCCCAGCAAAAACTAGTATTCAGCTTAATCAGATGCTGCACAGGTGTTACTGCAACTGAAAAGGAAATAGAATACCCTCACGAAACTGGATTAAGAGAAACTTAAGCCAAATATTAACTTAAAATCTTCTAAAGCTAACACTTCTAAGGGCTAGTGAAAATGACAAATCAGAAATCAATTCTTAGTATTAAATTCATGAAGATAACCATTTCCTCTACCCATCTCTATGCACATCTACTACAGAGATATGTTTGACTAGTCTTTATTTACCTTTCAGTAATTATCTTTTGGGGCAAGAGATCGCTACTGTAATATTTAGAAATTCCACATATGCTACTGCGTTACAGGAACAACACTAATACCCTTTAAGTATTTTAAGGAAAGTATGTCTCTTCAAGCCAACCCCAGGAAGATATTGACAACAAATTTAAGAACTATCATCTTATACTAGCACTGACGAATAGAAAAGGAGAAACTGATGATTCCCTCTAGACACAGTAAGATAATGAAGTACTCACAAGAACAAAAACAGCAGGAGTCATCTACTGCTGCAAGTAATCCTAGTACTCCAGTCAACTCAACACAATCCAACACTTGACTAGCTTTCATGTTGAATGATTGAAAATATGCCATTTTAGGACATTAGAAAATTTAAATTGCTTCTACTCCCGTGGACTGCCTGAAGAACAGCTGAAACAAGCAAAAATATTGAACACAGATTATCAGAAGACAATCTAGAAGCTTTTCACTATTTGAATTAATAGTGACCTTCTTGGAATTTTAACTCAAGAAATTTATTCTTGAAAACATACATCCATAAAACTTTACTTGATCAGTTTCCCACTCTTGGGGAACACGGTGAACAAAAGATTGAGAATGGAGACTGACATTTAAAGACTTTACAGGTTTTTATTCTTTCTTCTAACTTCATACTAGCAGTAATTCACAGACAGAAAGACCTACTTGTGATTTAACATTGGAAAAAAAATGCCTCAAAAGGTAATTAGTTGAGTAGAACAAGAAAATAACTCGAGACACTGATCTATCAGATCACGTACAAGAAAGTTTATTATAACTGGAAATAGTTATGTATGTTATCCTTGAAGTTCTTCACCATGAGTTTGTTTAACATTTAATTTAGTAGCCAGCACCAGAAATTCACTAACAACTCACAAGCCTGTCTTGTTCTTCAGTGATCCTGAAGAAACCATGATCTGACTACAATTATTACAAGATGATTATATATGTATATACACACATATATACCTTCAGGCACACATGTAACTCTCAATACAACTTAGTGCTCCATACTTGAGCAGAAATTTAGAGTGTTTCCAAGAAATATCAGCTTGTCTCATTTTCCTCAACTCAGACACTGCTGTACAACTAGAATCATGATTTAATAAGTGAGAAGGAATTAGAAGCTATAGCCATAAACAAATTATAGTTTATATTATTCTTTGAAGTCTCCTATTACATCTATTGATAATACCAAACATCTTCAGGTATATATGAAAATATTCTAAATGATTATGCAGTATTTTGGCACTTCATACCTCAAGTGCAGGTACAGACATGATAAACATGAACCATTATCTAGTTCACATAACAGAGACACCTGTCCATGTTCCAAGCCTGTCAAAAGGCAGGCCAGCAATACCAGATAGCACATAATAGGAATGGAGATACCTTCTACAGCTTCCTTTAGAAGCAGGTTTAGACCCTACAACTGTGAAGGTGGTAACAGTATAACCATGTAACACAAAACTCAGATCTCACTTAGCTTTAAATAATCATCTGCTCCTGGCCCCAGGTCATCTAATATACAAGCAGTACACTCTGAAGATTACGGCAGCTCACAAGCATAATGGGTAAAAACCTGAACTTTTGACTACTTTTCTTTACATTACAGAGAAGCAACACATTCCAGCATATACATACTACATCAGGTTTGGCCACTTCAGCAGTTATTTCCTTATTTTAAACAGAAACAATCTCAGATGCTTTTTCATCTCATCTCCTCATTGACTGGAATCAGTTTCCTCTGACATTGTCTATTATTGCCCATTTTGTTGCTTAACTGCTTCTCATGTACTTTTTTTGCACAACTCACAACACATTCAGGCTATTGCCATCTTCTTCCCTTCCCAGGCATTCTTGGAATTTCTTCCCATAAAGTGATACTCTTTTCTAAGCAATCCTTTTGCTTCCTAACTTGAAACAGAAAAATTTTAATCATCTTTTACATTTAATGAGGTTTGACCAAATTCATGCCTAATTCAAAGAATCACTCTCTTTCACATCCCATCAATAAAAGTGCACAACAGTATGTCAAATCCTTATGGTCTCTGAGGCACTGAACACAACTGTCCAAGTAAATATCTTTTAAGAGTCTGATTTTTATATATGCAAATAGTACCAAAAGGCCATACCATACACACAACTCCTCCCCATAAATAAAAAAACCTCAGCAACACACAGCATAAAGAACAGTAATTAAATAATTGCACTTTAACTATACTTTGATTATAGACAAGAAAATCTGGCCATTTAGTTAGCACCCAATTATCAGGTCCCTAAGAAAACTCTTCACAGGAACTTCTGCATTAGCATCTGTACAATAGTAAACAGTGGTCACAGAAAGAAAAAATTAGTTCAGATAATCCTGATTCAACACAATATTGCCATTCAAATCTAGAAACAAGAAGTCCAAGCAAAAACAAACAGTGCTAGGGCAAAGTGATCTGTTAGCACACAGTTCACCTTCAAGGGACAATATGACTACAGAGTAACTGTATAAAGCAATTGATACCAGCTCTCTCACTTAACTGCATTCCTGCCTAATAAGTCTCTTGCTGTATGTTCCAGTACAGTGTGGTTTGGACACAGGAAAACCCAAAGTTACCAATCTGAAGACAGTAATTCAAGATTACTTCCAGGGGCAATTGCCTGGTGCAAGATCAAATGAAAAATAATTTTCTCTAGCTTCACCATGCTTTAACAGATACCTGCACAGACACTGAAAAAGAGACAGTACGTACTTACAGCACAGCAGGCAGTTGGCACTTACCAAGATTAATTTATACTCATTTATACACCAAGCTCCGTATTTCTATTATCCTATCTCTATTCACTAGTGGTTTTGTTTTCAAAAATTTAGATTTGGACTTTCAGATTCTCAAGCTTCAATTCAACTTTTCTTCACATTGCACAAATGCCAGCATTTAGGCTGTAGCCCACCCACTGTTCATTGAAACAACACATCACCAATTCCTTTCCCCCGTTCATGACAGATCCATTTACACTTGTGACACTGCATACTGTAGAAGCATATACCACCAGCGTCTAACAGGCAATCAGTTGGTATGCAGGCTCAGTAAAGGCAACATATTTTTGCTTTTCTTGCTACAAGAGGAGTTCTGTATTTTTCCTATATCTTCTAGGGAAAAATATTACATAAATGTAGTAGGAGAAAAAACATCCTAGATTTGATTACATTTCTAAACAAGATATTTGGCTCTATAATCTTACAATAAATAAACCACGGCAGAGTCCTCTTTGGTCCAGTATCAAACAATCTTCATACTTCATTTAAAAGTGTTCATTTATTATTTAAGGAGGCAGTGAAGAGAAATGCAGTGTTTAAACCAAGAAATTGTTCTCAACTTTTATGTAGTGGCTGAACAGCCATCCCAATGTTTTTATAGTCCTCAGTGTTTAGATGTTAACAAGTCAGTAAGGTTACTTTTCACTTTCATATGTATATGGCAGTGCTTGCACACCAGAAGCCAAAACATGAGTTGGCATCCTCACTTCTCCCATTTACCCTAAAATTCATTATTATACCACTGGTTGGAATGAAACCTGCCACAGGCTTTCACCTTTTCTTTGCAAGTTCTACACCACTTCTTCCAGCTAGAGCATCTCCAACATACTATTTCAATGTAATGCTAAAGATCCCTGAAAAATACAGTCTAAAACAAAGTCGAAAATTATACATTCATGCAGAAAATTACAACATTAGCATCCACATTTTCTTATTCTGCATTTATTTTACATGAGCACCACAGCCTAACAGTCATCTCTCTAACATGATACACCTAGCACAATGAAACAGTTTAAAGACTTGTTCCAAAACTGCACCATGTATTATTCTGAGTTGTTTTGATACACAAGCTTGACAAACTTAAGGTTTCATTTACTCTAATCATCAAGCAATCTAGATTTTGCTCTTCTTTTTGACATCACTTATTTCTTCTAGTACAGTTGCTCTATTTCCTCACACAGGGGTTTCATACACTGCCCTACTTCCTGCTTAATTCACCAATATCCCCTTTTCTCCAACTTCTTTAGAGTATCTTCTATAGGATTTCCATTCTTTCTCTATACATTGTTCTATTGGCTCACCCAAAGCCCTTCAAAAAGTACATTTCTTGCTATAGCATATTCTAAAAACATTCAAGTAACAATTTCCTAGCTGTTATTGTGGTTTCATATACAATGAGAAAAAAAAACACGTTCTATAGTTCTATACACGTTTTTAAACATACCATTACACTTGCCTGTTTCAAGGTAGTAATCTTCTTTGTTTAGCTTCAATATATTTTTATCATGGCTTGAATTCTTAATCACAGAAACTAGTCTGGTCAAAAGTCATTTTAGGATTTTCTTTACCTTACTTACAACTCAATTTTCATATGCAGTAGACTTCCATTTACACAGCTTTCACACTTTCATGATCCAACCTCCTTAGTTGTCCTTCCACCCCCAGTACCCTCTGGAGTTCAGTACTCCAGGCTGCTTTAAGAGAAGTCTTTTCAATGGAAATTTAAAAAAAAATATGGCCCACAAGTAATTGCTTTTCTAGCCTCATTAAAGAGCAAGCATAGCCAACAATTTCTCTGAAGAATGACAGATCAAAATATCACGTCTAGCTGCTGCTCAAAATGACTGTGTAAAAATTGATCTGATTTTACACTGAAGCTTTCCTGCTTACATTTTTGGTGGTGCTACTTCCAATTCTTGCTTTTGGTAAGGTTATAAGAATTAACCTACTGGCAGGAACAATGGTGACCAAAAGCAGTCAGCAATTTTGGGTTCTGCCAACATCTAAAACATCATGTCTAACATCATTTCTGTGAAATTGCACTAGCATTTTTAAAAATCTACAGTGATCATCTGCCTCTTCCCTCTCTTTTTAAGCTCAGTGGCAGTTAAGGAGATAAAGAAAGAACCGCAGGAAAATTCAGGGAAAAATGTAATCTAAACATTGAGGTGTTTACCAAGAACCGTTTTCCTCTAACTCACAGTCCAAGAGTCACCAGTATTTCCCTTAAGCTTCCCCTTTCATCTACAGACTACACTTCAAAGCTTCACACTTTGAAAAATTCCATTATTTCAACACAACATGCCAATTTTTGGCAGATACTCTGAAGCCTTATCAGTTAAGTTCATATATGCCAAAAAGCATGCAGGTAGAGTGACATCTGAATTAAACTCATCAAGACTAGAAGAGTAACCTATTGCATGACACAACATAAGGATGCTCTTAACTTCTTTGTTACTATTACCTTTATACTCACATGTAAAAATAGCTTGGCAAAGTTATATCAGATCTGCAACTACATCTTCAGCTCAAAAGAGCAGAAATCATCCTCAATGAAGGAAGAAAAGTGCTAGTGAAATGCATTTGCCAACACTACAAACATCAAGTCTTCAAACCTCAGAAGCACTGGAATGTGACAGCTTAATATTGAGAAAGTCAACTGGCCACAAATAAAGCTGAATATCACCTAATAAGTGTGTGTTAGCAGCTAATAGCTCCAAAGTTTATTCATGAAGAAATTCAGTATTGATCTTTAACACATCTTAAGATATGCAGCCAAATAGCTCTAGGGAACACGCAAGACGACAATAGGCTTTGTTTCATTTATTTCAAGTGGAAATGAACTCTAGATTTCCATCACCTGGTATTCTTGCCAGGACTCCAGAAAACTCAGTACAGCCAAAGTCTGAATTACTTAATCTCAGGGCAGACATCTCTGCATGAACATACTCTGCTGCTTGGAAAAAAAAATCACATTTTATCTAGTTTTCACCTGGAGAGGTTCCCCCCTTCCTCTATTTAGTGCTTTAGTGCTTTGTGTTCTGCAAGGAATTTCTTTTAAATGTAAAAATCTATCATATAGCATCATACCAAAACCAGTTTATTTTTAATCAATAATTATCTCCTACCCCACACCCCTGCCAGTATCACCAGCTATCAAACTAAGAAATTCATCATACAGGGACTCAGTCCTGTAGCCAGGACTTACTCGCTGTATGCAACAACAACAACAAATTCTGCACAAGCAATTCAAGTTGTAGACTGCTTCCCTAACATACAGTTCATCTTCTCTAAAGAAGCACACCAACAAATCTCTGACCAATGTGATGGTCAACTAGTCCTGCAGGACTCTTGTGCTGTAAGTAGTATTGTAGTTATTCAGGTCAGCTAGGAGCAGTCTGTCCTCTCACCAGAATTTATCTAAGTGCATTAGCTGCAAGTTGAAATAGTTTTAGATTTAGATTCACCACCAGAATAAGGAATCATATTAAATCATTTTTAAGGATAGATGCAACATATTCTATTTTACAGAGTTCTGCCTCAGCAAATGCATGTTTTTAACTTAAATTAGTAACAATCGTCTCTTCCGAGAACTACATCATTGCCAGAGGGGGGAGACTATTACATGCAAGAGCACAGTTTTACAGCAGTAGTGTCTCAACTCCCTCCCTGCAAAAGCATTTCTTAGATACAATACCATTGCTTTATGGCGGCATGGCTTGTAAGCTCATCTAACTATTTACAACCACGTGAATCTCTATAGACTTTCCCTTTAATTTGTTCCTCCCTCTCCTTCTAGAGAGAGAGGACGCAGTGTATCCTGTAATACAAAATCCTCACCAACTACTCCTTACTGCGTCGGGAACACAAACAGCGGGATAATGGTTTTCAATCTGCCCTTTAAACAGCCACTCCACTTTCTTTTTGTCTTCCACTCCATGGAAATGATACTACACACTCCACTTCACATGCAGTAAAATCCTCCTTTGATTTAAGTTTACAACTTCTACCTGGTTTACTTGTTTTCTACTGACGGGAGGGGGAGCGGAATAAATAAGTTAAAAAAATGAAATAAAAAAACACCAAGGAGTTGGGTGTGATTGCAGGGGGAAGGTTTCTCTACGTCTGATCACACCAAACCACATGGGGGCCCTGCACTGTAGTGCCCCCTTTAACAGCTGCTCGAGTGTGAGCTGGAGTAAACAAATCAGTTCTGCACAAGACAACAAGAGCTCTAAATCCATCACCCTACACTAACTAGCACCAATTTCGTCCTCATTAACGGAGTGTGTGTGTGGGGGGGGAACTATGCAAGCCAACAGCATCAGAAGGAAAGAGTATATATTCCTCCTCCTCCGATAAAACCCTACGCACACGAAGACCCACCCTTCTGTCTTTCCTACAGGCTACGGGAAACAAACGGAAAAAGAAGACAAGAAACGAAAGACAACAGCCGTGAGTTTCTGCAACCAGCAGAAACGCGCGCCCTTCAAGGAGGGAGCTCGCCGCAGACAGTCCGTCATTGGGGGGGGGGGGGGAAAAAACCCCCGCCCCCCCCGGGGGCAGGGACCCCCCCCCCCCCCCCCCCCCCCCCCGCACCCCCGCCCCGCGGCGCCCCCCGCGCTCGCGCGCGCCTAACGGTCGCGTAACGGTCCCCGCCGCGACAAGTGGAATCCAACGGCCGCCGCTCCCGGCAACGGCGCCGCAAGACGGCGCAGCGGCCCGCCCCGCGGCGGCTCGCCCCCCGTCCGGCCTCCCGGGGCGCCTCCAGGCGGGCGCCCGTCCGTCCCAGCGGCGGCGAGACACCTCGGAGAAGGACAAGCGAGCGGTCGGGGCTCCGCTGGGCGCCGGCTTCGTCCCCTCCTCCAGCCGCTCTCAGGGGGCTTCGCCCCCTCGGAGACCGCTCCCGGGAAAAACTTGCGCGATCCCGGCCACGTCCCGCCCTCCTTCCCCCTCCCGGCCACCACGAAACCGCCACCCCGCCCGCCGGGCGCGCACGCGAAGTTTCCCCCAACTCCACGGCGTCCCCCGGCCCGGCCGCGCCCGCATCCCCGGCACTGCCGGGATTTCTCAGATTTCTCTTCCTCGCCGCCCTCCTCCACCGCCCGCCCCCTCCCCGCGGAAAGGGAAAAGTTTCACTTACTGCAGCAGAGGCGGGACAAAAGCAGCCCCAACAGCCCCAGCCCCGGCCCGGGGGGCACAGCCGAGCGGAGCCGCCGTCGCTGCTGCCTCCGCCGCTGCCACCACCACCGAGGGGAGGCATCAGCGGCAGCCGCCAGGAAAAGTTCCCGGCGGGCAGGAGGAGCCGGCAAGGGAGGAAAAACAGCGACAGCCTCCGCGGCCTCTTCGGCCCTTGCCATGCTCCGGGCTCGGCTCCCAGGCGCCGCAGCCACGGCTCCAGCCCGCTCTCGCCCGCTCCCTACGCAGCGCCCACCGCCTCCCGAGCCGGGTGCGTGTGTCGCTGAGCAGGGAGGTGCTGCGCGCGACTCCCCGCCCTCTCGGAGCGGGCCACACCACCCCGCCGCGGGGCGGGGGGGGTGGTGGTGGTGGTGGTGGAAGGCGTGCGTCCGCCTCGACCCCCGCCTTTGTTCCCCTCGCGGTGAATCGTCTCGTCCCGCCGCGCCCCTGCCCCGCTCTGTGAAATCACAGCCGCGCTCGCGCCCCGCGGGGGGTTCCCCTTGGCAACGCGGCCGAACGCGAGCAGCTTGGTGGGAGGGGGCGCCGCGCCATCCTCCCCCCGGGGGGGGGCTGTTGGTACGTCCCGCCCTGCCGCTCCCGCAGCGCCGCCTCTTCCCGGCAGCGCCGCGTGGCCCTCGCCCTTCCTGCCGGTCCCTCACGTCTACCAACGAGCAACTTTCGCTGCGGTCTCGCCGGGCGCTGGCCGCGCGGCGCCCTTGGCCGCCCGGCGGCGGCTTTCTCTCCCGGCGCCGCTGCCCCCAGGAGCGGCACGGAGCGCGGCGCCCCTCGGAGCCGCGCCGAGCGCGTCCCGCCCGCCGCCGGCCTCGCTGGTCTCCAGCTGCGGGACGAAGCGGAGCGCGGGCGCGTCCCGCGAGACGGCCCGCGTGTCCCTCGGCGCGGGCGCGGGCGCGGGCGCGGGGGCGGGGGCGGCCCACCAGACCCCGTCCGGCAGCGTGTGAGCAAACCTACAGGGCGAAAAAAAAAAAGAGGGGAAAAATGCCTGCGGGAGAAAATGCTCAGCGTTTCCCCCGCTCTGCTGAAACTTCTGAYCCGCTGCTCGTGCTCAGAGCCTTTGCCATGTCGCCGCCGTGGAAACCGATGCGTCCCCGAATGCCAGTAAACCTAGATAAACGTACTACTGACCCAGTCGTTAGAGCCCACCTGCTGTTTATTAAAGAGCCTTTTCCCGTGGGGGAAAAAAAAAATTGATGCGCCTRCCTGGAGTAACAGCTTTGCTGGTGTAACAATCCGGGTAGGTGCTTTGGTTGCGGGTGACTATCCCACTTCCCCGGGTAGACAAGTACTACCCAGGTAAGTCCCTCTTTCTACTTAACAGTAGAAGCAAATTGCATTTCATAATTACATTTACACCGAGTTTAAGGCACTCTGAATTGGGCCAGGAAATATAACGAGGCCATAGTATAATCAAGAACGCAACCCTTAAAATTACGCTTGTGACAACTATAATCAAATTGTCATCTGCTATAAATTGCTCATTTTATACTCGCCCCAAAATAATAAAAGGCATTAAATCTATCAAAATAAAGTGTTTTGAAGGTCTAGCACCAAAATTCATGCATCTATTCATGATGGCTGCAGACCCAAATGCAGTTTGTCATACRTAAACAAAACCGTGCCCAGTCTGTAGGTAACATCTTCCAGTGCCAGATTCAGTGCTGTTATAATCTGGCGTCCTGGGGACCATGTGATACAAAAGGAAATTTCACTTCATGCTACCAAGGCTAAATTTGGATCTCCCCTGTTTAGAGCACTCCTGAAGGTACAGGGCTCCAAACAATTAATCTTGCAGAACATTGAATGAAAGTATATCAGTTACACTGGCTCTTTATTTTATTTTTTTTTTTTGTATCCTTTGTTACTGGCATATTTTTCCATAAAAAGATGTTCTCCCAAAGTTGGCAGCAGTCCTGTTCAAAAGCATCTTTAAACTCTAGCAATACAAGAGGGTACTTTATTTCGAGGCCATATGTTTTTCTGTCTCTGGTCATTGTCCACCCACCTGCCCTTCCCCCCATGAAAGAAGCCCTTACCCTTAATTTGTGTTGAGGTGTTTGGCAAGCGTTTACTTCTCAGTCCTTATCCCTTCTGGTCATTTGAAAACCAAGCTCCGAAGCAGTGTGAAATTAACTTATGTGCATAACATTTGAAGTGACGGCACAAATTCCCATTGGAATGAAGGGCTATTCACTTCAGTGGGAATTTGTAAATAGATTTGTAACAGAACAATGTGCTTTTTGGAAAACTCTCRCTTCCATTTGGATGGGTGCGATGGCACTTCCTTAGCAATATTTGTGCACTACCACCCATTATGTCCTTAAAAAAAAAGAAAAAACACAACAAAACAACTCAAGACTTGCTTCTTTTTCCACACACTTTTAGCTGGATGAGTGATATTTAGCCTGTTATTATATAGCTTCTGTGGTTTGTTAACGGGTGTTTGCATTTCCACGGCAAACGAGATCATTCCTCTAKCTTTCCTACACCTGAAGTCAGACTAGTGGTGTCTCTGTACACACCTTGGCAAAACTGCAAACGCAGTGAGTATTTTCTGTGCTGTATGGAGAAAGGTGCCTGTCCAAATCCTTGTCTAAAAAGCYGTGGAAAAGCATCGGTGTTGGCTGTGTGGCAGGCATGATTGACAACAACTCCAGCAGGGCCAAGGATTCAAGGAACGTGGGCTGCGTGTTTATGTGCGTACATCTCCTGACCCAGCAGTGGCTTCAGTGCTCTGCTCGTCCATGAACTGGTCTGGGAAGGGCCAGACCACTCCCMACTATGACAAAGTTCAGCGTATTGCTGGTTAATTATGTTTTTAATAGCATTGGATATGCTTAGGAGTCTTGGGTTCCGGGATGCTCTRTAATCATGACTGCTATTAAGAAATGATTAAAATTAAGACTATATTGTGCAAGTTGAATTATTCTTATGTTTCCAAGCTCTTTGCCTGCAGTATGATGTAAAATGATCCGGGCTGTCATCTCATGGAAAAATCCATCATAATATTTTGATTTATATCATAAGCAAGCTTAGCCAAGAATAACATACAGCTGCTTGGTATATGACATTTTTGAATTCCACTTGCCCAATACTTTGCTTATTAAAGATGACGTATTTAAATCTTGTTTGAATCAAATACTATCCCTTAAAGSAGAAATCTGGGTAACTGACTCCCTCTTTATTGCATGTTACAATTGGAAAACTTTGGTTCTCTTGTACACAGAGTAGCCCTGCTCTCATACGTTTATGCAAGAAATCTGTGTGTCTCAGCAGAGTCCCAGAGTCCCAGAGCTCGTCGTTTGTGTACAAAACAGTCGGTAATGCAGTTACTGACAATAGTCACCCCCAACATTATGTTTCATACCCATGGTCAGATGTATCGTCTAGGCTCCAATTAAACTGAGATTCTCATTGTCTYGGCCAAGAGGTTTTAAGACTCCCAGCCAAATAATTAAATTCCTGCATTTCTGYGAAACAAAAATAATAGACAAGGAAGTGAAACTGTTTCCAGTTAGATCTGAGTGCTACTTACGTCACTGGGAAAGAAGACAGAAAACGTAAGGATTCCTCTTGAAATAATGTTTACAGATCAGACAATGCTTCCTCTGTTTTCTYGCCGCTCTGCTTCCCTTTACTGTAGTCTCTTGCTGTCTTTCTGTATGTGCCCGTTCTCTTGTCTCTCTTTCTCTCTTTAACTATTTATTCATACGTGTATCTATTCRTGATACTTTTTTCAAATAAATATAGAAAATAAATGCCCTTGGTTTACATGTGTCTGTATGGACAAACTCGCAATGTACATATTTTGTTCCAAAGCTACTGTAATTCATTCTGGACACAAGCTATAAATACTTAGGTTGATCAAAAAGAGAACGCAGGAAGGCGAGAAAGAAAAGTGAACGGAGTAGGTGGACAAGAGAGGGAAGGAGAGTGAGCAAGAGGGGAAGAAAGAGGCTGTGTTAGCACAACACATCTCAGAAAGATGAGTATACTGGTACAGCTACAAAGACTGGGAGAAACATGCAGGACCCTACCTTGAGCTGGAGCTGAGGAGCTGTTGATGGAGCAGAGGTAGGATGCTAAATCACGCTTTTCCTATCACTCACCTGGGGGCTGCTCCCCAGCTGTAACTACTGGCCAGATGCTGAGGGTGTTGCGAGTCCAGTGGGGTGCCAGTCCTACCACCTGAGTCCCACYGCCCTGAGCAATGATCCCCATAGCAGCCACAGAGATCCTCCCAGTCACAGCTCTACAATCTGCCTGATTTCCCTACACCAGAGAGAGTCACTGGCCTGCTCTGTGGGGCTGARACAGCTTCAGCCCCTGCATGGTATAAAGTGGTGGGGGAGGAATGTGGGTTATTACAGAAGATAGTCCTGATACTGTGTAAGAGGATTCTTCCTGTCCAATAGATATTTCTTTCATGACTAAAGAAAACTGAAATTAATCTGGTTTTCTACAGGGTCAAAAAGAACACAGATGAGTTCCCAGAGAAAAACTATATCCGAATGAGGCCACGATGTTATAGCGCGTACATACATTTCACGGCGTTCTCTTCATTGTCTCAATTCACTAAAATTATCCCACACCCAGCAAGAGTTTGGATCTTGGCTCAAGGAAAAGGGAGTTTTAACATTCATTTCAGTAGGACCCTTTATTCATATTAGTGGCAGTYCTGTTGCACCAGCTTTACTTAATTATGAGAGGAGGAGCAGGCTTAGCATTCTCCACAGAAAGTTCCTGCTACAGTTTTCTCTTTTTGGAGTTACTCTCTTTGTATTTGTACATCTTTGTATYTTCCCTTTATAGTGCTTGCTCTTACCTTTGAAAAGGAGCACATTTTAAGCAGTATAAATGGCGTCATCTTATTGCTTTGCTTCTCTCGCTTTTCCTCTGTCTCTTCCTCTCTGCATTGGCAGCGAAATGCCACAGGTATTCCACAGTATGATGAGTGGGATACACAAAGTTGTGCCTGCGTGTGCCRTAAGAATACAGCTTGCATCTGTAATACATGAAAGATGCATCAAAGTACGGTCACAAGGTGACTGCAGTAACACACTATATCCTTGCTGCTAGCATCCATGTTTTGTACGTGAGACCACATTAACTTCCGTGAACTCAAAAACCTGTGTAAGATCGATGCATGACATAACTGAGTAAGAAAAAAAATCATCTTTAGGATGTCTGTAGGCTTCTGCTGCATTCAGTCACTGAACATTGCAGGTTATACTATGGCATTTCTGAATGTCTATAAAAATTAATATTGGCCTGAAACTAAATAAAGGTTTCAGACTCTGAATGATTTTTTGAGTGCAYTTTAAATCACTTACAGATTATATCTTTTAAAACTTAATGAGTGGCAAAGAGAAATGTTTATTACTTTTATACAACTATTTTTGCACTTGTATAACTGAGTTCAGAATTTGCCCTTCTACTTTCAGCTTGAGAAAAGTAGCCTAGAATGTACCTACATGCTTTTGATCTTTTGAAAAAATTTGTAACCTGAAGGAACCTTATTGGACTTTAAAGACTAGTCAGTGCGCACAATGAATGCTTCATTTCTGTACAGATTTTCAATAGATAAAGAGATGCTCTTATAGGCATACACAAAATCTCTAAGGCTCTGCTTGAACATGAGCATTCATTGGTTTATCTCAAGGTACGTCTTTAAACCAAGAGAAGTGGACTGGTACACATTTGTCTGTAGAAAATGTTACTGAAGTAAACTTGCACTACTTACTATTCCCTCACCGAAAAGAATAAAAATACATTTATAAAGATATGAATATCCTTATTCCTATAAGGAAAAAGAGTGCTCACCCTTTATTGATAATAAATACATCCRAAATGCAGTTATGTAATTGTTTCACCTAGAAATCAACTCATGATCATAACTGATATGTAACAACAAAAAAACCTGTGTAKATGAAGGAAGGACACACGAATACTGAATTTTTAATTGGTGGTCCAGCAGAAATATCGTCGAAAAGTAATTTCAGTTGTGCCAAAAATGCTTAATGTTTTGGCTTTTGCAAACATTTCTAATCTCTTTAAATTAAGTAAATTGCTAATCAGAAGTACCATTTAAATGTGAAGTATCAATGTTTCATTTTGGAAGGATTTACTATTTCTTTGTTCCAGTTCTCCAAAATGCGACATTCCACCATTTGCTAGAAACTGTCTRAAATTCACAAGTATTTTCAGATCCCACAAAAAGGAGCCTTGGGGTAATTTCTGWTTGCTGGGAGGGAGGGGAAGCAGTACACCTACACCTTCTCTGAGATTTCACAAGGCCTGAGAATCTTTCTCCTTTCACTTACCATAATCCACTCAGAAAGGATTAAGTAATCTAAAACAGACCACCCTGCAACTGAAATGCAAAGGTTTTATTTTAAGCTTGCACCAAAAAAATCAGTTTAAAGCCAGTTTAGGTGAGGTGCACAATACCAAAGCTTAGGACTTTTTTATGTCACCTTTTAATAGACACAATCGAGAAAGAGTACAGATGCAATCAAGAAAGAATACAGGCATGACTGGTAAAGGACTTAAATACACARGCAACTTTAAGAACCCAATTAAAAGCAAGACTACTTCACATGCTTTAAGTTGTATGTACATGTACGTACCTTGATAAACAAAGGTCGTCAGACATATTTCTTCTGCCCACACACTCACACCTSATAACATTGCTCAGAAAATTAGCGACATGCTCAATAATATCCTTCAACAGCAAGTTCCAAGGTCTAATAATATATATATAATTATATATTTTTTGTCATCTCATTTACATCCAAGTACATTCAGYAGCACTTCATCTGGGATCAATTCTGCAATAGTGATTTTATTATAGTCTCTATGTAATTTTACTTCGGTATATCCACCCCGTTCCCACCCCTGAGCATATGGTATCTCTTTTTTTATACATTTGAATTGGAGMAAAGTAGCAGCATTAAATACGAATCTCTTAGCTTTTGATGGTTGCCAATCCTGGAGTTGTTTGCAAATGTTTTTGATATCAATTTCACTTACGTACTGTAAGTGCTTTGTTAACATCTGCCCTGCAGCCGATGATCATTTTTATTTACTGATTTATTCATGTATACATACTTTGGCATGAAAACATAGTTGCAGCTCTTGGGCTTTAATCTGTGGAAGGAATATAACATAATGAAACAAAATCATTCACACTTTGCATTTGAAAGGAAATAGCAATTATTTCTTTATTTTCTGAGGTAATCCGAGATGTAATAGGTAAAACAGTAAAATAAAGGTAAAAATAAATGAGGAAAATGAAGCTCTTTTTGTTGAAATTCTCCCCATCTCAGATGAGGAGCCCTGCTTTCCCTCCTCTACATAGTCTACCAAATGTTACTGAAGGATCTTTTTTGTGCCAGATGCTATCCTGTTTCGCTTTTTCTTTTCTTTTTTTTTTTTTTTGCTTCAGATAATCTCGCTAAACGTTTTGATGGACAGAAAGATTTTTCTTCCAGAATTGCCCAGTCACAAAGCACCCCAGCAGCGGAAGTACTTCGTGCTGCAGCAGCGAGGACTGGAACTCCCCTTATCCTGCGACTCTGCAAGGCTGGACACTTTGAGGAATTCAATGACTGCCTGTTGCTCTCTTTGTTTGTAGGCATTTCTAGTTCGTACGAATGACAAAAATCTGGTAGTATTTACACTTTGCTCATGGAAATGACCGCACATGGTTYGGGAAAGGTAGTATACAAGATCATAAGCTACATTTTTAGAGATGACTCYGTGTTCCTACTAGAGACTGTGTCAAATGCCTTTAGCTTTGAGTGGGCTGGACATTTAATTTACTCCTTACAAAATGAAATGGCTYTTTTATGTTAATTTTAGGGAACATTCTGAGACAGTTTTCCTCTTCCTGAAAATCAATATAATGAAACTTATAGTAAATAAGACAGGAAATGCAGAAAAGTAATAAATAGTCCCAATCACACTTTAAAACCAAAAACACTCCCCCAAAACTCTAACTCTTTGAAACATTTCAGAAGTTGAGCCTTTTCCATGACTTGTATAATGGTAACATGTTTTAGAAAGGTCTTACTAGCATGTATTTTAGATAAGCTGTATAAATCRGTTGTATTTACATAAACAACAAGGTGATTCTAACAGATGTTGAGAGGAGGGGGCTTGAGAACAAAGGCTAACATAAAAATTAGCCCAAATAAAAATATATAATTTCAGTGAGATTTCAAAAACAACCTGAAGATTTGCAAGCATAGACATTTTCACCAGGAAAAAAAATGTTACATTTGGAAACGTTCACCCTTGGATAGCACAGAAACGTGTAATCAATTGTAATCAAATTTTCTACGGATCCTTGGATGAGACTGATCTAAAATACTCACTCCAAGATCTAATAGTCGCTCCTGGCCTGCAATCATGTGTTGGTTCTGTCAGTTCAATCTCCCATGAGCAGAAGTGCCTGTCCTTAAAAAGAGCTTCGACTTTGTCATCCCTGTGAGCTCTGAGAGGAACCGCCAATTAAAATAGCTTCTCCAAAATGGGGACGACTTGTATTTTTATTGATAACATTTTTATTAATAAACTTAGGAATGAAAAAGGAAATTGATTTGACAGAGACAATAAAAAGCCATTTCACTTYTAAAGATAAACCCGCTTTAAGAACAGCGGTATTGTCATTCTGGTAAGCTGTATGAGAAGATGCGTTTGGTGCTGTCTCTGCTTGTTCTGTGGATAAACCGAAGACATCGCTTTCTCTCACGTACAAAATGTGTGGAAAATATTATAAATCCTGTACTTTGCAACCCTTTTCCAGGAAGAAAAATGCTACAGTCTTTAATTTTGCTATATTATAAGCATAAATTCATACCAAAGGTTTAAATATTTATATGTCCCTTTCATATGTCCCTGTCTATTAATACGTAAGTATATCTTTTAAGAATTATGATAGTAATCTAGTCATCATTCTAACTGTGTAGCATTTATCTACTTATGCATGGGTATATTTATCTGAATAGGTATATTAAGAGTAGCTTGTCTTATGAATGACCCAGTCCTACAAAGATTTATGCACATTCTTTACTTTAGATGGCTAGTGTGACCAGAACAGTGTCACTCATACACACATGGTTCAGTCTATCTGTTAATATTAGCAGTATAGAAGCCTTAATCTGCCTAGATTAGTGGCTTGGGAAATTTCTTTTTTTTTTTTTTTCAATTAAAAAATGTAAGTGAATTTAAATAAGATCTTTTCACAAAAACATGTGTGCCAATTTCAAAAAGGCTGGAATTTCTGATGACAGCAAGACATCTCCAGGATTAAAAGTTAGCTGATACATGTGAAACCACTGCCCAAGGCTCTAGGCCCTATTTACTGAACTATACTTACAACATGGGACAGCAGTAGTAGATATTTCAAGAGAAAACTACAGCAAATAAATAATAYAGAATAAAGAAAGAAATCACTTAAGTATTCATATGGGGATACAGTATTTGAGATTCAAATGCAACATATAACTCAAGCAAGAAGGAACTTGAACATGGGTCCTGAAGGAATGCTTTAAATAAGGTGCTAAGGGCTTGCATTTAGATGTAGTTACATAGCTCTCATGRTTAAATGTAGACACAGCAGACAGCTTGGAAAATGTCTACTAGATTACTTTCATGGAATGGAAATACTGTTTCCTATTCAGTTGTTATGACTGTCTACTGTTCTTGCTCCATTTTTAAGTGAWTTTTTTTTTCATCCTTTATTGTTATAACATCAGGAATAGATAATTTTTTTTCAATTACTGGAGAAGAAACTGAAAGTACAGTTCTAAAGTGACCAGACTTGTTCACACCAATGGGTATAATTTGGCAAATAATTACAACTGAAAAAATAAGGAAGCAATATAAAAAGACCTGAAATGTTTCATTTCAGAAACACCAGCTGCTTGTTTTGACATTTTTTAATGAATCATTTTGGCTTTTCATTTCAAAGAATGTTTTTCATTGGAGAGTGGTCTGTATATTTTAAAGAAAAAATAATCAGAGGTTCATAATCTGAGAATAAAATGCAGCATTTCAATGAAAAATGCAAAAATGCCCATTTTGATTTCAAGAGAGCAGATGATATTTCCACTTATTTTTTAGTGTAATTATTTAACTAAAAATCATATTTTGCCTTGATACATTAGTAATGACGATAGGTGTCAATAACCAAACGTACGCATAGCAATTTAGAAGTGGCTACATTTTGGAAGGAACCCACACACACTGTGTGTCAGTGCAATTAATATGTTTTTTTAACATTCACTGGCAACAATGAAGTAAAGGTGGCCACCCTATGCGTGAATGCATGGCTAACCTCACCACATACTGAAAACTGCAGTACATTTACACAACAAATAAGGTCAGAGCTCTGAAGAAGCCTGGCTTAATTCCCTTCTCTCTTTGTAAGGCACACAGGGTATGAGGCAGCTTTCCAGGAATCATCGTCATAGGAAGGACCTCATCAAAAGCCTACAGAGTTTACTGAAAGACTGGCTTAAGGCCATACTGTATATACAGTTGTAAGGGGAGGCATGGTGGGCTTTTTTATTTCTTTAAGTCTTGGGAATGTGCTGAAGAAGCAGAACAGGACAGCTATGGGAGCAGAGAGCTTACTGTGCRCAGACACGACTACCTGGAGGACGTGACTGAGGAAGGACTGCACGAGGGCCCTGCTTCAGAGCTTTGGCATGGAAGCACCACAGAAATACCTGATAAATCAGGCAAAGAAGAGTTAAGATGCATGGCATAACTCCAGGGCATACAAGTGTTAAACATTAAAGAAGCTGCGCTGGTGCAGGGAAAAAAAAAAAAAAAAAAGGATTTGGACCATGTTCTTTCACTTATTTTTTCTGAGTTGATGTAAAACTGATCTAGTGAAACTCCACCAAGCATGTGTTTGCTCCTGGGCACACCACAGGAATCCTCAGTACAAAAATCTCCCCAGGAAAGGACAGGGTTCAGGCACACTGTGCTCAGCCTTTGTGCAGAAGTGTATTCCACCCCTCAGCCAAGAGCCATCACATTGGGGTGTTTAAACTTTTCCTCCTACATCACAGCAAAAATACAACTACTTTCTAACTGCTTATGCAAGCTCCTTTATAAGCATATCTCTGTATCCCCGTGGTTATCAATAGTGACTTAGAGTTTGCATGTGCCAGCTTTTTCACATTTGTATGAAAGGAAAACTGAGGAGATTAGTGTTAATACCTTAGAGCTAAATAAATATTTACTAAGTTTGATTTTACCACCATTTCATGGCCAGCACTAAGTTCAAGGTGACTGCAGGATTGCTGTAGATAGGCTAAATTCATTTCAATTTTCAAATGTACCTTAGCATCCACTTTCATGGTATGCTTTGTTTTTATATGTATGCCTTTCCAGGTGAAATAGCCACTTTGTCACTTGTGGTATCTTCACTTCCCATATGTATTTCCAAAATACAATGCTCAGTTTTGCCAATTAGATATACATCTATGCAAAATGTGAAATTTAAATCAATCTATTCAGTTTCTGAGGGAAAAAAGCAGTATCCTAACATCTAATTTAATGCAAGGATTTTAATAATTTTTTGCTTCAATATCTCARATTATCCCAATTAGTTGAACAAAATCTTACCTCCTCTATGAGTTTTGCTCTTTGCATTATTCGAAGAGAACAAAACATATATTCTCTGTCTAGATTATGTGATGCAATAAATGAAGAAACAGTTATAGAGTAAACATGAAGGAGGTACTGACTCCAAACTTTCTGGTATCAATGTAAAGACTTCAAGGCTGAGATTCTCCAAATCATGCTCGAGTACGATCTTCGGTGAGAATTGGTTGAGTTCTCACTGAGCCTTTCCATGCTTTTGAATATACCCTTCCATCCACTCCTAATTACTGATCAGTTTGAATTGCCCTACAGTATGATCAGCTAATGAATTTGTTTCTTTTTCTGAGAGCCTTTTTCTAGTTACCTCATGACAGAGTTGTCTCCTCAGACAAGTTTAGAGATCAACATATGCAGAAATGCAAACTCTTCACAGAAAATGAGAGTCTAATTCTATCTACAGTTGCATAGCCGCTGTCAGTGTACCTTCTAAGATCAATTCAGTTTAGTGGGAATAAAAGCTTAGGGGCTAAACAGCAATTTGTTGGGTCGCCTATATACGCTGTATACAGATAGGTAATATTACCTGGCCAAGATTGGAAGGGTGTATAAAATTGTCTCGTGCTATAATACATATAATTGGAGGCTTTGAGCGAGGGCACTAAGAGAAGGGAACTAAGAGGAGGGAATTAAAGGTGGCCCAGTTCCGACCTGGGCTAGTCTAATGTCAGCTGTCCTATAGTAGAGATTTACTGTTAGAACAACTACTTTTCCATTGCATCAAGCAGCCAGCTATTATCTTCTGCAAAATCCTTTCTGTTCTAGGATTCCAGACTAACCATAGACCACTCCACACAAGAATTCAAGCATATAAAACTCAACTCTTCCATTAGCAAAAAGAACTTCTTGGCTGCTCTACGTATCAGCTGATAGTTAATCAGATTTTCACTCAGAGTAGATACTGATGATATTAAAACACTCATGTCAGTGTAGACATGTAACCTTCTGGTATTTTATATGACTAAAATTCACTGAGCTTTTTCAAAAGCTACAGAACAATGATCTATGTATTGTTCATCTCCATTCAAGATTACTATAATTCAGTCAATCTGCATTTGTATGTGAGGATGACAACTAAAATTCACATGTTCTAAAATGTAGCACCTTACTCTTTCTAGCTTCAGACTTCTGCAAATAAAAGAGATTCATGCCTCTCCTTCTTTTGGCTCCAGACCATTTCCAAAGCCAGCTGAAGGCCTTAGACATAATCCTCGAAGTAATTAATGGATCAAGCCCCAGCTACATGACAGATCCAGTTTCAGTCTTTGAGTGGCAGAGGCAGCTACTTCCTCGCAGGGTTAAGCAGATCACAGAGCCAGAGAAAATGCGTTCTCCCACCTACAAAACACATCCTTATGGCACAGCAGGCAAGCACAGTATCCAGCTGTCATTAGGAAATTTTGCAACAGCGCTCATGGATGCTGGCACAGCTTATGGGTAGCCTCCTTACGGAAGATTATGACAACCTCCCTTTATAGGCTATTATATGGCTTCATGGAAGTCTTGTAACAAATCATAATTAAAAAAAGATCAGTAATTTAACACGGAATGTCCCACAAAACATAATCCTACAGAAAATAAATGTCACAAAAAGAAAAACCCAGCTAAGGCCACTAAATTATCACACAGATTCTACATAAAGGACCCAAGCGTAGCATGACACTATGGACATCTAGGGGAAGTACTGCAGAATACAAGATGTTCTTGGACTTTAAAAGCGTAGGGGGGATTCTCTGATGAAAAGTAAATGTATTGTTGTCACTCTAGATTTCCTTTAGACAGTGGAAAGGAAGAGGTATTTCTGTGATGYGATTTATTTCATCCTAATGTGAACACCTGCATAGGGCAGATGATCACACCATTAGAAGTATCTGCTTCTTTCTTTAAATAATTAGAAAGTCTGAGCTGACTAGTTCAGATATACAAATGTGCACTACAGATATGCAAATTGGATGAAGGGAACAGTCCTGGTAAATATTTTTTGAATTAAGATTCATCATGATTTAACCAGGTCGTCTATATGTGAAGTTTATGGGGCTTTTCTCGCAAGTAAACTGCATCTGGGCAGATTTTATGTGACTGCAGGTGAGAACACTGCCCTCCACATAGATGTCAAAAAAAAACTGGAAAGGGTTTGAGCATACTTTAACTAGAAACACTCACAGTACACTGACTCACGAGACAAAGAGAAGAGATATATTGCACACCCACTGACCAAACTGCATTACAACCTTATTTGGCCACAAGCAAGTACACACATCGTTGCCTGTGTGTAAGGCCAGGGGTAGTACCACACGCGTTAACCAACCGGAACTCAGAACAGCCTCAGAAAGGAAAGGGCAGGATATCGTTCCCAGCACTGAATTTCTGAGCTGCTCAGCGGTGGCGTGCTAACTCCACTAACATGGCCACAAGTGACTTCTGTTTTCTCAGGTCCAAATGCAATGCRGTAACTATATGTTTCCGGAAGCTCTGAATTTTCTTACTGACTTTCACTTAACTGAAGTTATGTTTCTGTCAGCTTTTCCTTATTTTGCTGTCCCCCTGGAACATATATTCCTTTAGCACCAAGGGAGACTATGGAGGTCAACAATTTCCAGCAGTACACAAGAAGTGATCAACTGCCAGGTGCTGAAACCTTGGAGACTCTAATCAGTCATCTTTCCATGCCAAAGCTTTCTCTGACATGAATCCCAAATGTAACTATTGCTTATACAGCTGAATCTCTTGAAATGACACACCATCATGGGCATCAGGCTCTAAAGGACACAGAAGCTTGTCTGGACATCATTATACTGGCACATGCAGACACCACTCTCTCAACGTGTGTGAGGGCATGAGCATACACATGCGTGTGACTTCATGCCTAAAATCACTCCTTCCTGGGATTTGCCATTAACTGAGTACTAAARTGGCACTACAAAACTATTTTACACTCTCAGACTACTCCCTTCAGAGGCATTCATCTCAAATGTGAAATCTTTTTTTTTCATGTTTTCTGGCACTCTGTCAGGGAAGCAACTTAAAAACAGACTTCAGCTTTTTTAATTCACATAACAAACTCTTTAGTTCAATTAGAGGATGAAGTTCAAGAGAGATTAAAGTTTCGGAGACCTATGCATATGGACATATAATCACAATAACTTTTGCTGACCTCCTAAGTAAGTTCTTTCCCAATCTGGTCATAACACAAAGACTTCTGGCATGACACTAAGTTGCACTTCCTGATCCACAGCCATGTAAAGCTTGTCAGGTTTTAATGATAATTTATTATCAATATCACACAGTAGTGATTCTGTATCAACTGACTTAATTGACCTTTTTTAACGATCTTTCTCAATTTGCCAAATGGGAACTTTTCCTTTATCACAATGAAGATTTATACTGAGATGACCACTGGAATGTCTTGATGTTTTGATACAGGGCAGCCAGTTTCTGCTGGAGAGGAAAAACTACCTATGAAAAAAATCAAGAGAAAACATAATAATAATAATAATAATAATAATAAACCTTACCAAGTTGTATTCAAACATGGTGACATTTCACAAGTGTCTAGGTCCTTAGCAATCCTCTTGTAAGTGATGAGATCATCTTAGAACAGTTGAAACTAGGGCATTTGGGAGGGGTGGCATGGCTGAGATATTTTAAAAGAGAAAGTGAAAAATGAAAACCCAATAGAAAATTCGAAGGGACTTTAGGGAAACACATTTTTCTAAAGCAGGATTTGATGAGAATATGGAGACCTATCACTTGTCATGAATTTACAACATGCTTTTATGATCACTGGTGGTGAGAAACTGGAGTTCTTTGACCAAACTTCTCTGGAAAACATGGCAACCTAAATAAAAAAAGATATCCTGTTGCCATGTTTAAGAATTAATTACATATTGGCTCAGAAAGAGATCTCAGTTGAATATCTTACACCCACTTAATTATGTTCTAAAATCTTTTTTCCCAGTATTGCATAAGGCCTTACTCAGGAACCTAAAAGGTACACCTAGACAGAAATACATAGAGAATAGTAATGTTTAAGTAAGTGTCATATTCTTCTCAGAAATCATGTTAAATCAATATTTTAATGAAATACATCAAAATCATTTGTTATGCACATCATTTAAGATGCTTATTTTTGTTACTGCAAGTTGGGCCATTACTTCTCATGGATAGTAGCTAAAATTTTTTTCAGTTTAGAAAAGGCATTTTTAAAATGCTTCTTACTGTTCAAAGTACTGACTATATAGAATTGCAAACTTCCACACAATGATGGTAAATGAAAATAAAAGTGTTTTAATCATAAATACTATGGTGTCATGTCTGCCTATATAAAAACCATGAGTCTAATTTATGTGCCTCTTGATGAAGTAGTATGTAGCTAAATTACAAAATTATCATTTTAAAATGAAATTCTGTGTCTAGCATTGCTTAAYGCCCATATGCACAAGAGAAAGAAATGCACTTCAAGAATTCAGTTTATGTTCCTTTGGAATCCTTGTGCTAAAAAGCCAGACCTAAAAAGTCAGTCCGTGTGTTAAAGTCTGAGAGTTATTCTTGATGTTTATAGTACCTTTGAAGCTATACTGATGCAATTTTGAAGCCACATCAGTAATAGACATAATGACTCTCTTGCATATTTTGAGTTCTATCAAGACTGTATTTTACATTGCTATCACTATGAATTATATCATAGTTCTGTCCAGGACAGAATAAATAAGTGTAAGAAATATAAGTGCACCTTAAAGCACTTTATGGAAAAGCACTTTGTTATCCTGTCATTCTCTGAGACCCAGAACATGTACAAAACAGCTTATGCAGTGTGCAGCAGTGGTAATATTTGCAGTATTTCCTGCAGCATGGAAGCACGGGGTTTGTGGCAAGCCACCTCACACAGTGGTGCTGGCTGGGGAGAAAGGGGCGCTCGACATCCTAAGGCCGGAACGAAGACATGACTTCGGTCTCCATTGCTTMGCAGCTCTCCTAGAAGCCACAGATTTGGGAACTGAGCTAATGGGAGTGATCTGGGGGATCTCAGCCCTACAATGCACCATATTTTTGAAGTACTCCTGCAGCTTAATACAGTCACACAAAAGAGTGTAGGTCTCCGCACACCACAGATCACCATTTCAATGATGTTTGCTGCAAAACTGGTGCCTATGGAAAGTAAGTCTCTTGAATAAATTCTTTGCTAGATTAAGATCAGTTCTGTTTTTTGTTCAGTTTAATGTGATTAGATTTTCTTGACAGAACATTCTTTCTCATCTTTCTATGGGAATTTTTGAGCCGCACRGGGTGACCCATTATGATAAAAATAAATGGTGTTCATATTTTCCTRTGTGTTTGTGGTTGGGGGGCTACTCCTGTGATGTACACACACACATACACACACATTTATTTATRCAGAGTATGTTAACTGAATCTGAKATTTCTCTTCCACCTAGTAACATTTGTATCTAATTCTCACATTTTTAGTACTCATGTCATTGCAATACCATGCTAATTTGTAGTTGGTCTCTATTATGAATCACTTCATTACATCTTACTCAAAAATATGACTGACCCATGTTTTTGTTCCCATGACTGAAATAGTTTTGGAATCTGCATGCAGAATTCTTACTGTCTTTGCTTGCTTTTCTGTTCTCAAACCATTAGGAAAAAAAATTTCTATAAAATGCTCGTTGTTGCCTATGTGCCTGTACAGCATTGTACCAATATTACTCAAGAATTACAGAGAWCTTCAACGAACGCATACGTACAGAGCTCCGAGAATTTCTGATCTTTGTCTTCTGTTGCAATTTGAGCCTGTACAAGTTTGGCTGACATGTGAACTGTGCAAAATCTCTTTTGAGATTTTTTTTTAAGCTCTRGTTTTGTCCTTGGGAATGCATGGCATTTTATTACTTCAAATTTGAAGACGATTGTTATTATAAGGATAACAAAGCAGAAGCTAAAAGCTTGGTGAAGGAACTTAAGTTAGTTAAGATAACTAGCTAGCCAGGACTCAGATATCCTTCACTCCTAGCAGTTTTGTGTATAAGCCATGCAAGAGAAATAGTTCATTTATAGAATACAAACATAAAAATGACAAAAAAGTGTCTTTTCAGATACACATTTAAAGTCTGTTGAGTTTTACTGATACCTCATTTGACACCTTATTTGTTGAGTCTAGTAAACTTGATCATGTTAYCTGAAGCATTTTAAGAAATTACTGAATACACTTTCTCTGTAGCTGGAGAAATCCAGATATGATTAGAAAAGGAGTAACTTTGTTTTAATTGATTTTTCCTTTCATCAGTAAAAGAAATACCATTTCCTTTTGCCTGTTGCCAACCATTAAGGTGAGATAAGAACTACTTCTACTAGGCTGTACTGTCAGGAAATGCATGGATCTCATCATATGRTGTTGGCAAAAATAAAAAGCTGATGTCATGACCTGTGCAATCACACACAACTTACTSTACAGAGGCTGTTGAACTGTTCAGAATATGATTGCTGTAGGATGAAAGAATGAAGTGGAKTTACTTCCTAAGAATTGCATCAGGAATTTTTTCATTCATTCAGATACAACGCTTCTAAATGAAGCATGTTCTCCTAGAAAATTAATTTTGCATTTATTTTGAGTTAAGCAATTTATTTTAATAGTTTTGGGTCACAACTGTTGTGGTACAGTAGAAGTCCTGTAAAGCGGGGATAAAAACTTTGAAGGTAACAAGACTATTATGGAAATGTCATTATTTGGAGTTGGAAAAGTAAACACACTGCCATAAAAACCTGTAATGATTGTTTTATATATATGCATATAAAAAGAGAAAGTGCCAGGATCAGTGGGTGCTCAGCTTTACAAATTTTTAGGTACTGATTCAGGTGATAAAGAAAGACTTAGATTCCCAATTACAGTGACTTCAGTCAAGATTCTTATTCAGCACAGAACAGTGTAATTTTGCTGAAATAAGTGACACTATACTGATGGATACCAGGAAATGCCCTGTCCTCTCTTCTTCTCTCTTCTGAGTGACCATTTTCTGGATGACTCATTTTAGAAATGCATTCATGATAGAATATGAGTATCAAGAGWAATACACTTTATTAGATACTGTAATTCTCAAAGATGAAGAAGATATAACTTCATCCTAATAAATTATATCTCCAGTAGAAAAATGAGCAGGATGAATTTGAGTTTTCTTTCAGCCTCACTGAGAAATGAAAGATTCAATATGTTTTTAATTAAAAGCAGCCAAATGGAAGTCTAGATTATGCTCTCAATTCTCTCTTTTTCTAAGTTGAGGAGCTAATAAGTATGCTAGAACTGGTATTTTGCTTTCAAAGTAGAGAAGACGTTGAAAACTATACTCCAACTGGTAACAGAAGAGTCCAGTCTCCACCAGTATCTAGGAGGAGGTCAAATAAATATCTAAGTGATAGTCTTTACTGGAAAGCCTTTCTAATTCAGAACTGTATTTATCATTAAGTACAGGAAAACTATTCCTCATTTTCTCTCTCCCGCATTTAAGACAGGTGGATGTGGCAAGATCTGTGAGATTTTAGTTATGGGTTACAAATATGAAAAACAAGTTTATTCTTTAGTTATAGTTGTGATGTAGCTGAGTAGCAGGGCTGTGCAARTATGCACATCAAGTATACTCAAGTCATGAACTCTTTGGGTGGTCCAGGAATTGTCCAGCCATCTCAACATAGATGAGATAATGGACTGGCTTGAGATAATGGACCACCTTGAAACTAGGTGACTGACTGGACCTTCATAAGGAAGTGTTTGACTGATTGGTACAGGATCCCTCATGGTAGGAATTTTGGACAGTTCCAGAAATCCCCCCCAAGTCAACTCCTGCTATGTCTCATCTAGTTTTGATGGCAGGATGTTGATTAACATTCTGGATGGAATGTCTCAAAGTATCCCTGTTGCAGAAGTGATCAGACTGTACAAAGATAAAACATTTGTAAATAGTCAATAAAAACTGTTCCTCCAGAAATGGCCACGTAGGACAATTTTTTGTAAGTAGCTAGGATATTTAAGAGAGAGTTTTTATGTAATTAAGGTGTATCAGTAGTGACGAATTACGCATCTTTTGGAATGATTATGTAAGAACACAGCCAGCTGGATTGTAAGAACCGAGCAAAACAATGCTTTGCAGAGTCTCTTCTGAGCAGCTGAAGATGCTGCTGCAAGGACCTTGCAATAAACGCCCCCGTAACCACTGGACAGTCACGAGTTGTCCTGTTTGGAAGATTTCATTCCCCATGTAAGCCTTGCCTTATGGCAAGATCCCAATTAATTACTTTTTTTTTCCYTTTAACAACGTTTCTGCTCCAGTATCTGCACAATATAGATGAGAGTCTAAATTAAGAACAAAAGAGCTGATTCTCTGAAGTCTTCTGGATAATGTGGGCTAATGAGTTTGAGATAAATATGATTTCCAGCAGTACAGAAAGCAAAATTAGGAAGCTTATGTCAGAGCCCCTCTACTGCTTCACTGTTAGCTCAGTTGGTTCCCTTGTCCCTTCCCCCCCATTTCTGTATGTCATTTCTGGAGAAGGTGGAAGTTCAATAAACTTGTTTTATGGGTCCTCAAACCAGGCTGACTTTGGAATAAACTATAAAGAAACCTGAACTGATAATGCAGGATCCCCTGCATCGTAAATCTAGGACTTCGACCACTAAACAACTTCCTCAACGTTTTCTTTGATCTTTACAGGCTCAGAAGCCTTTTGCTCAAGGAGTTAGATTGTTCAGAAATGTACATCTACTTGTAATAAAAACCATTTTCAGTCTTTAACCTGAAAGTACAAACATGTTATTTAATATGACACACGGCAGAAAGTTTTTCTTAAAAAAAAAAAAAAAAAAAAAAGGAAAGAAAGAAAAAAGAAGAGAAGCTTAGGCAGTGAATGCAAAAGAGATCAAAGGCATAGCTTCTGTTTAACAAATTTCATCTTTTGACAGTCAACATACATAAGGCTAAATTCTAATTCCTGTGGCATATATTGCTTCTCTCAAGAACCTTATTACTGTGATTGCAGAATTTGTAAGGAAAYGCTGTTTGTGATTTTTCACAACTGAGAGCAGAGTAAGTAGGCCTCCCTTGCAGACAGTGATTATGGGTTATGCATAACTGCATTTGTCAAGTACTTTACGCTGTTATGAAGTGCTTTAAACTTCTACCTGAGGGTCATATCTTCCTTTAAGAGCAATCTCTCAAACACAGAAATATCAAATAGCCTAGATCAATAATAGGAATTGTTCTTTCCAGAAGCAGCAGCTTCATAGGGATTAGCTCAGTTTGGCCTCTTTTTTTGTGTGTGTGGATCATAACACTGTGGTATATTATAGCGCTGAAAAGATGACTGAAATTGAGAAGATTAACATCTAGGCTGAATCCTAAGAAATACCAARCATCTAAAGATCTCAATTACTCCTCTGGAACAGCAATGCTTTATAACCTGTGTGGGTTGTCCTAGAAAAACYTTTATCATCACATTATCACACAGCCTTCAGTGTATTGGGTTACTCTGTGGAGATGAGAGAGAACTATAAGACTTGCTTTCTGCCCTGCTGGAAACTATGGACATGTTACCACTGAAGACCTGGGAGTTTTGGCAGTTACTTTAAGAGGCAGGAAAGCAATCATGAAGAGCTATATACCTAAGTCACAGGAGAACTCAAAGGTGAGGCCAGAGAGATATGAAGGCAAAACAATAATGCTTCTGCTTGACCAGCTTAATCGCCAACACCATCTGTACAGGCGACATAATAAAGCAACTGCTATGATCTTAGAACAGACTTAAATGAAAAGGAATCAAGGGATAAAATAGAGAMAGAATTTTAAAAAAATCATCTGGAGGGAAAATCTCAGAGGGCTTTATTTTCAGACGTATGCATATTCCATTCCCTAACAGTGTAAAAGGTCCTCAGAGTAAATGGGAGCTCAGCATGAAGCCATACACCACGGTCATACATCATACATCAAATTCAAGTGAAGTATTTGAGAACTCTGCTGGTCTTACAGTCTTCTCTGGCCAATTTAATAAATAGTGAACTACAGAATTTTTGGCATAAAAAGTAGCACCATCTGTTCTCAAAGCATGGATCCTCATCTCAGGGAAGGGAGCCACTGTTATTTTTCATGAAAAGGTAGTTGCCTCACTGTAGGTGAGACCAATTTTGAGTTCTCAGAGTATCAAACACAGTAACAGTTTTATTATTCTCTACACTATTTCTCATCTGATAAGTTCCAGAGTTATTTACAGTTCAAATCATTCCAAGGTCTCTGGTTATCACAGGAAGAGAACACACTGTGAGGCAATGCAGATTACAAGGTTTAGCTGCAAGTTACTACAAGTAAATAGAATTTTCTCCAGGTTACTGTCCTGTGTGGGCCAAATTCATTAAAGTGAAGGCTAGATGAAAATTCCTGTGGGGCAAGGGGTCATGAGCTGAATTTGATGGTGGTATAAACAAAGTAATAGCTTTTCTTAGAGGGCATCTGCACTTATTCCATCTCATTCCTAGTGGAAAAGTCCTTTGCTGCCACGGAATACTCAAGTACTTATCCCTTCTGGATACCATTTAATCACATTTTGTTTAGGCAGTCCTCAACTGCATTCATTCCCATCATTTATCTGCTCAGTCACCATTAATTCTGCCTCTACCATGTCTGCACGACAGAAAAGACAAGAGAGAAACATTGGCTYGCAAAGACCTTCTGAGCTTCAGAGACCTGTGTGTTTTCTCTTAGCCAAGTGGCTGGATGCATACAAGCCCATCTATACAAGCCATCATCAATGCCTGCAGATTTCCTTTTGGGGGGAAATAACCTTCTGTCCTCCCATGCACAATGGCTCTGGTTCTAATACTGCTTATTCTCACCTCGTCAGGGTTMTGTTCCTGGAACATACTTAATCTGCATCAGTGGTATGAAACAGGCCAGTTAAATTTAGGTCTGTTTCATATGGAAATTTCATATGAAATTATATGTATTATAATTACACTGTGGTTTTCCCTCCATTGAGTAATTTTGAACCAGTCAGTCAATTTCAATGATCTTTAACAGAGAGATAAAGGTTTAAAAGATGATAGTTCAGTTCCTACAAATTAAAAACAAAGAAAGTGGCCACAAAAGCGAACAAGTATGGTAAATGCTACTATTTAGGCTCCCTTCTTAGTAGGTACCTGAGAATGCACACATAAGAGAGTGTGAGAAAAGCCCCTCCACAGCATAAGTTTCACCTTGAGCTCACAACGGGAAAATCAAAAATAGCTAGCCATGAGTCAAAGCTTCACAGAAAACAAAACTACCTTAGTCTGGTGCTGGTGGCATTTCTCATGAGATGAATTTCTCATTAGGGGCCTTCTTCAACCACTGTGAATTTCATCTGACATCCCGTGTGTAAATACCCACAAATAAATGAAAGGTTGCGAGACAGAGAGGTGTATGCTAATACTAATACCACAGCATTACACAACAGAATAATGACTAGCACTGAAATGTGTCAGTTCTCAAGCACTCTTTAAGCTAGCAGCCAAGGTACAGGTAGGCTCTTGTCAACAAGGCTCAGGGCTGCGGTCAGGGTCTAGACAGTACAGTCTGGAAGTAAGTGGGACTTGTTTTGCCACCTGGAGTACTAAAGGGGCTGAGCATGTCATTTCTGGGAGTGTTCAGAAACGTACCATTTACTGTGGTATCAATTGCACTAGAATATTATCAAGAGTCTTCTATCCTGAAGTTTTTAGCAAATGAATTAAAAGATTTGAACCCCCTCCCAAGTCCAAAAATTCTTTATTGCTTAATACCATAATCTTCTTTGTTATAAATAAGGGGTCTAGTCATACAAAACAATCCAAAGCCTGTTGCAATGCATAATCCAGTGAAAGACTCTGGTTTTGGTTCAAAGTTAGCTAAGCTGTTTGTAGCAGGTAGAAACAACAGCAGGATTTCAAAGCGGTCAGCTGTTGAAAAGGTCCTCTGACAGGAATTTGTGAAGGACAGCAGTAGCTTACTGTCTAGGGAGGACTTTGCAAAAAGAGAGCTGCTCACACATGTGTTTAACAAGAAGCCTCCCCAGAAGGAGAGTTTTGTTGGCAAGGTGTGATGCACTGTAACACTGTACCGAATTTGCACCTGCATTTACATACAACCTCAACCTCAACCTTAAATACAACCTCAGTCGTAACAGCAGCTGCTGCGGATGAAACACAGATGAGCCTGGGAAGGCATGGCAAGTATCATTAGTATTCATATATTTGCATTTCCAAATCACCACTTTAAAAGCAAGAGTGGAAGGTCAAACAGAGACTTTTAATTGGGCAAATAACTTCACTGTTTCCTTATGCTGCTGAAAGAAAATCTGAAGGATTTCCAGAGATTAATCTTTTAATTAATCCAAAGGAAATCCTTAGATGATGAGAAACAGTTACAAAATGGGACCTCTGGGATTGTCTCTTGTAAATCATAGGACTAACCTGGGGATTCATCCATGGATATCACATCCTGGCTAACTGCCCATTCAACTGGTGCTTAAATAAATCCTGCAGCTAGTTACTCTGAAGGATGCTCTGTGTGGCTATTAATGAACTTGTGTGGACATATTCATCAGAGGCCCTCTGTAAACTATTTACATGACAATCATATTTGCTCTTCAGCCTTCTTCKGTCTCTTTTTCTAGTGCTCTCCACCTTCTCTAGCCCCTTTCACAGAGAGATGTTCAGTTGCTGATATGTAAGTGCACTATGTTAATATGGACATTTAAAGGGTCAAGGAAAACGTGCCCAGATGCAACATCACCAGTGTAATAGCATGACGACTGCAAATCTTCATTGAACGAATATATCATGCTCAATAAAGCAATTCTGCAGCTGGCCTCAAAACTCCCATGAGGTCCTTTCAGGGTTGCTAGAAACCTATAAAGATAGAGAACTTCCAGAGAATTACAGTGTGTAGGTGGTGCATTGTCTACCAAAGACCACATTTTTATTTTTTGCTTAGGTCACAAGCATACTCGTGGCTGACTTTTTTAATTAGCTGAGCGTTCTTGGATGATTTTCAGACTGATAAATACTAAAAAGTGTTGAACTGGACTCTACTTGCATATAAAACTTAGAAATACCTATTAGAAAGCTTCATAAACGTTCTGCAACTTAGAGTTTGCACCAACGATGTGAAAAACTGCATAAGACAACAAGGAGTTGTTATCTTTTTTCACAAATAGATACATCCTAGGTTTTTAACACAAAAGTTTAATGGAGTAGAGTAAATGAATGGTACAAGCCTCACAATAATTAAATGATACATCCTCTATTCTTTTTTTAAAAAATCTTCTCACTTAATTTGTTAATGATTCAACATTGTCAAAAGATAGAAGTCAAAAGACTTTTTCCTTCTGATTGGAACTTYTATTTTTCAGAGAACAGTGCAAATAAAATGAAATTCAAGGAGTGAAACAATAATTTAATTTTCCCTCTGGGCTATTTATACCTTGACTGTGTATAGACACATAAAAGAACATTTGAGGAAATATATGAAAAAGAAGCAACGYAGGCAAACCTAGAAATTGCCACATATTGTGTTCTCAGAGTCACAAATTTCAAACAGATAAGAAGATTAAAAGTTCCTTTGCTTCACCATCCCTCCTTTCTTCTGCTCCCCAATACATCTGCCTGTGCTAGACACCACTCAGAGCAATGGCAGTCGTTTTGACCATCTATCAGGGGAAAAGGTTTATTGCTTTTTACTTTCTCTCTTTCCTGCCGACACACCTCAGCAGGCTTCTCCTGAGGACAGTGAAAGAGTAGGACAGTGAGGAGCAGCCAGGTTGGGGACAGAGCATCGCGGTGGAGAGCGTCACTTCAAGGCTGGCCTTTTTTTCCTGACGTGGCTCAGTTATCTGTTCCCTCCACCTTGAGACCAACTGCTGGGCTGGGACCACTACATGGTAGTGACTTCAGCGAAGGGTGAGCATATTAAAGGGACTATGAACTATCAGAGTTGTGTCAGGTACCCACATACTGATACAGCAGTGTAATAAACGTATAAAATCACCTGGTAAATTGGCCTAGCTAGTTCAACAGCAATCAAAAAGTCACTTTTGTATCACGTTTTTCACCAAAGCTTTATTCTAAACTCTTAAGGCACCCAGACTACAACAGTAGATTTTGTGGCCAAACTTTCCATACTTGGCTGACTAAAGCTGGGCTCCTAAATCCATACTTTGGCAGCTAACTGGGAACTGACAGCACCAGTAAACCTCACTGAGGTCATTGCCTTTCAAAATCAGGCCTCCTTTATTTCTATGCCTAAAATACCTTCACCTAAGCATGTAAGACTGAAAATATTGTCCAAAGGTTTAACATTAACCACAGATTAAACAGAACCATCAGCCAGCCAGAGTAAATGAAATCATTTCCTCCCCTGACCAGTGTTGCTTTTTGTTGCTCACAAAAGATTTGATTCTTTGTTTCGTGTGAGCAGCTCACACCTTCCCAGAGCCCAGACTTGTCTTCCTCCTGTCCATTTCACACCTGTGTTGAACCTGGGCTGCCAAGGGATCATTCAGGGTTTGTGCACTTAGTGGCAAAGACAGGGAAGCAGAATACAGGAACTTTTAAAATCTTGCTGCCTTGTGATCAGTGTAGCAGCTTTTTCAGCTTCTCATTTGTCTGCATTCCTGTGGAAGGCACACCACAAGCAGAAACCACTTTCTTTCTTTACCTCAGTCCAGCCATAGCCTAGCTATTCATTTGCTCTCTCTTTAACCAATATTAACTTTTATTGCTACCTCTGTTCTTTGTTTCACTTATCATTTTGTGTTATATCCCAGAAATGTGAACTTCCAATCTACATCTTGCTTTACTTCTATTATTATTATTGCTTACTTTCTAACATGTGATCCGAATTCAGTACTCTTAGTCTTGGGACTTTCTAACTTTCCCATGCAACTCATTCAGATGTTGTTCATCATTTTCTATCCCACTTTTATTCACACTTTSTATTCCTATTAACAGAAAAACAAAAGCAAAAAAAGACAACTCCAGTCAAAAATATTTTCAAGTAGGTATTCATGTGAAGTGGTCAACAGAAAAACGTCTGTTTTAAGTGATGGCAGCATAATACAGCAATCATTCAAGTGAAGTRGCACATTTGTCCTGCAGTTGTCTGAGGTCAACCTTTTCTTTAGGTTGAGAGAAAGAACAGAAAGATATATGTGAAAATGAGAATAAAAAAGCACCTTTTTCTTTAAAGTCTCTACTGGAACAAATGCTAAATGCCAGTTCTCTTCTTCGGAAAGCAAGCTTCTAAGAAGTAGACAGCCGTTTCAGACAGATAATACTTAGCAGCAGCAAAACTAGGAAAGTTTGCTGCAGCCCCCCCAAAAATAAGGAGCTCTACATAGAATATATTGAAGTGATGCTTTTGAGAATAGCCTGCACCTACTTTCGTGTGCAAGGTAACACCCCTCTTCCACTCATGATAAAAAATGATAAAGACAGAAGGAAAGAGCAATACAAGAATGCAAACAAAACAGCAGAACACAAGGATATGACTGAAATCTTCAGAAGCTTTCATGGACTGTTTTTGGCAGAGAAATACACATTTAGTGTGTTAACACCTAACAAAACTGACTAAAGAAGAAATCAGCGCCTATCTGTTTTCTCTTGGTAGCCCCAGGCAGCAAACATCTTTCTGATGGCAGAAATACTTACCCTAAGGGCAGCAATAAATTAGGCCTCCACTGCAGTGACTGCCACGGTACACCTGCAAGGCAAAGAATTGCCTCTCTGTGGACATTTACCTAACTATTAATGAGTAATTACCCCTTTCCTCCTGTCCACTCCTGGTTTACTGTCACGTTCTGCCATGACTGATGTGGGGCAGACTGGTGCCACGGGAGCTGCAGAGCCAGCTTGGCTCTCTGGGAGTGTGTGAGATGGGGCAACCAGCCTGCCTCAGAAATGATCTCCAAAGCGAGCAGCATGATGAAGCAGAACAGCACTTCCCTTCTCGCATTTACTTTTTCCAGGCTTGCAGATTCATCAGCTTCGTGTTGGAAAGCCTCTTGATGCTAATGGGAGGTGGTACTGTGCTGATGTGTCTCCTCACCAAATATGCTCTGAATTCCTACTGTGAAAAAAAAACAAGCTAAGGAGAGGACAAAGGAGCACTCATACATATGTCTAATAAAAGTATAAATCCTCCAGATCTGCAGGCTGATATGTTTTAATCACATTGATTTGACATGTTCCTGCTGCCAATAAGAATGAAAGAGAAGTCAGTGAAGTGGCATGTGTATGTRCTTACAAACCATTTTTTAATCTTGACACAAGGCCTCAGGCTTCTCTTCTGAGAAAGACTATTTTTTTAGCCCCAAATGTGTCCAAAAGTTTTGGTAGAAGGGATCAACTTAATAGCTTCACAACTTACAACTGTGCTTAACAATTGTAAATGTATTCAGCAAGTTCAGCCAGGGACAGGAGATACTCAGTGTTCTTGCACAGTGCATTCTTGCATTTGGCCTGTGAAGACCTACTGGGCCCCCTGGGACGGAGCTCTTTCTAGGATTCACTTAGATTTTCTCACTCCTGTATTACCCTCCGAAACTGAAACTCCTTAACTCCATTTATTTTTTAACAAAACTCATAGTCTTGATCCAAAATTCAGTTATGTAGATCATTACTGAATCATTTACCTGACTCATGCAATACAATTATTTCATTTTACAGCTACGTAAGACTACATTTCAGAGAAATGCCGTAACTTCATGATCAGTTCAAACTGCCATAAATGAGCCCTGCAGCTGACAGATGCAATTCACCTTGCTCCCAATACTGGAGACTATTTTTTTGGCACATGGAGTCAGTGTTCATAGCTCTATTGTTTTAGGGTGAGGAGTTGAAGTTTGAAGCCTGTTCAGGGCCTAGCCTTGGATTCAATGACACTGAAACCTACTTACTGATTTCACAAAATTTCAGACACAAAAGCAGACATGGAGGAGGACAAGATGAAACCTTCTCTGAGATTTGGATTCAATTCATAATCCATTTCAGATGGTGACTGATAAAGAGCTTCATTTATAACTCCAGACTATAGTGTCTATGAAATTAAGATGCACAGTTCCTTTGTGTATTTATCTGCATTGTTATTTGAAAGACTTGTTTGCATTCCCCACTGATTTAATTCATGTTGAAAACCCTCTGCGATACTTAGACAGTCAAATGCAATTTCCTGTATTTGAGTTCCAAACTCAAACACAAATCTCCTCCCCAGCCTCAGAAGTGAGAGGTACAGTCATGCAAAATCCAGAAAACCCTGGCATGGATATTTTGTTAATTTTCATGTAAGCATGCCAATGCAGCCATCAGGACCCTTGGCTTCTGCTCCTACCTGTATTTATAACACATAAATGCTTCCCAAGGCTACAGAAGGAAAAGTGAGGAATGCCATCTTTCTGATGTCTTTGCAAAATCTTTACCCGTGGATCCAAACAAGACTATGCCAGTGCTACTGGTTTAACAAATGCTAAACATTCTGCAGGTTTGACCTTTGTTAGGTGGGATTTTAAAACTCTTTTAGGCTTGCTATGAAAGAGCTAGCAAGTTCAATAACTTGGACAGCAAGCATTAAGCAGAAAAATTATTTGCTCTGAATAGCAAGCTTTATATAGAGAAATAGTTGATACAGTATATGCTTATTAGAACTCACGGAACCAGATGTACTTTTGGATGCTGAAACTAAGTCACTGGAAATGAAAAGTAAGCATTCTTGTTAACATACTGAGCACATCTAGTACCTTTCACAACATAAACAACTGAAAAAATGATACATTAAGTAACACCAGATGAAATCTGATAACACATTACATTTATATAACCCTTTTTCTGAAACACGTTGCATTAGAGATTTATAGGACAGATACATGCTGCCTTACATTCCTCTACTTACGACACTCCAGTGCTGAGTATCTGTCCCCATAGAGCATCYCCCTCCACTGCTCGATTTCCAGGTTATCCAGAGCTTTCACCTGAACTTCTGAGTTGTTTCTCTGTCACCAGCTAGTGGGCACATCTTAAGTCAATGGGATGTCACTAGCAAGGGTAGACTCACTCCTCTCAGCTGTGACCAACTGATATTAGCAGCTCTGAGGCTATTCTGATACATTAGGGTTGAGACAATGTTTGGATGGGGCAGGCCACAAAGTCAGTTCAAACTGCTTTCCCCTTCCTAGCTGCTATGGAGGAGCTCTCTGCTCATTTTTTCTCTCTCTTGTCCCTGTACTTTTAAGCGCAACTCATTTTCACTGTTGACAGCTATTACCAGCCATCACTTCAGAGAAGGATGCTGAATAGTAAATAAAAAAAATATCGTAGGCAATATATGACTACCTGAAATGGACAGGCCATAAATGTTTCTGGACTGGTGCAATAGATAACCCCACTTCAGACAGCAGGCAACAGCTGCCCTGAAAACAAAACCTTATCTGGCAGTTGTTGCTAACTCATAGATCAGTTAGTGGACAGGGTTACGTCAAAGTGGATGAGAGGAGTAAGCCAGCACATCTGCTGCTAGGAATGGAGATGCAAACTAACAATAAAAACAGAACAGACTAAGAGAATGGATGCGAACCTCTGAAACAGGCAGGTCAGGCACACTGGCTAAGAAACAGCAGGCTGGCTAGTCTTACAGCCAGGACATGCAGACCCCCAATACATTCTTCCAAAGGGATTAAGACAAGATAATATAATTAAGATAAGAGCTTGTAATGTGTGCAGTTTCCCTAAAAGAAAACAACTATCAGACATGGCTATGGAGCAAGTAAGTGTTACAAGCCCTGAATGTATCTCTGATAAAGCAACATCACAGAAAATGAAATACACTCATGTGGCTGGGTTCCCAGTATTACTTTATTACTTTATTGGGTAGAGAACACATCCAAAAGCACATTACTTTCTAATGCCAAATTTTAGTCCATACTGACTCAGGGGTATGTGACACCTGCTGAAGCAAAAAGACTATATAGCTTGCATTTATAAAGGTCTCCCATTCAAGCATGAATCGTGTCCTAGGCTGCCAGACATTGAGATCACAGCCCAGCTCACCACGGGACACAGACAAAGCCATTGCAAAGCTTAGAGCTGCTGCACACAGTGAATAAATCACACATTCTGGTCATATAAGTGGGCTGAATCAGGTTGTTACAWGAAGATACGGATCTTATTCTTCTGAATAAAGCAAAACATTTAATGAAAAACTGACATTTTCTTAATATAAATGAGTAAGCACAGTAATTTGCACTTATATAACTCCCTTCATCTTCTGCAGAGCTCAGAGCTCCTTAACAGTGAAAGGTGATTTTTTCTTTATTTATATTTTTAAAGGAAAAAAAATCAAGCACTTGAAAATGACTTGCACAAAGAGTTGAGTCAGAACTCAGGTCAGTCTCCTGCTCTCACTGTCATACATTGCTGCTTCCTCTTCACTACCAATTTAATAGCTTATTGTTTGCTAGTGTTGTTTTCATACAGAAAAAAACTAAAAGACAGTTGCAGAATGATTTGTTAATTCATCATATAGATTTATTCTGCAAGCTTCGGCACGTAAGAATAATTATCGTACTGTCCAGTATAGTATATTTATAAACATTTAGGACCACATTCATCTGAACTTGCAGAGGACGAACCAAGAGCATGGTTACATGTTTTTTTCTTTTGGCATCAGCACTAGCTTGAGTAGCTCTCTTACTTTGTTCTCACCCATAATTTTTGATAGCAATCTGTTTTTTAATTTGGTTCACTGCACAAACAGTTGTTGATAAACAATGGATAAAGTGGAGTGGAGTTAAGGAGTAGAAAGGGGCAGTGAGTACTGCTCTGGCCAGTTTTGCTACTGAAAAAAAAATCCATGAACATATCACCCAATTCTCTGTGTCCTAAACATTCTGAATATAAAATTAGTATATGACTTGGACATCTCAAAGATTCAATAAGAGCATACAAAGCTTTTATCTTTAGGTCACTGGTTCAAATCACAGGTAAAATATCTGTAGTCCATTTCTTAGCAGAAGGGTGCTAACAGCACTGACTTTCACTCTTATTAAAGAAGCAACAKCATGGGGAATGAATTTTCTGCTCTTCCCTACAGGCAGGTCAAGACTGAGCACCTCGGCAGGTCTATGTGTAGGATGCTGTTGCTTGCTTTGTCCCTGTTGAATAAACAGAAGATTAATCCCTTGGGTAGTGAATGTGACACCTTTCAAGCACCACAAATTCAGAAAAGCAAATGGAGGGAAAGAATGCAAAGTGAGTATCTATAGATTCACACTGTGTAAATCAAAAGTGACTCAAAAGCAATTTGTGTTGGACAGGCATAAAACTGATGCAACCAAAATCATGGCAGTTTCTAACTGATCAATGAGAAGATTCAGTAAAGCCATTGCCTTTGTCCTGCTTTTAATTGGTGTGTAAACTTTTATGAAAATGGATCCTCACATAAACAGTAACAGCATGTAAAAAGCTGCAGCAAACACACACCAACAGCTTAATAGTAATTCTGACAGCACATATTTCATACAGAAACCTGTTTACTACTGATATCCTTCATGAACTTATATTGGAAATAAAGGCTATTAAATTGCAGTCAACCCATGAAATTATTACTACAAACATTCATTATTTTATGAAGCAGCCTATTGACATTCCTTAGCCTGCAGAAAGAATTACGAACTCTTGTTACATTAGTACATCATAGCTTGGCTTTAGATTATAAATTCACTGCTCTGTTCATAAGCTCTCACCAGTGTTTCACTGCTTACGTGCAAAATACATATACATTTACCAATTTTGCTAGAATCACCACTAGATAGAAATATTTCAACCTGCAAATATTTGAAGGGTTCTCAAGCTGATGATGTTGAACTTTCCAAAGCACTTGCAGTCATCACTAAATAAAGCGGCTCTAAATGTTCTTAAGATGAAACACAGAGAAAGTACAAAAGAACCTAGACTCACATCAGCTCTGGAGATCACCTTGAGGTGACCTAAGAACGGAAACAGAGTAATGGAGGGTTCTGCCAGCACCGAGATTTCCTTTTCACATTCCCCCAGGGAAAAAGGAAAAAAAAAATCTCTTGATAGAGCTTGGAAATAATCCCACAAGCAATTCTTATCTTTCCCTTATTCAGAGAAAAGCATCATGCCCTGTCATATATCCCATCACTGAGTGATAGTAAGTGGAGCACTGAGTGGACTGGGCTGACCACTACATTAGGCACTTCCCTCTTCTATGAGCAGTTCTGTTATGTTTTTTTTTTTTCCTCTCCATCAACCAAGACTTCAAATGCAGTCTACTCAGAATAGTTGCTTTGGCTGAGTAATCTCTTTGCCACATTTCTTCTACAGATGGATGGGTTATTGGTGATGCACTGTAGTGAAACACTTTTTTCATCTTGGAGTTTCGTAAAACACCATATGTGTTCATGCAGCAACAAAAGACAACACATTATTCCAAGTGTATTGGAGATTTCTCTGATGTGAGCTGATAAATCAGGCCTGATGAGAACAGAGCTCCAGTCCAAATGCAGATATTCAGTTACATGAGACTTTCATTTGTCAGTACATTCTGACAGGTGCATTTTCTATGTCAATATGATTTCAAAAAGGACTTGGACATTACTAACAGCATAAATGACATTAAAAGTCTTTTTTTTAAAAAAAGATGTGTACTATTTACGTAAATCTTGCATATTTGAGGGTTTCTGCTTGTGCTAATTTCTGAAGGACATACGTGTAACATTTATTTTTCAGGTTGCTAATATGGGAGATTTAAATAAGGTTGTTAATCTGCCTGGGAGATTCTTGCACAGTAGATATGCAGATGAGGAACATGATATGATCTAGGCATGGATGAAAACTTGCTGCTTGTTTCAGGGTGGAGTTGAATAACATTCTTCCTCATTCAGCGTAATTCCACTACAAGTGTGAAAAGAAGAGCCTGTGAGTCCTAACTGCTCACACTAAACTAACACTAAGCCAATGTTGCACTGTCCCCAGGAAAAAATGCTCTTTCTGTCACCTCTCAGCCTTAGCTGCAAAGCTTTTCCAGACCCTGCTCAGCCTCTCAGTGCGAAGTCCAGCTTTCCTTTCCTGCTCTCCTTAGCACTTTGAAGTTTTTCCTTCTCCAGGACTGTCACTTACTCCCAAAGGAGGATAACTGTAAACAAACCCTGAAGGGGACATGGGCCTCTGAATACAGTGGGAAAGGGCTCTCTCATCTCTCCATACTGGAAACACTCCTGGGTTCAGGTAACAGCCAACATAAATTTACCAGTAACATTTAAAACGATTCTCCTGGGGATTTAAAGGAAAAGACTAGTTGATGAAAATATTTTGGACAAATATACTTTTGGACTTCACTGGCCAAAACAGTGTAAAAATAAAGGAAAACTGTCCACGTTTGGATAAAGAAACGTTCTTACATATGTGGAATAATTTCACCATGAAGTGTTTGAAAAGTTTTCCACAGCAGTAACAGAGGAGATTTTCGTATGTACGTATGTCCCTAAATACGCATGCAAGTAATATGTGACTATTTCCACACAGTACTGTGAGTACAGCTGTAACCTTTTCCTGCTCATAATCTAGGCTGCCGGACATGAACTCTCTCTTAATCTCTCCAGTGGTTTGAGCTATGTCATGCTAAAAGGCAGCACCCGACTGGGTTCAGTACTGCAGCGAGGCTACGTGATTTGCTTTGTTTCACAGCACAGGCAAAGCAAACTTGTACGCGCTTTGCACGAGGGCTGAGCAAGCTTTTTTCTGCCAGCAAATTATGACCTTGCTAGGCTCCCAGGAGTGCCAGAAGACTTTTCTTGCTTAAGAATAATGTCCRACATATGAGCTCGGTTTCTAGACGCAAAGTTTTTCCTCGATTTTTTTAAAATTACCCCATCTCCTCACTCCCCAAGAAATCTAACATTTTTGTTTGAATGAGGTCTCCTCCTCCCATTCTGATTTATTCTGTGACAGAGTATTCCTCTTTTAATTTCTTAATTTTTATATTTTTTCCACACTCCTGCCAATAATTGTAGAGTATACATATTTCAGAGAATCTGTATTTCTGCCTTTATTTTTATCTCCGTTAAATGATCTATGGGCTAGTATGCTTGTACTCAGATGACTTTTTGCTCTAGCTGCATGTGTAAATCCAGCAAAATTAAAACAACCGAACATTTGACAGCTAAAGTATTTCACTAGTGAACTTCTGATATACTAAGCCTTTGAGGGGTAACTGCATATGACCCTTCCTTTCACATCTGAGGGTCACTAGCTTAGTGTGACTTGTTTACTATGTGAACTGTAGAATCCCATGTTATTTCTGACATACATTTTTCCCACCTGTATTTGCATCTAAAGAAACTTATCTTCTCCTGTGAGGTACTTTTAACTACTTTAACACATGCTACATGTTAACAAAGCATCACTATGATACTGGCATATAAACATTTTTGATGCTTTTCTGTTTTCACAAAAGCAAAATAAAATGTTTGAGTCAAAGTGTAAAYGACCATTTCCTTTTCACAAGTAAGAAGAAAATTCAGAATATCCGAAATCCAAGGCACTTCCTTGTGTACACACAGCCAGAGGCCTGGTGCTTGGGACCGCGGCGGCTAGCTAGCACTGGCAATAGTGGTGAGGAGCAAGGAGCTGCTGCCACAGCTGGGGTGAGCAGGCTGCCTCCCCATTTGCCCTCCGCACTGTGCCACTCACCCGTGGGCACAGGGGAACTGCCTTGGCTGAGCCCACCTCAATGTCTGACACATCCAAGGGAACTAACAGACACAGCAGACTTGAGATCACTGCTCTCCCTAGAAAACTGGTCAGTTAAAAAGTAAATTACTGACAGAGAAATAAACTGACGCTATATTTGCAAATTTACTTTCAAGTGTTTTAATCAGGAATAGAACTCAGGTTTGCAACTTCACTTACTAGTTGTCCAGTCATGTAATATAAACTGGAAGTTAATAGGCTCTGTAGTTTGACTTCTAAGAAGTAAATATTTTGAAATTTTGTGGTGAGCATCTATGTTAACAGAAAGCCCAAATTTGTTTGGGAGGTTTGGAAATACAGCCTTCAAATAGAAAGTAGCATTACCAGAATCAGAAACGTATGTACTTTTCCGCCTCAAGTTAAAGGTGTGTGTGTATGTGTGTGTAACAGCGACACTGTAATTGATTTCCTTCTACTACATTTAAAATATTTTCTTATATTCTGTAAGCTTTCACATAAAAAGAACAAAGCTTCTGGTGAGATAGCTGTTTGCTCAAATATAGAAGTAAAGCAAAACCCTCAAACCTATCCTGCACTTGAATTAGAAGGCAAAAGTATATGCCTGTACTTTGTTCTGAAAACATTCTGCTATGGTCATTAGAAGTCATTTAACATTAAGGTCACAAAGCAGATCCCAGGATGTTCTCGGTGAAGATGTGCCTACATCACTTAAAATCAGGTGCAAAAAGAACACCTTTGTTCCAGTGAGGACAGGTGCTGAAAGTGTGCTTGGATATTAGCAGAGCAGAAACACATGGATGATGTGTTCTTTTTCTTCAAAATAATGCATACATTCAAACTAGAAACAGTGGATGTTTTTTTCCTCCCTTCCCTTGTCTGGAAGTTACCAAATCTCAGTGTCGGAAGGAAAGCCATGCTGAAGAGATTTGGGATATCTATTGATAAGATTATTTTGTCTTGTAGACTTTAGATTTTTGAGTTTTTTTTTCTTTTGCTAAAGAATAAGATTCAAGACTCAAGATTCATTTATTTTTATTATCATTCTTTTTCCTGTAAATTAAGATGCATTAGGTTTGGTAACTTGCTCATCAAAATCTTAATTTTGCCCTTGAAAACTGCACAAAGAGAAAGCATGCTGGCAGGCCTTTCTAATTAAATRATATTGGTTTCCTTTCCTACTAGGGCATACACTTTTCTCTTATTTTCTCCTTTTCTGGAGTAACATGCAGTCTTATGTAAGCCTTATAGTGCAAAGAATGAACCCTGCTAAGATAACAGAAAGAATATTACTACTCCACTTCTAGCAGTTTCCTAAGGTCTGCAAGCAGCTCCTCAGAATAAGCTTATAGTTCAAATTCTTCTGATAGACATTGGCTGTATAAATGCATTGGTAGTAATACAGCACATCGGGCTAAATGGAAAATGATGCTTATTTTCACTTTAAAATTCAACTTTGTAGTATATTAAGACTTCAACAGTTGGCTTCAGTACCCAAGCAGCCCATTAAAACATTACAGAGTTACAGAGCTAGACCTACAGTTAGCTGTATTATATTTGCAGGGCGGAGGGGATAAAAATGAAAAGTGGATCTCTAAGAGAAACAGGAAAAAGAAAAAAAAGGAAGACAAGTGTTTTTTCTCATTTTGAAAAGGAATTATCTATTGCCATTTAATTGCTAGTTGTTTTACAGGTAAAGCTTCAATACCAGAAACTTCAATACTTTTATCAAGTAATGATGGAAATAAATATTGCAATCCTATTCTTGATCAAATACTTATTTTATTTGAATATTGTCTACCTTACTTGGTGTAATGAATTACATTCAACTGAATATCAGAGATTTTGGCTTGAAACTCCTAGTATTTCCTAGGCTTCTTACTAGTAAAAACATACTACAGCTATATGATAGAATTACCCAGTAATAAGTTTTGTTTTCTTTGATTATTGATGAGGAGTGTGAGCTAGAGCTCCTAAACATGATAAGGCTTCAGCAAATTATCAGGTTTACAAATTCTAGAAGAAAATTCTTAGCAACAGATCCCCTCCCCTCTTCTGGTAACACTCATTCTTAAAAAACAACTAATCTGTACCATAATACTCCACARTATGGTATGTTACCCACATGACTTACAAATCCAGCTATTTTTCCAATTCATAATTATCTTGGTAATTCTGAAATTAAACACAATTCCCCTTTTAAATGGAAAAGAGTAGTTTTGTCCAAAGCATGAGGGTTAAATGAGTGGGATGAGGGTTCTCATCATGAATAACCCCCAACACAATAAAATAACAAGGTAAAATGGCAGCGACTAGACATTAGGTTGTACTATGTTACAAAGTTCACTTGGAAGACTGTTGAAACATTAGCTGTGCTACTGAATGCTCCCCTTTGAGTCATGGGATAATRAATGCTAGTGCTGCAGATACACTATTGGAATTGTTGAAAAAGCATCTGCAGATAGAAGGTAACTATAGTCCACCAAATACTTTCTGAACCAACGGGTAACAGTCGGTTTCCTACTTGCTGAAGTCTTAACCAAGATGTCAGAAAGACAAAACAACATTTCATGTCTATTTAAGAAGAATGAGGGAGCCAGATAAACTTGTTTTGATGACCGAAGAGAGACTGATAGTCTGTGGTTGGAAAAGAGAGTTTACTAAATGATTAGCTTACCAATCACTRTATTTCAACTAAGCTATATGAGACAAAGTTCGGATTTATTATACTCCATAACACTCTTGGAGCCCACTAGAAGACAAATTTTACCATTAATGAACAATTTTTTCTAAAAAGTTTCTAGAAGTCCCCATTTCTTCTTTTGAAGCATGAGAAGTCTGTTTCTCAGTGAGGAGAGTAAAATTATTATTTCTTACATACTTTACACGTGAATAGTGACATGTGTTATAAGCATTGCTATCAATTGGCCCAGTAACATTTGGCTTAATTAAATTTAAATGGATGTCTTTAATGGTCACTTTTAGCTTTCACTGTTCATCCAAAGCATATATAATCACAGAATCATAGAATCAGTAAGGTTGGAAGGGACCTCTGGAGATCATCTAGTCCAAACTCCCTGCTCAAGCAGAATCACCTAGAGCATGTTAGACAGGCTTGCATCCAGGCGGGCCTTGAATATCTCCAGAGAAGGAGACTCCACAAGCTCTCTGGGCAACCTGTGCCAGTGCTCCGTCACTCTCACAGGGAAGAAATTCCCCCTCATGGTCAGGCGGAACTTCCTGTGCTTCAATTTCTGCCCATTGCCTCTTGTCCTGTCACATGGGACAACTGAAAAGAGTTTGTTGCCATCCCCTTGACACCCTCCCTTCAGGTACTTGTACACATTGATAAGATCYCCCCTCCTCAGTCTTCTCTTCYCCAGGCTAAACAGGCCCAGCTCTCACAGCCRTTCCTCCTAGGRCAGATGCTCCAGCCCTTGGATCATCTTCGTAGCCCTACACTGGGCTCTCTCCAGTAGCTCCATGTCTCTCTTGTAGTGGGGAGCCCAGAAGTGGACACAGTACTCAAGATGAGGCCTCCCCAGGGCTGAGTAGAGGGGCAGGACCTCGACCTGCTGGCAACACTCTTCCCAGTGCACCCCAGCAYWCCATTGGCTTTCTTGGCCACAAGGGCACATTGYTGGCTCATGGTCAACTTGTCATCCACCAGCACTGCCAGGTCCTTCTTGGCGGAGGTGCTCTCCAGCAGGTCAGCCCCCAGCTTGTACTGGTGCCTCGGGTTATTTTTCCCTAGGTGCAGGACCCTGCACTTGCCCTTGTTGAACCTCAGGAGCTTCCTCTCTGCCAAGCTCTCCAGCCTGTCCAGGTSTCTCTGAATGGCAGCACAACCCTCAGGTGTATCAGCCACTCCTCCCAGCTTGGTATCCTCAGCAAACTTGCTGAGCAGGCACTCCGTCCCCTCATCCAGGTCATTGATGAAGAAGTTGAACCAGCAAATGGGACCCAGCACTGAGCCGTGGGGGACTCCACTAGCCACAGGCCTCCAACTGGACTCCATGCCACCGATGACGACCCTCTGAACCTTTCAGCCAGTTCTCAATCCACCTCACTGTCCACTCATCTAACCCACACTTGCTGAGCTTCTCTAGGAGGATATTATGGGAGACAGTGTCAAAAACCTTCCTGAAGTCAAGGTACACAGCATCCACTGCTCTCCCCTCGTCTACTCATACAGTCATTCCAYCACAGAAGGCCATCAGCAGGATTTCCCCTTGGTGAATCCATGCTGGCTACTCCTGATCACCTTCTTATCCTCCATATGTCTGGAGATGACATCTAGAAGGAGCTGTTCTAGCACCTTTCCAGGGATGGAGGTGAGACTGACCGGTCTATAGTTGCCTGGGTCCTCCTTCATGCCCTTCTTGAAGATTGGAGTGACACTGGCTTTCTTCCAGTCCTCAGGCAYCTCTCCAGTCCTCCAGGACCTTTCAAAGATGATGGAGAGCGGCCTAGCAACAACATCTGCCAGCTCCCTCAGTACCCGTGAATGAATCCCATCTGGGCCCATGGATCTGTGGCTGTCTAACTTGCCCAGAAGATCTCTAATCCTATCCTCCTCAATCAAAGGAAAGTCTTCCCTTCTCCAGACTTTCTTCCTCACGTCCAGGCTACAGGAGGGCTTCATGAGGGCTGCCCTTAGCAGTGAAGACTGAAGCAAAGAAGGCATTCAGTAATTTTGCCTTCTCTGTATCCCTTGTYAGCAGGGCCCCCACCCCATTCAGTAGCAGGCCCACATTTTCCTAGTCCTCCTCTTGCAACTGATGTATTTGAAGAAGCCCTTCCKGTTGTCCTTAACATCCCCTGCCAGACTCAATTCCAGCTGGGCTTTAGCCTTCCTCAACACATCTCTACATACTCTGACTGCATTCCTATAATTCTCCCAGGCAGCCTGTCCCCTCTTCCACAGTCTGTGTATTTTCTTCAGTCTGAATTTGGCCAAAAGCTCCTTGCTCACCCATGCAGGTCTCCTGCCCCTTTTGCTGCGCTTCTTACTCATAGGGATGCACTGCTCTTGAGCTTGGAGGAAGTGATGATTGAATACTAGCCAGCTCTCCTGGACCCCCCTTCATTCTAGGGCCTTAACCCATGAGACTCCACCAGTTAGGTCTCTGAAGAGCCTGAAGTCCAGCRTTGCAGTCCTGCTTGCTGCCTTACTTCTTTCCTGCYGGATCCTGAACTCCACCATCTCACAATCACTGCAGCCAAGGCTGCCCCCAACCTTCACATCTGTAACCAGTCCCTCTCTGCTGATAAGRACAAGCATTTGTCCTTCTTGTCACCGTTTGTGACAAGAAGTTATCATCAATGCATTGCAGGAGCCTCCTGGACTGTTTGTGCCTTGCTGTGTAGTCCTTCCAGTAGATGTCAGGGTGCTTGAAGTCCCCCATGAGAACCAGGGCCTGTGATCGTGAGGCTACTTCCAGCTGTCTGTAGAAGGCCTCATCGACTTCCTCTTCCTGGTCAGGTGGCCTGTAGTAGACACCCACAAGAGTGACCCCCATRCTAGCCTGCCCTTTGATCTTTACCCATAAGCTCTCAACTGCCTCTTCCTCCTCCCCCCTGCCTAGGCAGAGCTAGATGCATTCCAGTTGCTCTCTCACATAAASCACAACTCCACCACCTCGCCTTCCTGGCCTGTCTCTCCTAAATAGCACATAGCCATCCATGGCAGCATTCCAGTCATGTGAGCTATCCCACCATGTCTCCGTGATTGCAATGAGATCACGGCCTTGAGATCGCAGACAGATCTCCAGCTCCTCCTGTTTGTTCCCCATGCTGCRTGCATTGGTATACATGCATTTCAAAGAGGTGGTCATGCCTGCAGGTTTCGCAGGAAGGGTGTACGGGGGTCGCTCATAGCCATGTCCCAAACACACGTCCCCAGCTGCATGCACCCATTGGAGGCCACCCAGCCCAACTTGTGTTTTGTTGTCTACCCTGTCTGCATGACACCCCCTCCCCCACCTAGTTTAAAGCCTTCTTTACTAGGCTGGCCAACCTGTTTGCAAAGGCAAATGTGCCCCACTTGGTGAGGTGAATCCCATCTCTCCCCACCAGCTGCTGGTCTTCAAACAACATTYCATGGTCATAGAATCCAAAACCCTGTGGCCAACACCAACGGTGTAGCCAGTTGTTGATTTGGAAAATCTTCCTACTCCTCCTCCCATGCCTCCCCCTAATCAGTAGGACTGATGAGAAGACCACCTGGGCTCCCAGACCGTTGACCACTGTGCCCAAGGCCTTGAAGTCTTCTTTGATTGTTTCTAGTTTGTTCTCTGTATCATTAGCACCCACATGAAAGAGCAGCAGAGGGTAGCAGTCTGATGAGTGGACAAGCCTTGGTAGCCTTTTAGACGTATCTCGTATCCTTGCCCCCAGCAGGCAGCAAACCTCTCTAGAGGAGGGGTCAGGTCAGCAGATAGGCGCCTCCATCCCCCTTAGCATGGAATCACCCACTACAACCACTCGTTGCCTCTTCCGAGTGGTCACGTAAGGCACAGCTCAGGCAGGCCAGTTGCTTCCCCTGAGGCCAGGTCCGGGTTCTTCTCATCCTGGAGTGCACTAAACCTGYTCTTCAACTGTAACTCCAGGTCTACAGGAGGATTAGGGGCCTTTCTTTGTTCGAGAAGCAACTAGCTTCCAGCCATCTTTGACAGTGCTGTGCTGTACTATTTCACTCTTCACAGAGTCATCCAGCAACTCCCCTGCTGCAGGGGTTTGGGACTCCGGGAGCAACACGGTCTCTGAGGATGCCCTGTCTATCTCCTGCTCACTTTCTCACGTTTCACAGTCTACTGACTTCATCCCGCAACTCTTTGACTTGATGACACAAATCCTCAACAACAGCACACCTCCTGCAGGAGGGCGGACCATCAGTCCAGGCCTTCTGGAGAGGCTCCAAGCACTCCCTGCAGCCTAGGACCTGTAGGGCAGTGTCTGCTGCAATGGGCTCTGTCTGGGTTGACACTTCCGACACAACTGATATAGCAGTTCCCATAGCTACTGGCAAATATGCTTTACGGCGAGTTACAACCATGTTAGCAAGAGTGGGCGCTACTGGCGCTGGAAGAAGATGTCCTCCTGCACCTAACTGTGCTTCTGCACAAACTGCTGCCTCTGTTCGCTGTGCTCTGGGAGCTGCACTCCAGGCCTGGCTCTTAAATAGACCTCTCTCTACTACCAACTCACAGGGTACTTGATCCACTCTAAACAAGGGCTACCTGTGTCAAAAGCCCCAACTCCCTCTATTCAGGGGCCTGTGTCAAAAGCCCCAACTTTTGACCTGTGTCAAAAGCCCCAACTCCCTCTATTCAGAGACTGCTCATTAGCAGTAGCTACACCCAGCTAGAGTCAGGGATAAGCGCTGGGGCTTCTTCCAGGAGAGCTTAAGGCTTCCTGCAGTTGCCCTTGCCCAGCTCTYCTTACCTGTTAACAGAGTCACTCTCTAGTCCCCTTGTCCCACAAGGGTCAGCAGACCACAATGTCCAACACGAGCCCCAGAAGTTCAAGGCAGAACCAAGACAGTGCTGCGCAAGCTGCTGCATCTGTTCGCTGCCTCTGTTACTATGTTTGATTAACAGGATTGTTAGCAGAAACAGCTAGATGTTCATCAAAAGTAGTAAAGGAGAAATGGGTCTGAATGAAAAAACAAAACTGAACTTGCAGAGCTATTGACAATACCACTATTACTGTGAAGTAAACAAGCTTTAATAAGAGACARAGGCCTTTGCCTGTTAATTTGAGGAAACAAACTTCTTTATGTAGAAAGAGACAGAGTCATACTATTAAGAGAAGCTTTATCATGCAGGTTGAGGATTTTTTTTTTAATGAAAGGGGAGGAAAAAATATGTTGCAGAGTAATAGAATTAAAATTGCAGTTTGACTGCACCAGGTTAGTATTGGGAATATGAAGAGGAGCCTTATGGTCCCACTGGTGCTGAGTGACTCTTCCTGTGACCGACTAATAAACATGCAGTTCTACCACATTCAGTTTCTCCTTATACCCTTTTTGGGCAGAAATTTTGATCCCATAAAGTAAATCTGAATGGTAATTTTCCTAGTGTCTGATAAAGATAAAATGTATACTTCCCCTATTTGGTCTCTTGCTATGCAGTTGCCAAGACAAATTTCTAAGAAACTTGGCTTGGTCAGAGCCAAATGGAGATCAGTATCAAAATGTGTATGCATGTAAAAATAAAACCTTATACCACTACAAGCTACACGGCTTGCAGCTATCTGTACACATCCTAGGAATATGATCAGTAAGCAACATAGATGAACTTCTCTCAGTAAGCTTGTAAAGTGCCTTAGTATTTCTCCCTAAAATCATCATCCTAATTTTGTCTCATATCTCAACAGTCATGAATTGTTCCCAAAAATATGGCTGCTTGTCTTTAAAAAAGAAACAACCTTGCATAGGCCTACTATGGACTGTGGAAAAACAAAACAAATCTTTTCTTTTTCAGATCTGTAATATAAAACACATGTAAATATGTTTTAAATGAATTACAGTTGACCATTGACATGACTGTCTGAAATTCAAGGACAACTTTCAAAACATGGCTTAGCTCAGGATTGTTTCATGAATATCTATGTTCTATTAACATCATAAAACTATTTTGGAATAACCTGCCAGTGACCTGAAGGCAAAGGTCTCATTATTCTCTACCAAAACCTTAATAATCTTCCAACTATGAGGCTTAAGTAGAACTTAAAATATTTTTTATTCTAAGACTATATCCAGTCTGAGTAATACCTCAGGTAAGTCAATATCTGTCTTTATACCTTTTTAAAGAATACTCCTAATAGTATCTCTGAACAGCAGAATGAAAGATTATGGTCATATGCATCTATCTCCCTATGCCAGCCTTAAGGTGATTTCACTGMGGTTACAGTAGTGAAATGAAGAGGCTTGAGCCTGTTCCCAGAGCAGGAGTAGAATCTAGGCTGAGTTATAAACTTGATACAACACATCCAGCAATGCTGCAACAGATGTGCTTAACTTTTCTGCAATCATATTTTGCTTGATTTTACTGTGCTAACCTAAAACCCATTTGGTTAGGAGAGGCTGTAGCAGGGAAAAAGTGGCTAATTCTTCCTCCTGGAATGGAGATTCCACCCACCCCCTAGTTGAGAACAGTGGCTCATTTGTTTGAATGAGCTGGAAAACGGTTGGCTTCATATCATGCTTCCCAAATGTGAGTGTAAATTGTGTTAAGGTGAAACATAAATTATATACAACTTTAACTAAGCCTTTACTGACTTTTTTTCTTAATTATTAATAGCATGCATCTGGGAAACAGAGATTTGCCTGTCAATTTAATTTTTTTCAGTGGCCAAAAAAGCTTTTGAAGACAGTACTCATCTTTGTCTATACAGAAAGRGTATCCTGAAGCTATTGATGGAAATGAGCCATGAGACAAAGTAGTTATCAAATATAAGGGAGGGATTGTTGGCTCTGATTGGGCTGTGGCTTAGGAGTGCCATGTACCTATTGAAAGCTGGTAATGGTTAACAGCTAATAATTTGATAGTGTCCACTCTAGCACTAGCAGGGAAAACAGTTCTCACTTGCTTCTTTAATTTTAGTTTTGCTTTGAGATCAGCTGCAAGATAGATTAGTTCTATTAATAGAGAAATGTAACTCCTTGCCATAAAGCTAATTTCAGCAAAAAAAGAAAGATACTACCAGTTAAGGGTACCACTGACAGAATACAGAAGTAGGGTAATATGATACATCCCAAGTTTGGCCACAACAAAATATTTGGTACAGATCAGATTATAATACAAGTAGTTAAAGAAACATACCTTACAGYGTGGCTTTGGTACTTCTGTAAGCATTAAAAGATAGCACTATATATAAATTCATGTTTATTTCATTTTATCTAAAGTTTTCTATGGCCAGACAAGGTTACTGTGATTAAGAAGAGATGATGAGCAAATTACATGGAAATGATTTCAAGTTTAATAGCTGTCAGTACATTACAACCCTGGTTAACATTCATTTCCAGCTCAACAGTCACATGGTGGTGGCTTTGGTGTAGACAGAGTAGCTTACACTTGCTCATTCCTGATCTGAAAATAAGGAGACAAAAAAAACAAAACAAAACAAAACAAAACAAAACAAAACAAAACAAAAAAAAAAAACAGTGTTTTCCAGTACCAGATCTACACTACAGCTCCCACCAATGCAACTCAATGATGGGAAAATAAGATGTTTCATCATAAATGAAGCCAAAGTTGACTCAAGTATTTGCGCTACAGTATAAATAACACAATCTTTTAAAGATAACACAGATTTAAACAGTAAGGAAGAACTGAAAAGCAACTCTACATAATCACCAGTCAGTTAAATGACGATTTCACAGATGGAAGAACAGATGAAATTCAGCCAAATGATTTTAGGGGCAAATGAATAGGCAATAATGTACTTAGGAAGCATTAGCCTCTCTTCATTCTCAGAGACAGAGACTCATTGTTCAAAAATAACAAACCCTGAGGCACAAAGGGGAAAGAGATAGTGGTTGACTAAGATCTGTTCAAAGCCATGAAATACAACAAGAACAGAAAATTGTACATTACATTGTATCTTAACATAAAACAGACTCTCCAAAAAATGTTGAATTACTTTCATGTATTCAGATTAAAACACAAACCCTGCCAAATTGTGACTGGTTACAAGTCTCCTCCTGGATCTGCTGAAAATCACTTCTGCTGTAAATTAAAGGATCATTGGTTAGGTAGCAGTTTAGCTCTCCTTTGCTTACAGACCTTCCTAGGACTGGCACAAAGAAGCATGCAAGGGAGTCACCAGCCCTTAAATGCCAACTTGTCCTTGAAGCTGAAAACTCTGGAATAGAGCACTACTATCTGTTTGCTGCAAAGCAAGTTAAAAATGAGGACTGCATCACGTGGCAAAGCACCTGTGCCAATAAACCAACAGCTTTAAGAGATGAGTTACTCTTTTCATTTTGTAACTAAAATAGCAATGATTCTGAAAAAGAAGTGTCTGACTGTAAGTAGATGATACCACTGTGAGGAAAAGCAACTGCTAATAAGCCCAGTAGGTCATCTTCATAAATGGGTGAGTTTAGAGACAATTGTTATAACTTACTTTTACCCTGGGAAGCCCAAAAGAAATTGTCTTTTCTCTTTTGTCATCTGGCGGTGTAATTATTGCTTTTGCTTTAGAAAAACAGAGAATTACAGTGAGGATGTTTAACCCTCTAATATACRTGTATGCTAGTTTTAACACTGAGGCTGTATATTAGTGGTCCAAAGCCCATAGTACAAGAAAAGGATAAGGAAATGCTTTGCAGTAGCTGTACTGTGGAAAAATTTGTTCTGGTAAATGACTGGCATTCCAAATATTTTGAAATTCTGTTTGAAACATGCTGCAGGACACAAACAAYGCAACTTCAGAAATACTATGATCTTCCTGCACATCTAGCCTGCTCCAGCAGGACTTTTTCTTCAGCAGTTCCCCARTAGTTTGCCTTGTCCTACTTCTACAGAAGTTCAGATCAGTAAAATCACAGCTATTATAGAAAAAGAAAACAGAAAACTGTTACTTATTTAGTTCTCAAATACTAGAACTGCAGCCTATCTAATTAAATCATCAGGCAGCAGGTTTAAAAAACAAACCAAAATGAGTATTTTGTAGCACAACTGATTCATACAACCCATTCCCACAGAATACTGTAAACAAGAATATCTAAGTATGCTCAAAAAGAAAACTAACATAATTGATGATAACTCTAGTAGACAGGTCAGGCCTCRAGATGTCTGACTTGTGTTACTGAGCACTGGAGGAGGATGACTGATTGCTATTTTCTGGTTAAGAACTCCATATAGGAGGCTAAAACCAGGAGTATTGCTCTATACCTGCCCTTTTATTATATTCTTTCCCTTGATGCTTTCTACAGTCAGTGTCAGGTAGCATACTACATGATAGACACTTCTTAAGTTTTTTATGCTGTCTTAGGWTAGGTAATGCCTGTTTTCTGGGCATGTCACCGTGCTTATCCTGTCACACGTTGCATGACAGTGCATACGATGTCCGTTCTTTGAGAGACATTATGTTACATTCTCCTCTCCTTAGAAGGATGGAGGGAAGGCCAACTCTGAGTTCACATTGCACTTTAAATTTGAAAAGCATGTGCGAGAAAACTTAGACCCCTAAGAAGCCTAAGAATACCTAAGAATCACCTTTGGGGCACAAGAGCTGGAAATCAGCAATCTATATACACTAGCCCTTAAACAGCAACAGGGCATCCAGTCACTTTCCAAACCTGAAAAATCTATACAGCAAAGTAGCTTATGGGATAGGAGATGATGACAAGCTATTATAGAAAGATGATTTTTGAACCATTACTCCAAGAGCAGAGAAGAATCAAATGGGCATGTCCTTGCAGCCATTAAGCTTGACTTGCTTCCAGCAAAGTTAAAATGTAGAAATATGGTGCAAGTTACTAACACCCGAAACATGATCTAGAATTACAGAAGGCTCATGCAAGTGTTTTAATATATTGTATAAATTTCAGTATTTAGCAATCCTATGATGGAGACAGCTTCAGTGTAGCTATTGCAATGTGGCAGGTGGAGAGCGAACATAGAACCCTTGCTTGAAMTCCAGAAGGTTTCTAGAAATTGCAAAGGCCTGAAGGAGCTTTGTTGTCTAAGACTTCTGCAATAATCACTTACTTAACAAAACTAAACTGTAAAGCTAGTTAGCTGTACTTCACATGCCGAAAGAGATCTCTGAAATAAGCATGCTTTTTTTGCATTTTCATAGTGACAAATATAGTGGATTACTATGTGGATACCAGAAATAGAACAGCACCGAGGACCAAGACTGATAAATGTATTCTGCTACTTTTGCGTGATCTTTAAAGAGAAGGGAAAAGCAATACTGGGGAAAAAAGAAAAGGTAGTGATATTTTTGGTTTATAAACAAAGGGGTGTCATTTTTGTAGGATTTGGAAACAGTATGTAAGTATTAGTACTATGGGAATGTAGATAAAAGAAAAAAAGGTTGTCTTTCTAGAGATAGTTCATGAAATAAGCATGACGTCTCATGCATCTTGTGGTCTAGTTAACACTGCACTTTACTATAGATTAACTAAATGAGTCAGTATATATTCAAACTGTATTAAAAATCCTGGTATTGTGCTGTAATGAATGATCAGTACCTGAAGGGTAAACATTTTGTAAATAAGTAAGTACATAAAATTTAAATATTTTGTAAATAAGTACATAAAATTATGAAACTTTCTGTTCCTGTTTTGGTAATAGTAGCATACATTCCCTTTTTTTTTTTAAAAAAAAAAAAAACTTATTTAATGAGAAGATGTCTGAAAAAAATCTAAAACTTCGAATTAGCCCATTCATTACGATTTTCATACCTTGAGCTGAAGACCTTTGCAATTTAATCTTTCCAGTATTCATTGAGAGCATATTTCAATTACAACTCACAATTTCACCACAAACTGTTTTTCAGAAAAAATTAGTCTCCCCCCCCCCCATAGCATGAAATGAAAAAGTGGACTTTTTTCCTCTACTCTTGCATCTCTAAAGTAATGGAAGAGACATACCATTTAGCTTTCCTGTTACTTAAGAAGAGCAAAATGATGACTGCTATTGCTACAGCAGGCAAAAGACTTTTTATGCTTTAATGCCCAGCATGTCTTGAAAAATGTGGCTTAATGCTGTAAAAAGAGGTTTAACTGAAAGATTACTACATCTTGCCCTCCCATCCTATGGAGCCTTCCATCTTAAATGTACTTTTTGTGTGTGTGTGTGTGTGTGTGTGTGTGTGTGTGTGTGTGTGTGTAGACTTATTCCGGGAAAGGTTAAAAATAGAGCATTAACTACTATAAGAGAGAAACAAATTGACCGTATATTAAAGATCAAGATGGAGAGCTGAAAAAATAGAAGAGGGCAAACATTTTAGATTGCAAGTCACAAAGAGAAATTTTTCTCCAATTTTAATTCTCAAGAATGACATCCTTGGAATAATACATGCTTACTCATGCTAACTCTGACAGCCCTGAAAGCTGTACAGGAAAAAAAAATATTTCTAACTTTTATGCCATTCAGCTAAAATAAAATGAAATCCTTCAGTAAAAACTTTGTTGCATGTGAATAATAATTTCTCTTATGTGGCTCAGAGGGTGATAATAAATCTGTACTGAAGGAGGAAAATAAATTGAGGATTGACCATTCATGGGCATAGGTAGCTGACCGTCTTTGGAAACATTAATATCTGGGAACACTGGAATGGAAGAGATGAGAGAATTTAAATTCAGCATCCCCTAGTGTGAACACTAGCTCAGTCATCTGAAGGCCTGAAAAACATGACTATCAGGGATCCAGAGGTAGAAGAGTTCAGAGAGCTTGTCACATCRTATGTCTTCATGCTTTTGATGATGGGAACACCTTTGCGAAGTACCAGCATCCTAACTTTAGCTACAGTCTTCAGTGTCACTTGCTGATAGAACCCCTGTGCAATGGCATGAATGCAAGTCCACCACAGTCTGCTCAATATGGCTTGCATAGAAATACATCTTGGGTTGAAACCCTAGAAAAATGAAAAAGCTTTYTGTGGACAGGAGCATAGGAGTCAGGCTGCCTGTGGAACAATCCTGTATCATTTGGGATGTCGAAATATGGCAATTGTCAGGTAATGCTCTAGGTGCTCCTCTGGGCAAGAAAGTGGTGGGCTGGGACAAGTTACTAACTTGGCAAATTCCAAGATGATGCACTTAGATCTCCACTAAAAACTAGAGATCCATGTTTTACAGAGAGATATAGCCATTTATCCCAATCTGAATACTAATTTCACTGTTGTAGAAAAGTATAACAGGGTATGGGGAGCTTGACACACACACAGAAAACTTCTAATGATGTGTTAGACCATCAAATAATGCATACTGCACCTTTATTCTCCAGATTATTCAAGTGTAATTAATCCTGTTGCAAAGTCTAGTGAGCAAGAAAACAGAACAGTGCTGCTGGAAAGCAGGCTTGAACCTGGCTTAGTAGTAGAAAAGCTAATCAATGAAAGAAACAGTGAAACCAGTCAAACTGGTTTTCCAGGACACATTGTAAACTGAGAAGAGTGAGAATGAATAGAAGGGCCATCCTGGGACACAAAAGATGTTGAAATGCAAAACTTCAGTTTTTTTAACACATGGAAACACTGTGTGGCATTGAGTCAGATATCTACCTTATAAATTGTAATATTTGTATCCCAAGTACATAGACTGACATGGCATGCCAAGCAGGAGGAAGGAACCTGGTAAAGGATATGAGCTGTGTTTTTTCTGCCATGATGGCTAGCATTACAAGAGGGGAGTCCTATATGCAAACTGTATCAGAAGGGGTGAAAAGGTAGGTCCTATACTGCCACGTATTGATCGAAGGTGCAAGGCAGCTATGTCAGAGCCTCAATTCCAGTGGCCTGGTAGAGTGAAGAAACATTTATAAATCTTCCAGGGTGCAAAGCCCACCTACATCCCAGGATGAAGGAGCTGAAGCCTACCAAAGCAATGGCAAGACTAGCAGTGGATGAAGGCCATTTAGTCAATTCTGCAGATTAGTGTTTCGAAATCCAGTAAGAATGGACAGAGGGGAAACTGCTTATTTTGAGTCCTGCTTTCTCTTGAGAAAGTGTGGTTCCACATTAGTCCTTTACACAAAATGCTGAATATATAGTCCTGACGGATTTATGGAAAATCTACTTTTTTTTTCTTTTGAATGAGTTCAAACATTTAAACATAAACATGGTACATTTCCTGAAAAATACAAAGAACTTGTTGCTCAGAGGTAGGCTGTTTTCCACTAGCCTTGGAAAGCACAAGAGGAGAGGAAGGGAAATGTTGAAGAGGTGGTTACAGTCCACTGAGCATAAGTTTCTTATATGGTAGCTGAATTTATGGAATCCCAATGACTTAGATTCTTTCACAGGAAAGCAAAATATGGTAAGTCTTGCTCAATGAGAATTACCCATCTGGATAATTGCTGTGCCACATTTCAATAGGTAATTTGTAATGGTATTCAAAAATACCATTTTGCTTAAAAAAGGACTACCTCGGGATGTGGATGAGGTATCCCTCTGTAAGGGATATCTAGAATAGGAGTTTATTATACATCAACTATACATAAACCTTTATCCCAGTTAGTGGAATCTAATTTAAGTAATGCTGCAGTTTAGATTTAAATAGGAAAAATAAAGTAAGGAAAAAATGCTTAGTAATAACCAAGCAGTTGGTACCAGGAAGCATCTGGTACCAGCTTTTTAAGAAAATGCAAACTTCAAAATTGTAAACTCTTACATACTTTAACTGTACAAGTATAGCTTGTTTTTGACAAGGTGTGAAGCAAGAGTAACGGATTGATAGAATGAACAGTTCTTCAAAAAGTAATGGCTTCAAGATTTAAATTAGTTTTGTAGTTTAAATTAAGGGTTACTGCTTAACTAAAAATACAAAGAGAAAGGAAAATGGAGAATACTATGGCAGTAACCTTCATAACCAACCTTGTACTATGRAAAACATTTGAGTGTGTCAGATAACAGGTCACATAATAACACCACATAGGAATATAAAKTAAGAGTTTTTCTCTGGATACTCTTCTGTAAAGATTGAAACAGTGATCCTCATCAGAAGTTTTAAATTGGCCTATCAAGTTCCTATCAACTCTCTACACAGGATACAAAATAGTTTCTTGCTCCATTTGAAAACAAATCTTTATATGCCATTATTTCTCTTGGGAAACATGTAACTCACTCAAAGAATTTGCTTTTTTTACAACACCTTGACATTGCTGATTTGCATAGAGATTTTCCTTCRCAGGCATTGAAGACCATTAATGAAACATTTTTTTGGTGAGGTCTTGTATGAAAAGAATGTAATATAGTTTTTTTTAGAAAACACTTTTACTTCAAATTTGARTACTGTCATGAAAAGGAATGTCTGCAATTCTTTCTAAAGAAATAATAAGGATTAAAAAATCCAAATCTGACCAAATAACCCATTGTAGGACTATAGAAGCCTTTCTGAGCAGGGKAGGAAATTAAGCTGTGAAGGAAGTATTACACTGAAGCTGGAATTTTTTCAGGATTTTTTTTTTAGCCATTGTTATATTGAGGTAGCAAAGGAATAAATGCAGTTCATGCTAGCACAGGGCAGTTTTCAGTGTGCAAGAATGCAAAACAACAAARTCAAAAAAAATGCAGGGCAAGCAAAGATAGGAATTAACAGAATAAATGAAAAATAGGTGATCCTTACTGATGAGAAAAAATAGAAAATGTTAGAAGGACTAAAGGGAATTAGTTAAGTTCTGCAAAGATCAGTCTAAGACCTCTAATAAACATGCATATTGAATAAATATGAGAAAAGGACTAGGAGTATGCTGATGAAACGTGCTAAGCCAAAGCTTGGAGGCAGCTAAGAGAAAGCAGAAGGGCAACAATCTGCACAAAAATGATACAGCAAAAATAGAGTAAAATTCACAGTACAACAGGCAAGGTCACATACTTGCATTATAGGCAATACTGTAAGCTAGTACTCCTTAATCTATTACAGCATAAAAGGAGAAGAACCTGCCTCTAACAAAAATTTCCAGATTACTAAAGACAATTCTAGATTTTGCCAAAGGTGTTCCTAGTAATAATGGCACTGTACATTGCAGTCAGAAGACTTCTTAAATCTGATTTAGAAAAACTTATGCACTGAAGTTTATGTTGCTTAAAAAGGGTGCTGATTTACAAAACGACAGGGATGACCAGTGCAATACGATGGAGTTTATACAGAAATGAAACTTTGCAGAAATAACAGGATTATATGTTTCTAATATGAAGGTTTGTTTACTGTGTATCACTCTCAGTATGAGCTTTTAAAAATATACTACAAAAGATAACAGAGATGCAAGTAACATGTTTTGTTTTCTGTCCTAGGTATTTGATACCACAAGCTGAATTTGATGCCTGCTTTTTTATTAGGAAYACAATGTGGAGCATAACTACTCCCACGGTTTACAGAACACAAGTTGAAAATAGTGGAAATATACAAAATATATCACTAACTAACACTGCAACTAGTTAGCTATTAATGCAACTAYGATTATAAACCTTGTGTTATCTAAAACATAGAAGAACTGATAGCTTTTTCCTATCTACAGGTGTTCAGATGCTGCAATGATCTCAATGAGTGAACTATAATTTGAGGAAGTGTTGCTTAGCTAAAACACAGGCTAACTGATTAGATTGGGATTAAGAGCATAACAGTCTGAAAAACTGTAAAAACTACTGTCAAACAACTGAGCATGTATGTTTGCAGTTAGCACTGCAGCAAGTCTGAATGCATCATTTGTATTAGTTGCTAGTAACAAACAAATAAACGAGAAAAACTGAAGACTTCGTAAGATCCCATTCCTGCCTTCTAATCTTCTCATCTATAATACCATACTGATATCCTGAACAAAACCTCTGCAAAGATCTTTGCTTCTGAGTAACTGGAACAATTTTTGCATTGAACTCAGCTTGAGGCCTGTGCTGGAGCAGGAGAGGGCTGTGTGAGAAGCAGGGTAGTTGGTGTAGACCTTGGTGAGAAGCTATATATGGCTGGGCATTTGGAGAAGTCCAGGGGAGAGGAAAGGATTTTAAATGCTAATTGCTCAGCTCAAATAATCAGCAGGATTATGTGTAAAGATGAGCTGAGAAAGCCAAACAGAAGAAAACAGTTTTTTTTGCAGTTGGTTGAATTTATGTGCAAATGTATACTTCATGAGAATAAACCTTTGAAAAGCTTTAAAGTAAGTGAACAGAGCTAGCTAAAYTTAGGGGATTAAGTGGCACTTTTAAAAGAAAGACCATGGTCAGTGTTAAAATTGTGTTGTTTTTAACACTGGAAATTTAGAGGACTTTTACCCTTTAGCAAAGTTATGCCTGTGCTCAGTTGGGGGTGGGAAGTAGATCTGGCTAACTTAAGTGATTGCTTCAGCCATGTGAGAAGTCACAATCAGCTTTGGCTTGTTTACTCTCAAATTAGCTAGAGAAGTACTTTCAAAAGTCACATGTATGGACATAAGTGTTCAATAGTGGTAAGAAAAAATTCTGAATGTTTAAATTCRGGTTCAATTAGGATATTATTACAGCTAAAAAATATAGAATAAGCTGAAAGACTGCCCTATTTTTCAAATATCTTTTTGGTCTTTGGCATCCGCGTAGCACACTTCAAATAATATGAGGTTTACGTTGATTTGATTGAAGCATTCATTTAATAAAATATGATGAAAAATGAAGTTACAAGCATTAGAAGGCATTTAGATAACTTTAACCACTAAGTGAGAATTAAGTCAAGGCTGTAAGATAAAAATAGGAGAACCACACAGAAAAAGCATAAGTGATGTTTATTGAGAGGCAGTCATGACTACAGTTGAGTAGCCAGAGTAGGCATGTATTGAGACATGACTATAACAGCCAGGATGGAAGTATGAAATAACAAGCAAGAAAGCAATTTTTTCTTCAAGAAGGACTATTCTTTAGTAGATGCTTGCAGCTGGCTATTTATGTGTCAAATTCCTGCTGAATTGCCATCTAGTGAGCATTGCCAAACTACAAACAGAGCAGAGGGAACTCAGTAAAAAGGAAAGTTATTTCTGGAGGGAAGGAGATGACTAGAAGGGTTAAATTACTCCTCAACCAAATCTGTTATACTGATGTAGCTACATGGTATAGGGTTTTATTCTTCTAAATGCCGTGTTCCTACAGTCCCCTATTGTGGATACAGTTATGTGAGTATAGCTGCTTAATGAACAGGAAGAGAACGGAGATACGTATCAGGACAAGCACGGCTGGTGTGCTGAGAAACTAATTACAACTGGGGTGGGGGGTGGGGGCTATAATCCAGAATGGTAAAACTCTAAACCACAGAATTCCTGATAGTCAGAAAATATAAGCTTTATACTGGAGTACGTGGGAAAGGAGCCCAAATCATCAAGGCATGGGAAAGGGGTATAGCTATATCTACCTGAGRTATGAAAATCTGGGTTCACATTGCCAAAAGTGGAAATGCAGGAAATTTAAGAGAYAGATGAAGAAACAAAAGATGAAATTATTTGAAATACTGCCCATTAAAAGTTAAAGACTTTATGGTTAGTTAGATTACTCTATATTATTGAAAGATTAAGAACCATGCTTAARCTGAGTATTTCTCTTTTACACAAATACATTAACTATAGCCAATTAAATTTGCCTAATCAAGCTTAACAATGCTACATGCTGTTTCTCATTAGAAACTTGGTATTTTAAAAAAAWTTGACTACATGAAATGTGATAGTAAAGAGATTCTATACAGATCTCCAAGGGTGCAGCCATCTGACTCTCTGGCTTAAGAGTAAGTTGATGTCACTGCCTAACATTTGTCCCAGGGAAAAGAAATGTTGCTATTATCATTTTCCTTCTGCAATTGAAAAATAAATGAGAAAGAAAATCTGCTTACCATAAAACTATGAAAGTGATAAAAGTTTTCTCCTATCTCAGGTAATATTCAACATTTTTTACTTGCATTCAGTAGAACCAGAGCTTCACTCCTAGCTTTCTTATGACAGGTGATACTTGACTCTCCAAACTGAACTCTGCTTGACACTTGAAGGTTAGACAAATACTACAAAATCTAATGGAAAATCCAGCAGACAGACCAGAATTGTGATTACTGTACTGAAAAAAGCATGACAAAGAAGTTACAGCTCCTCTTAAAGACACAAGAACTATACATATATTTATTTTTATTTCAAAGGGCTGCACTGCAAGCACTTACAAATTAAGACTACAGGCTGTTTGCTGAAGGCCCCAGGTACGACCTTGCTTCCCAAGACCATGTTGAGCTAAAGAAAGATCTATGATGAAGTCACCAAAATGGATGTCATTTATTGTCTTCACATTAAAAATACATCATGTTTTTTCCAATCACCGTATGAAATTACTCTAAGCATCTACTCCATATCTCCTGTGAAATGGACTGCTAGAGGACAGGGCAGATCTGTCAGTAGCAGCCCATAGCTCTTTGATTCTTATTCTGTATTCAATAGTGGTAAGGAGGAAGAGTATCTTTGGATTTTCCTGTAATACACACTGCTTGCTAATGTCCTGGTGTAAGTGTTCAAGTTCATGACTTATCTGCTAAATTTTGTAGTAAAAATGGTGAAATGTTTTATGGACCTGGGTAGGTGAGCTGCTCCCTGTKCAACTCCAGGCACCCTCCACTCTCCTGTGGTCCAGGCCATAGGAGCTGGGGGAAAGAGAGCCAGGCTGATGGCCCAAAGAGACTTCTTTGATTACTGTATGAGTAGTCTCTACCTGGAGAAGATGTTCCCAGTGGGAGACTGAAATTCAGGAAGAGGACAGCTACTCTACATAATTYGATGCAGGAAGAATACAAAAGAAGGGGGTTCATGATCATGTATACGAACAGAAAGCAAAGCTACACGCAGCTCAAGCAGTGTAAATTGGCACCTCAGCTCCCTAAAATCATGAGCAGCAGCCAGTCTTGAATGGTGGTGTTCTTCCTTCTTTGGGTACTGGGTGCCTTTTTGTTAAGGAGAAAAAACAGATTCTCAGCCCAGTCCTTCACCAGCCACAGCACAGTCTAGGCTGCTGAAAGTGTATCTTAAGGTRGATTATACAGAGGAAATAAACATACAGCCAAGAAGGCATTAGTTAATAGTTGGAAAGATTCTTTCTTATTCTCTCAGTAGATTTAAGCTTCAGTTGTGTTAGCAGAAATTCCTAGAGCAGATACACTAACCCTAGCAAAAATACACTTGAACTAGAAAGGCTTATTAGCATAGAGCTGAAAGTAGGTATGTTACTAGAAATAGTTCCTGACACTGTAAGATGGAGCTATCAAACAAGTGGTCCTTGAATATGTAGCAAATCATAAGAAATCATCCCTCCCCAACATGTCTGCCCCCCAGCTTCCATGCTTCGGAGAAAATTGTGCCTGCATGCACGCTCACAGATCTCAGCAACCTGCTCCATCCTACTCATTCAATAGGGATCCCATGCTTTCAATGGGGAACCTACCGAACAAGAGAAATTACATAAAGTTGTATTTACTGGGAGATGAGGGACAGTACAACTGTTYGAGAAGATCTGAAAAGTCAAAGAAGGAATCTGAATCCTAAAATGCTGCCCTATTGAACAGKTTTTTTAAGTTCTTGGCTACCGCAAACAAGTTGCAGAAACATGGTCTTGATACCAAAGAACAGGGGGACCACGTGTGTTTTTAGCTATGCTGCTGGTTACACAGTAAGCATATTCAGTGCTGGTACCAATGAAGAGTCCTTCAGGTGGAACTTAATGAGCTGCACAATTTAAAATTATTTTTGAAATTAAAAGTTAAATAGAATTACAAATTTTTGAAGAACAGTTTAAAGAATTACTCCTTTCCTGAAAGAGTAGCAGTGCTTACCCTCCAAGATGTTGCCTAAGTGATGAGCAAGTAATTGGGCTGGAGATCAGAATTAGTTACGACTTCTATTTCAGAACTACTCTTGTCCCTTTCTGGAAAGACAGGCCAACCTTAGAGAACCTCTAATATGTTTTGAGTTGCCAGATTGTGGAGATTTGCATTTTGGAGAGTTGAGAAAACAGAGAATGCTTCCTGCCTGTCCATTTTATTTTAGTCTGTTTTATACATTTATACAAGCTTACAGTGAAAACCACAGATTTTATTCTAGCAAAGAAAAAGGATTAGATTCTTGATTACACAGATCAGAAAACATTGTCCTTCTGTTAGTGTGAGGAAAATTATCACCTGAGGCTTGCCCTTGAGTCTAGTGAGCAAATGAATCATTTTTTGACTTTTTCCCTGCCTGCTGGCCTGATGCACACTGGTATTTTTCCATAGCTATTTTTCTAAAATATGAAATTTACACAAAATTTGACTGTTCCTGAATTTTAGTGATGCCACCAGGCTTCTTCGGAAATCTCCTATGATAAATCTAAAAATTACTGTCCTTCTGCTTGTGCATTTACAGTTCCCTCAAACCCTTTCACTCTTCAAACCTCAGTGACTCTGTAATTCTTTCAGATAATTTTCCTCATGCAGCCTTTCAGAAGTCATATTTTTAAAATCTCTTATGTTATTTCTGTAGAACCACTGTATCAGAAATGACCCTGTTGACAACATTTGTGAATCAGTGGTAAGCTTCAGCAAAACTTGGAAGGAAAAAAGGCTAATGTAAAGCAAAGACTGCTGATGTGGCAAAAAGTCAAATGAGCCAAGAGTTGTTTATGGGCAATTAAAAGCTTTACAGCTTAAACTAGGCCTATAATCTGTACTTTTCAGAGAAAGCACAGCAGGTCATACAAAATCAAGCATTTGTTTAACAAATTAGGGATAGCTAATAGAAATAAACCCCAGAAAACTATGGTTTAGCACCATAGGCACAGATAGTGGGCCACTTGTACCTTTAGCCTTTGCAGCCTTTCCATGGTTGTTCTTAGCTTCACTACGCTTTCAAAAAACTCACTTTAGCAACTGAAAGTACTCAGAATCCTAGATATGCTCAAAAAAACCCTCCATCTGCTTTCACTTTATGTCCATGTTGTTGACTAAACATACACAGCATGCTTTTTGTTAAATAAAGAAACCTTAAATCCCTCTCATTATGCAAACCAAATCAACTGGACTGGGTTTGGAAAAGCCTGAATAGAGTTTTCATATAAGAAAGATCAAGTTCAGYTGTACTGGTATTATAAGCAGCACCTGCTGTCAGAAACATCCTGCAGTGGCAAATGTTTGTATAGAAGAAGAACAGAAGATGATAACATAAACTTCAATGTAGATCACCTCTGGAAGTCCGTAAAAATATGAACTGCCCTTCTACTGTGCTCAACAAATACARTAAGAATCTTTATAACAGAGATTATGACTGCTTTTATTTTAAAATGTGTAACTATTAAACATATCAAACTCTTAAAGTACTGGAAGTAAGCAAATAGACTAAATGTAAAGAATTAAAAAGGGGGCTTCAGGCTGTGAACTGTAACAAACAAATATTTCTATATCAAGTGAATAGGCACAGAACTGAAACTAAGAAAGCATTGACAGCAACTTTGTTTATTCTTTTACTGGACTATAAGCAGGCTTGAGTTCACTTAAACTTTTAAAGAAAATCTCCTTAAAATCAATTTCCATTTTTGCTTCTCCAGTCTCCCCGGTCTGCAGCATTTGCTCTGGAGTAAAAAAAAAAAAAAAAAAAAAAAAAAAAAGAGAGAGAGGCACAGTAACTTGGAAAAAAAGTAACCTGCATAACATTTATCAGATCACTCAAACGTCTCAATAGTGCAGCTTAAACAAAATTTCCTATAATGAAAAAAAAAAAAACTATTGTTTTTTAAGAAATTAAATCAGCATGCAAATCCAAGTAGGCAGGAAGGGTAATATACAGAGAAGATGCCTTTTAATGATGAATGAGTTGTTTTGAAAACATACAACATTGCTACCATTTTTTTGCCATAGCGTGATGAAAATTAAAGGTCACTTTTTTGTCTAAAGGATTTTCTCTTCAGTAACGCTGTGAAAATCTGGCCAGGTAATGTAAAAACAAAATACAACTGTTCTCATCTGTGTTCAGAAAAGAAATACGGAGAACAAAGGAGACAGTACTCTTTGTAGAACAGAAGTGAATCCAAAGATATTTTACACCAAAATTGTTTCTATAGCTTTTGCTGTTATGTTATAATTGCTTTGGAAAAAAAAAATGGAATAGTAAGAACAAAGTTAAAAAGTACARACAGCCACACTACAGAGCTATGCAGAAACACACATTTGAACTTCTGACTTCTGCCAGGCCTTTTGTCTGCTAATCCACACGTCAGAACAGCTTCCAGAATTTCTGAGCTGAGTCCTGGCATTCACACACACCTGACTGCATTTTGGTCACTGCGACCGCATGCTTTGTTCGCATGACCAACCTGTACCTAAACAGCTTCATTTAGCACTCCACTTCCCTGCATGCAACTGCCTTTGGAGCAGTGATTCTAGCACAACAGCACCCCACACCTGAGCTGTGTTGATTTATTTAGGCACTGACAGACCCACAAAGCGTTTGGGTTGCTCTGATAAGTGGCACCCGGTTTTAACAGCCATAGGCAGAAACAGACTGAGCTCTAACAGCAGCCACAGTGGGCAGTCCCAACCGGCCACAGCCGGCTCCAGCCGGTTCTGTAACGGACGGGAGCAGGCAGCCAATCAGGGCACGAGGTGCCTGCGCTTTGAGGGAGGGCAGGGAGCAACACTGCYATTGTTGGGCATGGTGCCTGAGGGGGTGTCTTTGGGGAGGCAAGATGGAGGGGGTGAATGGAGGGGAGTGATGTTGAAAGCCTGGCTCAAAATAGTCCTTGGAGGAGGTGATTCCTGACAGAGAAGGTATTTCTGTGGGGGCTGTGGCCTGTGCTGCAGCAGAGGAAGTGACTAAAGAGCCGGGAGAAAAGAGATGCCCTGCGGAGGGACAGAAGGAAACAGCTAGGCCCTGCACTGCTTGTTGGTGGGCTGGGTGAGTGTGAGGTGTGGTGAGAGCATGAAGGCAGAGGGAGGGGAAATGCCCATCTGAAGCTAAGCCAATACTTAATCCCGTAACCAGAGTTCATGTTAATCAGTAATGAACCAAGGGAGATCTCGCCCCCCAAGCACACCTGATCTGAGCATCAAGGCTTGTCTCCCTGAGGCAGTGGCGGTGCTTGGTGGAGGAAACAGGCTGTGCATGACCTGGGGCTAGGACAACTGTGTTGGCTTTGTTTGGTAGTCTTGTTCTGAGGCCCTGCCCCAGCAGCCTGTGGCAAGCACCATCACCATGCGTGGGGTCTGAGAGTGCCCACCTAGGAGTTGTGGAGGCACTCTGGGGGCTGTGGGAACCCTGAAGGATAGGGGGCTGCTGTGCTGTGGAACTTACTATGTGCCTCTCTGGGGAGATGGAGGCTGCTCAGCAGAGCTGGAGAGAGAGTAGACTGTCTTTGTTAGAGTAATGGGCTGCTGACGTGAACRTTAAAGAGTACTTAGTGTGAAAGCGATGCTGTTGTTCAGAGGTTAGTAGCTTGTAGTGCTGAAGTGGCCACATTATACACTATGGGCTGAGTGCCAGGGCTGTTGCAGGAGCAGTCAGTGAATTGGGACCCTCCAACACCTGAAGTGGGGGAACTGAGGACTAATGAATTAAAAACAGCCCTTCCAGGCTTCCTCAATGACAGTGATTAAGCATATCCACAAGAACTGGAGTGCTGCTTYCCAGAGTTTGACTCTTCAATGGTCCTTTACTCCAAGTGAGCTTCTAGAAAGATGGAGCAGCTATAGCCCCAGGGAGATGCTGCTGTAGTGGTGCTGGGAAACTGGGGACTCCAGGGTACAGCTGAGAACTGAAGAAAGCGTTGTGTTGGAGCTTGGAGCCTATGCCACTTGTAAACACTGCCTCATGTGCAAAGGAGAGGGATCGGCTGATGGAGAGAGATGTGGAGCAATGGCCTGATCCTGCAAATGAGAAACTCATGGAAGGACTGAGAAGAAGATGGTAATAGTAATTGAACTGTTGGAGTGCCTTTGCAGGCAAGGAGAAAGGGACCCCAAAATGGTGGTGATCATGAGTCCCTTGTTCTGAAAGCTCTAATAGTGAGGCAGAGTTACTGAGGCTCCTCTGTTAATGCCTAATAATCTTGTGGGATATCCTGTAGATATACCATACTAAAGGGAGCATGCTGGAAGACAGGTGTGAGATCAGCAGCCTAGCCAAGGATGATGCAGTCAAGCAGTATGGTTAACCTTGAAAAAGGTGTCAAGAAGAGCTGAAAAGTTTCTGTGTTTCTTGTCCTGTATGGGTGTTCCCTCAAGGAAAAGGGAAAGGGTCCTTCAGATATCTAGAATTAAGGAACTGTAAGCATGGGGGAAAGGGTGAGAGCTCAGTTAGTACTGTTGCAGGATGTGGAGCATTCTCCAGGAGATGAAAGTGGTTTGGTGCATCATGATATTCACTAAATAAGGAAATGCCTCCACTGTATCGAGTGAACACTGTTCACCAGTTATTTTGGGTCTGGATGAACCCTTGCAGCAACAGCAGTCATGAACCTGTTGGTACCTCCAATGGTGGTGTTACTCACTGCTTATACTGTCTTAATTGCTTGCTTATAGGATAAAGTATAGTCAATATTCAAACTGCTATAATGTTTTTGGTACCTGTCCCCCTGCAAAGCATGCAGCCAAAGTTTGTAGTAAGAGTTCAGATTATTACAGTGTTAAACCTAGTCTAGCCTGTAGAGATAAGGGATGGCATTTGTAATGGATATATCTTTGAACTGTTGTAACTTTGTTTCGTTGTTTTATATAGGACAAGGAGTGAAGTTAGTAACAAACTGAATGCCACTTACAATGTTAAACCTAGGGCCTGGTCTGAAGGGGTAAGAGGTGGAGTTTGTGAGCAGTACCTATTCAGACTAATTGTGTAAATATTGATAATTGGGCTTCCAGGAATAAAGAGTGGAGTTTGTGATAAGTGTGTACCCCCATTGTGATAATATTAGATCCTATAGTCTAGTCCAAAAGAGACAAGGGGTGGAGTTTAAGGAGTGCATACTCAGGCTATGACAATAGTTACCCTGTTAATCTAGTTTCCAGGTGTGAAGGGTGGGGTGTTACTGAATGTAGGTACATGTTGTAGTGTCAACCTCTAATGTCTGAGAGGAAGGGTAACGTTTGTAATGTGTGTATATTGGTCATGTTAACACAACACTTGTAATTGGTGTGTATTCAAAGAGTTCATAAATGTGTTTTGTAGAGGCAAGAGGTGGAATGTATTGGGTATAAAGAGCAAGATTTTGGTAGCAGTGGGCTGCAAGGGTGCTGTATTTAGGAGGAGGCCATGAACTGCCCTGTGCTGGTCCTAGCTCGTTTTTGGTGTCTCTGAGGTGAATGGAACAAGCCGCTGTGTCAAAACAGTCAAAGGAGYGTGTCGTGCTTCTGCTTAGAAGTATTTAAGAAAGGATGGTAGCTGCTAGCAGCAGAAGGCAAAGGAGAAGACACAGGAGTGTATGTGAGAGGATGCTTGCAAGAGTAGATGCAGGAAGAGATAGGAGGACCCATTAAAAGACCTATTCACAGAAATGAAATGGAGGGAGGCAAGTAGAAGGGGGACATTGAGGACATGTCTGGAGGAGGTATGCCTCTGAGGGAACTGTGGCTTCTGGATAACCCATGTTGGCACGTGGACACCCCTGCAGGGACTGCAGCCTGTGGAAGAACCCATGTTGGAACAGAAGAAATAAGAAGATAGGAACAGAAGAAAGAAGCCATTAGGCATTGATCTCCACCTCCTGCACTGCCTGTTACCTCACTGAAGAGACTGGGTGAGTGTAATGTGCAGTGAAAACAAGAGGTGGGGATGAGGAAGGAGAGGGGAGAGGTGTTGAACTGAAGTTGGGGCTGGAGAAAAGGGAGGGAAGCTACATGCTTAATTGTATCTTTGTTTTTTCAATACCTGAATAAAGTTTGTTAATTGGCAATGAACTAAATGGAATTCCCCAAGTCAAGATTTTCACTATGACAGATCTGAACTAGTAATGGACTGATAACACCTAACTAAGAATATGGTACCTTGCCACCTACTGAGGCTCTATGTGATGTGCACACCAAGATACTTCTGGGTGGAGTAACTGAGAAGTAGTAACTCMGTGATTCACCTCTTGGATATGAGGAAGAGATTCTTTTAAGATCGCTTTGAAGTCTCTTCTCTTACTCCTAATACTCAAAGAATGGCAACAGGATCTTTAACACTCCTAATTCCAGACAGAGCTAGAGAATTAGAGATCCGTAGGTGCTGGAGAAAAAACAAACAAACAAACAAAAATGTCCCAAAGGATGCTAGGCCTTCTCTCAAGTGATTATTTCTGCCTGTGCAGTCATTCTGCTGAGAGTGCCCTGTAGTACTACAGACTCCAGAAACATGAGAAAGTGATGCAGTGCAATACAACTAATAGCAACTTTGCAGTTGTCGGCTTGATACTGTCACAATTCTTGCATTCAAGAATCTTCTAGCTGCTACTTTGTGTATGATGTGCATAGCGTCTGTATGAAAAACTTGAAGTTATACAACTTGTTGTTATATTGATTCATTTATAACTCAGCCTGACCAGCGTGAGAGCTTTCTCTTGAGATAATACAATGAACTAATTAAAAATGGCATCACTTAGGAACATGATGAAAGACTTTAAAAGCAGATGACTTGACACTTTTCCATTGTCTGATACAGTATTTTTCCCAACACATGCAGCAGTTCGAGAGATTATTTTACTAGCTAGGCAGTCATTCCCTGGTTGTCCCATTTCTTTCCTAAAAGGAATCTTCCATGTCCAGAACTTTCGTACTGTGTCTCAAGGTTGCATCTAGCAATGCAGTGACAAAATAGAGAAGTGGATCTGTAAACTTGATGGTGCTTTTTGGATGTCTAAGCAGTTTTCTAATGACGGAAGTTTTCATTCAGCTCTGAAAATCTAAACTGTGTGTAATCGATTGAAGACATTTTTTGGGTAAACCCTGCAACAAGCCAGTTCACTGTAACTTGTATTCTATTGCATAGTTTACATAGTGAAACAACAGTAGAAGATATTTCTGGGTGTCACCTGGCAGTGTATTGCAATCTCACAACTCCACATACTTACTCTGTCTATAATACTGAAACTGCATGTGCAGTGACACATCARAAAGCTTGCCTGAGGCTCAGCAAGTCTAACAGTAGCACTTTCATGCTCGAATCTTATTCTGTAATTGTCACACATTTAGGAATAGGCAGACATGTAAATATTTAGGATCTTTGTTTTTTAATGGAGTGAGAAACAATTAGGAATTTCCTGGCTTTTCAGCTGAAACTAGTGAGACTTGTTCCTTGTTTTTTATAGTTAGCTAGTTTCTTAAATGAAAACTGCTAAGGTATTAGTCCTGTGGAGAGATCTAATAAGATGACTTTTCGGAACCTGTTTTGATGACAGCTATAATCTTAGTTTAATTTTCCAACTACAGCTGTTTTTATTGATGGGCCTCACTGGTCATTTCACTGGTCTTTACTATCAGTTTTTGGAATAATATCATACGGGCTTGCTTTCCCTGAGTTATAAATAAGAGAAATAGAATAGATCAGTTATGTGAGAAATGGCTCTGTCCAAATTAGAAGCAAGTTTTATTAAATAAACAACTGATTTCCYTCTCCCTCTCCCCCAAATACAGGTGATCTGAGGAAAAAGTAGTGAGGAGATAAAAGGCTGTTTGCTTTCTAGGGCTATATGTGCATCTTCAGGCTGTATGAAAGCACTTTGTCATCCCATGAATGGAGAAAGATGCTCCCACCCTTTCCTCCAAGCTGTAAATAACCTGCCAGTCAGAATCTTACCAGGATAGGGCTGAAAGTTTGTGCCATGTCCACAGAGAAGGAGTAATTCTACTAGAAAGGAAGTTTTAAACTGGACTGTTGTAGTAAAAATTTGACTGTTTAATTCCTTATCAGTACATTCCCTGCAGTCCCACATCTATATTCTTCCCACATCAGGGATGAAATTGACTGATCTCACTGTGTTGACAGACTCAGTGCACACTGTTTCTGTTTTTTCCTCCTTTTCTGCATGCAAGAAACTTGCAATAAAAAAAAACTCAGTTTTTATTCAGATAGTTTCAGAGTCTTGTGGAATCTCAGAGTCATTGGAATAAGCTCATTTCTGCATTATTTTCCCTATGTTTTACTCTTATTTTTGTAATACGTTTCACTGAAGATGAAATTTAATCCATATTTTCATATTTAGTTACAGTTTAAAATTTTGTGTCTAACCAATTCTCACTTAGTTTTGTGATGGCAAAACTAGACAACTTTGATGAAGACCTAAAGTTTGAGGCAGATGTGCTCTGTATGTCCAGTTGTTATTGCCTGTAAATGAGGAACCTGAAGCACAACCTCAGCCACTACTTAAACTTGTATTTTCTACTCACACATGAATAAAGTCACGAATTAAATGAATAATCCCTTCCTTCATCTTCCACCGTGCTGTTTAACCACTTCTATCAATCCAATTGCTTGGACTGAAGACCAGAATACTTTGGCCCAGTTAGGAAAGTTTAATAGATTCTGTTAAGTATTGCTTTGTCTTCCATTCATCTCTAGCTAAGAAATCTTTGCTTCTAGGTTTCAGCCAAAGTAATACTGCTTTCTGTTACTTTGACTCTAAAACATACTACCTTTCTCYAGGCTTGGAAGCTAGTTGCACGATTTGGAAAGCCAAGAGAAGGAAATGAGGGTTACTACTTTTTATTCCACATTTGAAGGCATATGTTCCCTTTTATGCCATTTAAAAAGAAAAGGTGTTGAACATCCACTCATGCATCATTTGATCCGAAGAACAGATGCAGAATGGAAGCAATGGAGTCAAAGAATGCAGGCTATCTTGCAGAAAGTGAGCCTTTAAAACCTTACAGCAGAAATCCTGTTTCTGGTGCGCTGTCCATCCTTTAGTTGCAATCACCAATCAGGGTCCTGATCAATGTATTTAAATTGCCACAGGGCTACAAGGGCTCCAGTTGAATCTCCAGTTTGGGGGTTACACGTGCTTTATGGAGAATTAAGCTCTCACAGTTAACTTTTTCTAAATTTTTCCATTACCAATCTCCTTCTAGGCCACCCAATATAGTCATCTTACTAAAAACTTGAAATATCATGCTCTAAAAACCAAGCAACTTGTCTGCATATTCATAATCTTCGGTTGTTTTTTCAACACTCTCAAAAAGAATCATGACATCTTTTGGTTTTGTAGTTACATTGTCTCTTCTTTTTTTGATAAGCAAGTGTTTGTTGTCTGCTAACTTGCGCTTGAGAACAGAGTTATCCTGTTCCACTTCCTTTCTCTTTCTCTAACTTTTGGCTCAATTTCAAAGTAAAACCTGTTTACCTAGCTTTACTCAAGTAGTTATGTCTTCAGATTGATTCAACTTGACAATTCATTTTTGTATTAACTTTTCTCCTCCAACTTGAATTCCCTGTACCATGTATGCACAAATACCCATCTTTCCTTACTTTGTTGCCAACATCTATCAGCAGGTGTGTGAGTCTTTTGCAATCTGAAGATAATGTTTTGGTTTTGCTTTAGTATTGCTCTTGCTGTGAAGAAACAGCTTTCATCTCTGGAGCCTTAGAACTTCATTAGATTTATTTTTTTATCTTTCTGACTACATTATAGAATTGATATTTTGTTAATTTTCATTTTTTTCTCTGTAGTTGTCCTTTCTCTTAGGAAAGCAGAAATTGTAGGTATGTTGGTTTCAATGTGAATAGGTAATTCTTTCCAAATGTATGCTCATATTTGAACTTCTAGAGAATAAATAACAGAATTCTGCTCATACTGTATCAAAATCTTCAGTTAAGACTCTTCATATCAATTCATTCCTGAAAAAAAGAATTTTCTTCAGTTCAGTAATTCCAGTGATACCAAAATATTTTAAAAGACCATTCTGTCCATTTTGTACTTTTTCCTCTACAGTATTACCTTTGTATTACAGCCTTTACGTTCTGTGCTCTTCATGCTTCATGGAGTCATGGAATGACTTTAAGAAGGTGACCCTTTAGAATGCTAGTAAAGTTTCAGAAAAGCCTTGTTGTATTCTGTTAACTTTGGCCTGTCATCAAGTGGTTGTTCTCAGTCTCCACCAATGGGGTTCTATAAACAAGGATATAAAAATATTTTTTTTCTACTGTTGCTTCTAATTTCTCATTTTGCTTCATTATGGTATTGATTCTCTGCTATTTCTCTCCTCCTCTTACAACATAAATACATGTGCACGTATTTTATCTGTTGACTGTTCAAGATACTATTTTTAAAAAGTTAGTTGTGGGAAAAAATGTTGGTTGTGGGGCAAAGGGTGGATGGTTAAAATCAGCCACTGCTGATCAGCAGCACTCGCCTACATAGTTTAGGAATACAACATTTTCAGAAGTAGCTAGTAGGGGAGGAATGCCTAGCCTTCATTTCATGAAACTGGATATGTGGCATGCCAGATGTATTGTTTTGTGCTTACAGAGGTAGGTCATGTTGAAAAGCAGTAGTGCTCTTGAGACGTAAAAATTTGTGAGGGCTGAACCTATTGAATAGCATGAATGCTTAATATAATCCGATACTGAAATCTTTTGTGGTTCTACAGACAACTTTGAATAAAGGCAACATATATTTTAATATAGCTGGGAATGTACTTTGGCTATTTTCCATTCAAGTAGTTGTGTTACTAAGCAGATTTGACATGAGCTTGCTAGATTAAAAGCTGCAAAGCACTTGCTTCATTAATATGTATTATTAATTCAATATACTCAAAACACTTAAGACTGAATGTGGTGAAAACTGGCTGCTCATAGCTGATCTGCAATGTGTACTCTGTTTGTTGCTACACCTACCTATCCGTTTACTGTTTAAGACTGGCAAGTGAGCTTGGTGAACTGAATGTCTGTAAAGATTACAACTGAATAAACATACTCTATCCTGAAAAAGGAATGCAGGAAAGTCAGGTAGTGATAATAGTTTATAACAGCCTGTGCAGAAATTGAGAGAAAAATCTATTTGGAAATGACTTAAAGCTTTTAGATAGTGAAAGCCACCTGCAAGTTACCACCTTTTATAAAGTAGGCCTCATTTCATTTACTTAATGATCTTTGATAATATCAGGTAATACTGGAGGACTTTATTGTTGATCCAAATGCCTTAAAAGCTGTTCGGTTATTTAGGTAATGTCATAAAAAGGGCTATTTTTTGGTCAAATAAAGGGAATGAGTTTTGCTTTCTATTTAAGAGTGTGACTGATCTACATGCTGGTAATTCTTATAAGATTAACAACATTTTCAACTTCATTTATTAAAACACTTCATTAAAATAGTAAAACCATTGAAAATATAGTAGTTACGAACTACAGAGCATTAATAGATACAGTCAATTGAAAGAAGAGTGAAGCAATTCTAAGTATACTACTAATAGTAAATCATGACTTCAATTTTATTTTAAAAGAATGAACTTGTCAGTACTAATTAAAATAGCCACACAGAACTGGGAAAGGTCTAACAAAATCTAATTACCCTCCAAAATATTTTCAATCAAAAGCTCCTCTTAGATATTATTAAAATGATTCCTAACCAGAGAGAAGCCAGGAAATTTGAAGATAGGTCAGATTAAGCTGTAGACATGGAAGTAGTTGCAAGGTAAGTTAAGCATACTACCTTCAACCTCCATTATTTCAGACACAGGCTAATTGAACAATGACTTTCCTGAGCTCTAAGCCTCTCTCTAAGGAGGATGAGAAATTAAGGGGGCAAGGTTTTGGAAAGGTAATGTCTTATTATATTTCAGATGACTGTAGCATAGAACTGAAAAAAAAAAAAAAAAATTACTAAGACCATAAAAACATGGTTAAGTAGAATTTTAAAAGAGAATGAGAAGCCAAAGCTAGAAAAAGAAATGCAAAAATAAGATGAGATCTATGATACAGTAGCCTCTAGAATGAAACGTTATTCATCATTAAACTGCTGTGTTTGGTTTCAGTGAAAACTTAGGCAAAAGAACCAAATCTGTATGATAAACAATATATCATGCAACTTGCAAAATATGTTAATTAAAACTGCAATATTGTAGTGTCAGTTGCCTTTCTAAAAGAAGGTAAGTGTGGGAAGAACCAGCAGCATGCCAAGCATCCCTCTGTGTATGAAAGGAGAATCATTCTCTGACAAGTTTTTAAGAATATGTCATGAGCATACTAACAAATGCCGTGTAGCAGTTGAAAATGTTTGCTTCCATAGCGATGAAATCCTATGCCCCCAGACAGATGAGAGCTATAAAACTAAAGATGCTGTCCCATTCTAAAAGTAGCCCTCTGAAGACAGACTGCAGTTGACTTGGTCATTTGTTTCCATGGCTAAGGGATGTCTCCAATGGAAATGATAGCTAGAACCAGAGATTAATGTTGGTTATATATTTAAGTTTCTCCTAAGTGAAAAAGTGCTTTGAGGCACTTCTTGTGGTGTTTTCCAGTTGTGAAAGAGTTGTTTCCTAGAATAAATGTACCTTTAAGCTTTCCTGGTGTTGAATTACGTTGGGTAACCTGACAGAGTACAGATCATTTACATTAGCTGTTTCTGGATAAACATGACTTCTGAAGAAGACCTCTTGTTTTCCAGGGAAATAAGAGAAAGACAAGGGAGAGTAGATTTCTCAAACAAACTGGGAGTGGGTGCATTAAATGTTAGAATATGGAGAAATATTTCTCCAGGGGAGTGTTATCGTGTGCCTTCTGATAGAAGCAGCCAGTGAATAGGTATTTGGGAGTTGAGGAAACCTTGTGATATTCAGTGATGGCTGGTAGAACTTTGGCAATGGTTTGTGAATAAAATACAATGATTTAATTTGTAAGATTTTGTTGATGTGGGTAAATGGAGAAACTGTCTGCAGTTAACATTATAGCAGATGCTGTCTGGAACAATTAAGATAATATTGTTTGAGTTCTGGCTGTCATCTTGATTTCTGAAACACCCTATCAATATGAAGCATTTGAAACAATTGCCTTTGCTAGTTAATAAGTTGGAGTTGCACCGTTGTTGGTACTATAACTGTGTTACTAATTTTTGCTGTAGCTGAACATTTAGTGCTGTGTGTTGGATTGTTGTCTGGATTTAGTCTGAAAATTTTAATAGCAACACAGAGCTTAGTGTATCGTGCCCCTTGAGACTATAACACTGGCCTGCAGGAAAGAAGGTCCTAATGAAAGTATCTAAGGACAGAAGAAAAATACCAATTAATGTCTTTGTACTTTTTGTCCTACTGCGCTTGTTGTGTGTCTGTTAATGAGATGCTGGCTGACAGAAAATTCCAGCTTGAAAATATTAGTTGAGCAAGCAAACTGTTTTCTAACTGGCGAATGCAAGGTTGTTTAATAGCAAAAGATACAACCTGACAAGTACAGGAAAGGACAATTCCTAGATTAAAGAACTCACTCTGAAGTCATTAGGACTCTAACAGAAAATAGGTGTAGCTAAAACTGCCTGGGGAATAGTTCATGCATGTTCATTTCTCTATTTTTCACAGTTCTAGCTGGTTGTTTTAAAGTTGGCCTTTGCAATATATGATCAGAAACTTTAATTTAGCTACTACTTGCTGTGGATATTTAGAATTTAGTTACTCTTTTTCCTTCCCACAGCCTTAACTGAGTATAGCTGCAAAACTCAATAAAACCTCATTTTTTAAAAAAATTGGCAATATAAATGAGAACATACAATAATTTTAAAAAAGTCCTGAGACTATTACAGCTGTTGTCTTCAAGTACCAGTGGCACTGTACTGGGCAAAACACAATGATACCTTACATTGCTCTAACGAAGATGACTTTTTGGGACAAATCAGAGAACGTAAGAAGTCATTGTCATGAACAAGCATTATAATAAAAGACTAAGAGCATACTCTAATGCCTAATTTTTCAATGAAGAGTGCTTCAGTCAGTTTTTTCTATTCTCTAATCTCCTATGCAAGGATATAGAGAAAACAAAGTTAGAATACGTCAGACCTTTTCATGAAAGAGTTGTCACTCAATGTCAAAAGCAAATCTTTGGCATTTGCAGCGTATATGTTAAAGTTTGAACTGAAGTTTTGGAAAGTGACCTTTTAAAAGCTACTTTTGTCAGGAACACTCGGGAAACGAAACGTATCAATAGAAGAAAATCCAACCTTGAACATATTTTGGTGAAGATGCACAAAGTGGAGGCAGAATATTCACCCCTTGTAGCACAATCACGTCTCAAACTTTGTCCCATAATCTCCTAGTGAAATGAATTTAGTAGAATAATTGTAGTACATACGGCTAGTAGGTTTACAGCAAAAGAAAGGACTATGTAGAGGTTAAAAATATCCACAGCTAGGAATTACTGAAGTGCTTTCCTTGCACTGTTGCTCAGTGATAAGCAAAGAAAATCAGTTATGAAATAGTTAAAACCCCTGTTCTTATCCTTTACTTGTTCTTACCATATACTTTTTGTAGCTTTGGTGGATGTCCACTTGCAACAGCTGTTAGAGACTGGTTGCTACCTGAAATGGACCTTTAGTCTGAATTACTGTAACTTTTCTTTTGCGCGTGACTTTGTTTAGTTGACTTAACTTTAGAATCTGTAGATCACTAGGCATATCCTGTACCTCCATGGTTAGGCTTATGAAAAGGAGTGTGTGTTTTTTTTGTTTTTTGTTTTTTGTTTTTTTTTCCCAGAAAGTTTAATGACAGTAACTGGACATGTTAAAGATAATGCCTTCACTGTTTTAAACAAAAGTCTGTATATAATACTTGGGTAGGGATTTCCAAGCCTCCCTTAGTCATAAATTTTGTCTTGCAGAAACATTGTTCGGATTTGGGTTTCTACAAGAAGAAATAATGTGTATGCTGAAGAGATGACTTAAGACATGGAAGCTGTGTAAGTCCTAGTTTCTTGTGGAACATGAGTTTTCCCAGGTACTCTGTTAAGAGTGTTACCTTTGTACAATTCAGTTGTATCTGAAATCTGTGAGGTAAGCCCTGTGTAAACATGACTTGTGATTTCCTTCCCCTCCACCCCCTCTAAACACTCTTGTACAAACTGCAGATGCTTTAAGTGAAGAATTTCTAGATTATTAGGCAAATAGCTATGAGATACTATCACTATGTGAACTAACAGGGACCAGGCATACTTTTCTCTTTATGTCGAGGAAGTTTGCAGTACCAACCTTGTATCCATCCAATAGAGTAAGAAAACAATATGGCCTTATGTCCGACTGGACAGAAATAGTACTCAAACAAGTTGTTGTTAGTTTGCATGTGTTTTTCCAAAGTAAAACTGAATTAAGAATTAAACATTCTTTGTAGCACCAAGAAGTGACTGAAGGAGGGAGTGAATACAAATAACAGGACTTTTTAGAAAGTAGATTTCAACTCTAAGGTGTAGTAGGCCTATAGGGAAGCTAAAAGGGCATTTTTTTTCTTCTCTATCAGATAACTAGAAAACTATTGGTCATCTTATCTAAAATTAATTGAAATCTCTTTGCAAATAGAGGTTCTTGATAGTACTGAAGATATGCAAGGATAAAAGCCTTCAAGGCCTTTAAAAGCTAATGTGGAATTACACTGTTGGCCCAACCCTATTCAGTTACGTATTGCAGACATCACTTCTCATGTTGTTTAGCATTAGAATATCTCTTTATTTTATATTATAACATGAGAGATGATGATACTCAAGTCTCACCAGCCTGTGAGTAGACACTGTGGTCTCCTCTGTGGGGATCCCATTCTCCTTTTCCGACTGGTACAACGGATTTGTTACAGAATGTAATCTCACACACACACTGAAAACATGCATCATTGGGTCTGTTTGGATCCCTGCAGCTAACCCAGGCACAGTTGATCAAGTTCTCATGCTGCTCTGAACCTAATGTCAGCCTAAAGTATGATGGGAGGCTGTCCTTGGACCACTGCCAGGGGTATGTTCTCCAGGAGATGGATTTTCACTGGGTTGTAGATCGTCTGGCAGGCAACTGGGAGAGCTAGGCTGATGGTGCCTTTTGCTGTGATAGAGAGGTGTACCAAAGCTTAATAATTGTAGAGCTTACAGCTCTGCAGGTTAGCTGAAGCAATTTTACTGAAAGACTCTGTTTCTGACTGGTTGCAGTTGGTTCCCAAGCTGCTACCACAGGCCTGATGTCTTCAGCTTGTGCTGGTAAACACTCCTTTGGTTTCATAGCTCATTCTTCCTCCTTTACATGTTTAAATTACTTATCTCCAGAAACATTTGCCATATGAAGTCTCTGTGCTGGCAGGGACTACCAAGAAACATATAAAAAGTTTTTTTTTTCCCTATGAGACTTACTGGTAAATTTCTGAAACAAAATTAAAAAAAAAATAGAGGTAGAATCTGATAGACGGAAGTTTAAGCTATGAATTATTTTCATGCCATAGATTGCTGAAGCTTGAAAAGGTGGGTCTTTTACATCATGCATCACATTTTCTTCTGAGCAATAGAATGAACAGCAAAAAATAATCAGTTTAGCTTCCACATGATGTGAGTCTTTTGATGAGAGGTGTTCTTAGTTGACTGCTCAGACATGTTCCCAAATGATGAGAGCACAGCTCAAAAAACTTCAATAGAAAATGAAATAGAAAGCCCTTAGGATCAGAGTAAATATTATCTCACTAGAAAATGAATTCTGATAGGTTCCTATCAACTTTAATTACTTTAAGACTATTACCCATGTAACAAGCTTTTCTGGTATTTCTAAGGAATAAGTATATTTTATAAATGAATAACTTGGTAAAAACTATTCCCTAATTACACCTATTAGAAAATTTATGCTACAGGAAAATCAATAAAGCTTCTCCTGTATCTCACACAACAATTAATGAGCAGTTATCTTAAGTCTAAATTAGTGAGCATCCCTTGCTTTCTTAATTATACCTTAGGCATCATTTTGATGAAGGAAAGTATCATTTACAGTAGATCACATTTTGATTAAATGCATGCTAGTCCTCAGACTGCAAGTTGAAATCCTTGTTGCCATTAATTAATGATTCCTTGATGTCAGGATAATAACAGATATGGAAATGAACATACTGAAATTGAGTATGTACCAAAAGAAAGGCAGAAGGCAAGTTACAGAAATGTTAAATTGGATTAGTTAATATTTTGGAAAACTTCACAAATGGTACAAAAACTTGTTTGTTGTCACACAACTTACTACATGAAAAGCTCTGTGGTAAAATTAATGAGGCACTTYTTCTGCCTTTTCACACCTTCTTATTCATTGTATTTCAGATTTGATTTTTGTCAATGCAAACTGTAATCTTCTGAAAAATGGCATATTGAGGGAATATTTCTGTTGTACGTCAAAGGAGTCAAAAAGAATTTCTTTAATACTTATTTTATTTCTTTACCAAGTTACATTTAAAATCTCAATCTTTTCCCCTTCAGAACCAGCCAAGACCTCATACTCCATCTTACCCCAACAAAGGTGTAAGGCAAGCAGGAATTTAGTGTTAACATATTTAAAAGGTTGTAAAGAAGTATTAGCCATACACTGAAAAACTCTTTAATTAGACTTGTTATGTCATAAACACAAATGATTCAACTAATCAAATGTGCATTGCGTAAACTGGAGACAATCTTGTGTTAAGTGTCACTTGAACCAATTACATTTTTCTTGTTTGAAATCTCAAAGTAAATGACCTCTAACCTTTTAGTATGATAACCTTCTTTGGTGCAAAAGGCCATTTAAGATAGTARTTTTTCCTCTAGTTTGGCCCCTCTTGGAAGCAAGACAGACTTCAACTCTCCTTTTTGGAAGCTATCTAAGGCTGGTGCAGGAAAGGGATGAAAAGGTCATTCTAACCTTTTCATCCCTGTGCGTTGCCCTGAACAGAGTGATATTTTGTCTCTAGACTATATAATTAGGACCTCCTTCATCTTGTTAGATCTCAGGCACCCTGTTGGGTTAGCAACAAGCTCAGCTATGTTTGCAAGGAAAGTTTTCTCTCCTGTGTGTAATGTCTTAATTAAATGAAGTCATTCTGAATCTTAAAACTTGGACAGATTTAATTCTGATCACAAAGAAAGATACAAAAAAAAAATCGCCTTCTACTGTAGAAAAAAAAATCTAAAAGGTACTGGAAAAGTGTATTAATCTACCTTGTTGTAGAGAAGCCTTTGAGTATGGAGAAAGCAAGCTTTGGTATGATTAAGAACTGCTGTGCAGCTTCTGTAGATTTTGTGGAATAAGGAAGAACAGTGAACAGGAGTGTTCTGCTTCCACAACTGCATTTTTAGATACTGTCAAATAGGCAGTAGCTAAACTGCAATTAGGCAAAATACTAAAGAGTGAAGGAACTGTTAATCTATGATGATTAACAGTCAGCTTTAACCAAAGTCCTCATTGTCATAGATGGTGAGTTTTGGTTAAATATTGGAGGGAGATTTTTGCAAGGAAAATTGAAAGGCCCAATTTTCTCTCATTAGCAAAACATAAGTCAGAGTAAAGAAACTGTTCATAAATACTATTGCTAAGCAGTGCTGAAGAGTACTTATTTTAGTTTTGTGTAGCTCAAAATATGATCTTGTGCAACAAAACCTGAAACCATTCATTCTTGAGTTTTCTGTAAGCTAGGTTAGTAGGAATACTGTTTCCAGTTCTTCTTTCACCCTCTGTACCCATAGTGAGCTTTAGGACATATTTACACTGAAATACTCATAAGGAAAGATGATAATTTTGAATCAGCTAGTTTATCAAATTTTAATCTTGTATTTTTAGAGTTTTTTTAGTGAAATCCGAGTACTATGGATTTAAAACAACTTAATATCCAGTTGAACAATACCATTTAAATAGGAAAAAAAGTATTCTCTTAACAGAACACTGTACTTTAATCTCTACAGAGACTGGGAGGATATACACAGGAGCAAAGTAAAGGTTAGTACACTGAGCTTCTTAACTTTTGTCTGCTGCTTGAAAGAACACATTAATATACACTAAATAGCTGTACAAAAGATGCGTTGAAAAACATTCTGTTACTCTACAAGGTTGTACTAAAGAACATAGAAATATTCTCAGTCTAGATCTTTGATTTTAAGGAGCAAACTGCTGACACTACCATTTTTAGCAGTAGATTATGGTGATTTACAGGTGGTTTACAGGTTTTGTCATTGGTGTATATGCACAGTTTTTGTGTTCTGCTTGTGCAGTGTGTTTTGGGAAGCATTGGACCTAATATTTTTGATCCTATCAGCACCTCCATATATGCAAGGGTGAGCTCAAAGATAATAGTAATACATCATGTGGGAAGGTAGAGAGGGGAGTAATTATGTTAGTTATAATAAATTAATTATGCAAGAATAGGTTAGAAATAATAAAAAATAGTCTAGGGCAAACATCTGGAGTTGGAGGAATTGCTATTGATTGGAGAAAAGGTCATGAAAATACTAAAACAGAAACTCTGTATTGCAATATAAAATGTAACTTCTGTGCTGTGGATCTGTAGTGCTTGCCAGCCTAAGAGTTGTACCTAAGCTGTACCCAGTTGTGATTCGTCTTTGTGCTGTTTTCTTTTTCCTAACGGTTAATCCTCTTTCAGTACCCATATTTCAGAAATTATACCCTCAGGATTTGTTTCAATGGTATTATTTTATTTTTGAAGGTATGGCACTGCTCCTGAAGGCATCTCTCATATGGAGGTCAGGCAGATAAGCGCATGTTGATTGCAGCTATCTGAATAAACATATACCACCTGGGCTGCAGTAAGCTCTGACACAATGAAACTTGTTTTCTCTATGTGGGTGTCTGGCTGAAGAAGCATAGGACATGTTACTTTCATGTTAAAGCTTTAACACATTCAAATGCACAACGTCTATAAAGAAACTGACTTCAGATAGATGCAGTTCCTGGCATTCAGCTAATAAACACAAAAGGATTAAAATCCAGTGTCCTCTATGTGACAGGCTTTTTGAGTCCTGAACTATCTTTTGTGCAATTTAGCTGAAGGGGCGCAGTTTGGTAAGGTTGATCATATGTATTTGTGACCAGGAGGTTTTGAGTATTAGTGGCAATGAATGTCCTGATTATGACAAAAATTAAACTGGTTTTCCCCCCTCAATTTACCCCATGCAAATGAACAAGCTATATATCTGTATAGGTATGTGCAACATGTAAAGATAATTGCAACTTAGATAAATATTTATAAGTATATTGCTGTCAGTGTGCAACCGGAGTAGTTAAGTATTAGTCACAGAGTRAAGAATATTGGAATTTAACTGGATTCAAGAGACTGATAGTATTTGGAGTTAGTTAACAAAAGGCTTGGTTTCCAGACTATGTCCCTAGCTTTTTGGTCACCTTTATTTTTTAATTATGAAAATATAATTAAAAAGTAAGATGGAAAGTAAAATAAATCAGTGAAACTTAGCAAAAGTTGAAAACAAGGGAGTTAGAAAGGTTAATTATAGAACTACTATGCCCAGACGGGTGTGCAAATGTCATCTGCTTCTGTATCTCATGAAAAAGTTTAAGCAGATAAGATCAGAGTTTGCAAGGGATCTTGCATCTGGAGAATGCTTACATTTAACTAGTTGGAGTTGTCACTGCGGTATTTAAAGCTTACATTTTCTGTAAGCTTCCATGAAAGTATTAAAATATGTAATTTAGGTTGCTATGACATTAGGCAGCAGTCACATTGATAACCAAGTGACTTGTTCTGTTTCTGCTTTTTGTTTAACTTTCCACAAGTAACAATTTTTGTCTTTGGGCATAGATATATTAGTGCAAACAATCACATAAAGGCTCTTAGTAAAATGGAAGTTTAGAAGATGGATACTCTTGGCTGCTGACAAGCGTTTAACCAGAGGGACTGAAAGTTCTTAAAATCAAAGTAATCTAAAAGGGGAAAACAAATTATGACCTGGTAAATGTCACCTCTCCTGTCAGACTAGCTTACCTGAAAATGTAGTGTACTGAAATGTATCATAAATGAGTTGAGTAAATGAGTAAGTCTCCAGTTGGCAGGGGGTAGTATTGTTTCTGTTTTCTCCTGCAGGTTTTAAATGACTCAAGCAGTTGGCCTTATCACTGTGGTTCAAAGGCTGCAAACCTGAGTACTTACATATTTGTGTGAAAATGCTGGAAGAGCAAAGCACTTAGTCACATTAGTGAGCCACAGTGACAGGTGCTTGTTCCCCCAAATCCTCCCTGAGCTGAGTGCCTGCTTGAATTTCTCACTGATGGGATTTTCAGAGGGGCTGCTAGGATTCCCCAGCAGAGAGCTGTCACTAAAATAACAAAGATAGTCCTTAGTTGTGCTGAAACTGTTTCAGATACTCAATATGAAAGTAACCTTTTGTTTTTAAATGTTGGTATAAGAGTCATTCATATGAGACATACCAGCCCCTAGGCTTTCATTAGCCTTTTGAATTAAGTAAAAGAAAAATTCACGTTGCCTCTAGAAGTTGATTCTTAGCTAAAGATTTTCTAATCCTCATAGCAGCTGCAGCTTTAATACTTAATAAGAAGGATCCTTAACAGACCCACTGAACAACTTGTTACACATTTAACAAACCCCAAATTCATGTTATATATATAAACTCTTCAGGGTAGGGGTTGTACTTGTTGACCAGTAAGTGATAAATAACTACAGAAGCAGGTTCAGTATGTAGGAAGCTAGAGAAAATATTCTGATTGGAATTGTTACGACAACTATGATAAAGATGCATTGCTTAACTGCGTCTGAGCATCTGGCTGTTCCCACAGTATAGTTTGTTTGGGAATGTGATCTTTACAAACAGCTTCTTATTTTATGGCTGGAGAGTAGTAACTGAACACATTCAGACAAATTTACCGTGAAAGTATTGTATTYCTTTTATCTTTGGACAGAGGAAATTCTTGAGGCAATGTTTCTTTTGATCGGTAAATGCCAACTGAGCAGTCTGCTGCTGGCAGTGTGAAGCTGTGGATATCTCTCTATTTTGTCTTGACAGTATGGTCTAAAACAGAAATGCATGAAATTAATTCTTCAAGTCCCCTGGCAGTGCCAAACAGAGCAAGCTATGGTGACAGTGAAGCTAATTGTGGCAATAGTGTGCACCTAGACCTAGGGAAACATGTTAGGAGTTCTTATAGGACACGGGCTGTAGGACAGAGCAAGGAATGTGTTGTGAATCCAGTTAACAAGAAACCAAAACTCATTGTCACAGGGTAGAACCTTCTTTTATCCATACTCTGAAACTTCAGCTGCAGAATAGCTGCACTTCTGCTGCACAGCTAAGATTGATGCTATCAGAACTGTCAGAATGAAAACAACATAAATCATAGGAAAGGGTCTAAGTGGTAGGTCTTCATCTCTCTGGATGTGTGCATAACAAGAATTTGGCATTATAATCCTCGTTTTTAGGAAAATAAAGATCTTTTCTTCCAGTATCTGTTAAAGGAGTCAGACTATGGCAAGCTTTCTGTTTTAAGTATGATTACTTCTAAACTTAACTAATGTAGCTGTACAAGATCTTTTTTTTTTCTGTTCTTACTCCAAGATATATATTCACATGGAGTGATAATCTACAGATGTGTACACAAGTATTATTCTAGTATATCTGAGTAACTTGTGTATCTATATGCCCACATAGACTAGTAATTGCTCTCTAGCACCATTACCAACACTGCGCAGGCAATCTTACTGAGAAGCTTAGCCCTCCCAGAGACTTCACAACTGGAACAAAGTCACAGTACCAAGTTTACAGTCCCTGTGAAATAAAGATGTCTAAAAGTCAGAAAGAAAGGGAAAACAAATATTTTATAATTTTACCCATACAGTAAAGGTTAGGTGGTATATGCTAGCAGTAGATACTTGGCAAGTAATACCTAAACAGTGAAAGATGATGACGTTCTTCTGAACATGGTTGTTGAGGGTAAAACAGAACAAAGCAGCAGAACCTTCTAGATTGTATTTTCTAGCTGTGATGGTACCATTACCATGCCAATACTATTTAACATAGAAACTGCAGAAAACTGTCAGAATTGGGTGGAAATGTCTTATGTAAAATTGCAGCTGGTAATTAACTGTTCATGTACTGCTTTGAGAATCAGAAACCTTCATCTCATGAGTGTGCTTGTAGCTAATGCTTAAGTATCAAAAGCTTAGTTGTAAGAGATGACAAGAATGAGCTGCACAACATAAACTGATTTTGCAGATAAAATCTCAATTCTCAACAGACAGTCTGATGTCCTATTATCTATATTCACATTAGTTGTCAGAAATATGTATGAAAATCTGGTACCTTAATAATGAAAACGACAATGGGCACATGGTTATTCAACCACTAAGAGATGGCATGTATATTGATTGCACTGCAAAATTAGTCCCCTAGTTGATGAAAAGATCCTAGTTCCTTTCAGGATGAGCTGTAGGACCCTGGCTAAACGTAGTCTAAATCAGAACCATATGCAAAATACTGTATTCTGATACAGAAGCTAGTGAAGATGTATGTTGTGGTATGGAATGGAGAGGACCTGGTGCTTCCCACTGATGTCTTTGAAACTCCTAGAGGAATCGAACACTGGACAAAATGTAACACTTGAACTTCCTGCAGTGCCTCACCATATCTGGGCATTTGAAATATATGATTTGTGGTATAGGTTTTGAAAGACAGCTGCCAACTTATTGTGATAATGATTGCTTGTGTTTGAGCATTCATAGTCTTTAGTCCCCTTAGATGAAAAAGGACAGCAACTGTGAATATAATGAAGAGCATGAAAATAATACTAAAACAATTTTTAGGCCAAATGCGCAGTTCTCTATCATTATTTCTGTATCATATTAGATAGATAACTTTTAGTTTAATAAATGGAACAGAATGTTAAAGCTGTTTAGGGTTCAAAGAGTATCAAAGTTAAGAAGTTCTGTTCAGATAACAGAAGCATCACAGTTTAGACCCCTTGGTAGAACTGGAAAAAAGATACTGCTTGTGGTTCAAGTCTTGTGTAATATAAATATAAAAGCTGAAGAACTGAATTTATACAGACAGTGAAGAGTGATAAAGAACTTAATATAAATTTGGATTTCCCTTTCAGATTATAAGATCTGACATAGCCTATTTTCAAGGACCTTGGCAAGACCCACATATCTATGGCTGAGATATTGGCGGCMTTAGAGAAATTCTGCTTGGCATTTTCAATTACGATTTTCTTTCCATTTCAAAACTGTATTGATAGCACTTGGTCACAACTTTTGGGACTCTCTCTTATACTAATGTAGCATTTTTGGAAAGATACTTGAAAAATATAAATTGCCAGAAATAATATTCAACATCTAACTTTAAATACTAGATAAAACATTTTCCTCTTGCCTTATGAGTGTGTGCTATGTATGTGTATTTGTGTATGACAGACCCTCCCTTGTCTCAGCTAAATAGATTGTCTTCAGTAGAGAAACTGAGGGTGAGACATGTTCACAAGATGGCTCTGGAATATCGATGATGAAAACATAGGTGGAAACTAAAGTTACATCAAGCTGTTGTAGAAATAAGGTATTATTTTTCACAGGGAGTCCTGTGAGTGATTGAAGTGGATGTGGGGGGCTTGAATTGTACAGCCAGATGATATCTAGAAACCTCCAGTAGTAAAAAGTGAAAAGCTGGATAGATGTGAATTGGTTCAGATTTCTGTAAGGGAATTTCAGCTTGGGGCTCAAGTAGTAAAGATACTGACTGACAGGATGGCCCTTTGTAGATCAATGTACTAGTCTGCAGCAGGACAAGCAGCAAACTTTGAATTTTGTGATATTGAATGTTACACTTCAAGGTTGATGTGGAAGGAACACTGAATTAGACACCCAAGTAATAACTTCACTCTTAAAGTTGCCAGTAGCATTGCAAAGCTGTGTCTGGGATTTAGTCTGAAGGTCCAGATTAGGCTCTAAGAATATTGAATTAGGTACATCTCCTGTATAATGCTTGAAGTAAGTATGCTTGTACAGGCTTGTAGTAGATGGGATAAGGCAGTGTACTCAAGTTTCTGTGCCATCCAACCAGTTGTTGGAAGCTAGCACTAGTACTTCTGGTGATTAAACCTGTAATTAAAGTATAATTGGTTTAGTGTTTGAATTATGGATATATAATTTTTGTAATAATAATTATGAAGTAAACTTGAACATCCCTTCAACACTCTGGAGGTTGAGGCAAAACTCAGACGGGCAACCTGGAATTTCATAATGATTCTAATGTCATGTTAGTGAAAATGTTTTTAATCTATATGTATCCTTGCCAAATGACAGTTAGGATGTCATTTCTGCAGTTAGGAAATGACAATATAAAACTGAGACCTGGGAGATCATAGCACCTTGAGAGAGGAGAACTGTCTAATCTAACCAAAATTGGAGGAGAGGACCATAGATTTAAATTGTTCAGAGTTGAAGTAGAGTTAAAAAGAGTCCTGCCAGAAAGACAGGCTCCTGTGATCGATTGTCTATCTACAAATCTGATGAAGCAGAAGATATGTTTCAGCTAACAGGAGATGACTGCTCTGTCTTCTATGCACCTTTTTGTTTACACCTTAAATCCTGTTGCTGGCTGAATTGTGCTGAGTTTTAAGTGATTTCTGTTACGCGCATACCTTGTCACAAAGGGCTGGATTGCTGAAAGATTAAAACTTCAGACTTTGCTAAATACAGGATCCAAAAGGAAAATAATATGTTAACTAGAGTGTAGTTGGGATGTTCTAAATGGTTATGGAGCTTTACTGCATAGGGGTGGCAGGAAGAACCACGTTGCTGTTATAACATTATCTTAAGGCTAACCTCATGTGCTGAGTTGTCAAGTTTGAAAGAAAAGATGCAGAGATTCATTTTTCTATTTGGGCCACAAGGAAATTGAGGAATGAAAATGGTGAGTCAAAAGGGAAATTATATTCAACTAGCAGTGCTTTGGAGGTAACACAGTAAAAATTGAAAGGTGCTGGCACTCTTTTAGAAAGAAGATGGGCAGAGGGGAGGGTTCAGTACCACAGGCCATTACTTGCATTAGTAGCAACTAATTAGTACGCACTCACATGGTAGTTTAAAATACTTCCTTTATAGCTAGTGTGTTTGCAAGCATAACAGCATGTAAGTAATAAAGTAGCTGTTCAAATAACAGATAATGAACATGAGTGGCAAGTATGATTTCTGGATAAGTAACAAGTGAGGAGATCATGTTAATTTTGTGAAACTGATAATGCTTTTATGACATGTAATGGAAAATTGAGATAACCTCAATAAATAACTTGACACAAATATTTTGGTTGCTTAAAGAACTACTTGTCTGTTACTTGTCAACCATTAGAAAACACCAGGTCTTGATACATGTTTAGCCATATGATTGTAACTGATTTAATTATGCAGGTTCTGGAATGCCACACAAAAACATTCACTTTGAAGTTCTTATTTGATATTAAAAGATGATTACTGCTTAAAAAAAGCAGTAATGCCTGAAAAATCTTACTGGATAAAAATCAAACAAATTAACTGTACCTCCTTATGCTTTTTTCTCCCTTAAATTCCTTACTCCTTTAAACAGAAAACCTGAAAAAAACTCTTAAAAATTATTAGTCATATTCACATTCTGTAAAGCCTTTCCCCTGCTCATTAATGAGTAATTGAATATTTTATTTGAAGTAATGATTAATCATGGAAAAACACAACTGGAGAATTCTGATGGCAGTTGAAGAGCCAGATGCCAGTAAGCTTAGATTGTTTTGACACTTATTAGTTTTATTGCAGTTGGTCTTTGAAAAATGTCCTGAAAGTATCCAATCTGAAGTGAAAAAAACAAGTAATTTTTTTAAACAGTTAATTCAAATTAAGATGATCTTTTTACATTTCCCTTTATCTATACAAAGTAGACATCTGCTTGTATTACTTGCACTGAAAATCATCCCCCCAGTTCAGACTAAACTCTCTTTTTCCCACAAATGTGATGGCCAAAAAAAAAAAAAAAGAAAAAAAAAATAAAAAAAAAAAGAAAGAAAGAAAAGCAAGTGAATCATTGTGCATCATTTAATTCTATTTTTGCATTTTCTGTTTCAGTTTTTTTGTTCAGAGTAGGTTAAATGACAGACATCTGGCAACTCTGGTTATGATTTGGAAAGGATAACAATAATATAGTGTGTGTTTTCAGTAGATCAGCTCTGTTGTTTGCTGTTCAAGGCTGAGAAATGAGAAGTGGCAGTCTGTTTTTCTACATTTATTCTCTATTTTGTCAGTAAAAGTTGCTTCTGAGGACTGTACAGATCACAACAGTCTTGTCTGATAATGTTTCAAAATACATGTGGGTATCCAGCTTCCCTCTTGGGGCTTTGATGATAACTTTAGGCTTCAGCTATTTTGGTAGATGCCCTGTTTAAATGAATACACAGTTGAGAGTGAGAAATAGAAGGTTCATATCACTGTTAACCTTATGTGGTTTCATATGAAACTTGCTTTTCTTCTGGAATTTGTCAGACACTAGATCTTACCTCATATTCAAAGAGTTTCTTATTTGTATGTGCTAGTCTTCCTGATTGCTCCTCGCCATCTGCAATAAGCAATTAAAAGGATGTAAGTAAGCTTTGACAAGAGAAGCAACTGCCTTGAATTTGAAAACTGAAAAAGGAGAGACTGAACTGATGCAAGAAAACAGAAGAGTTTATTGCGGACAATAAAGTTTGCAGATACATTAATTGAAGCATGTACCGTATTGGCAAACCTCACTTTACTCAAAGGGAACTTTGCTCTTGCCTTTCGTACAGTAAATGGACTATTCATTACATATGTGCTATGTCCATTTCCTAGCTAGTGGATGTAACTGAGGGGCTACTTAGTGCTTGTTCTTTCTGTCGAAGAAAACTGGGGATTAAAACCGAATTCCTTTCAGTGCTAGTATCAGCTGGAACAAAACTTTAGTGAGAAATGTTTGGGACTACTAGCCACGTTTGGAAAGTATAATTAAGCTTTACCATTTCCGGTTTAGAAGCTAAAGGTCTTCAGACGAACAAATTTTCAAGCTTGCCTAACTATAACGCTGCCCTTAATTCAGGGGTCCAAATTCATGATACTCAGATTATCATGAAGACTAATAGTTTGTCTCTCAGCTAGGTGGTACTGGACTCTTAACACCTTTTGCAAGGAATAGGTATTTCAAGATTCATCTAGGAAAGAGCACCATTGGTATCAACTTCTTAGTGCCCTACTGTACCACATGCTGAGAGTACCAGAGTCTAACTTTGCTATACAATACTGTAGTTAGCAAACATAATCCATTAAAGTTATGCAATTAATATTGCATATTGCTAACAGATTTCATTTTTTTTAAGGAGATTGATAATGCTATCATGTGTCCTGTCACTCCAAAGAAAATACCCTATTGGCAGCCCAGAAATTTATCCTTTCTGCATGATTATTGAAAGGGTTTGACCAAAACCTAGCTCTTTAAAAAAGGGAGCAGATCAAAATCTTACGGGAAAAATACTAATTTTTTGGAGGAAGTGATGGTATCTTCTTTTTTTAATACTTATTAGAGTTGAGAGCATTTAAATGAGGAAGCGGGAAGCTGTACTAAGTAATGTTTATGATCTTCATTCAGTGGAGAAAACTCCTTAGATGTAGAGAAATACAAATCAAAGCTCATCTGCTTTGAAGATTGGAATAATTGTAGAGCACCGCTTTGATAACATGTAAAAGCACTTTGTCTTTAGTTTTTGTGCAGCTTTTAGACTCTGCATCAATTACTGCTGGTTTATGTTGGGAAGAATGAAATTAGTCTGGTTTTCACTTGTGGAAGGGTTTTTCCAAAGCTGGCAAATTCCTAAGTGGAAACAGTTTGGGGAGAAGTGGGGTGTTACATCTACAGGAGCAACAGCAGCATAAACTTTCCCCTTGCTGCTGTGTGTTTTTGACACTTGGCAGTGATGTCTGTAAACCACCACTCTTAATTAGTGCTCTGGTTCTGCGTGCTGTGATGAGTTCTAAAGATGCTACTTACTGAAGAGTATGTCCCATCCTGTACTTGCCCATAGGGATGTGGCTTGCCAGTTTTCTCTTGAGGTGTTGACTATGAGTAGATAATGAAGGTGTCTGTTGCATTTTTTGCTTGTGATTCCAGCTCAGCAGCCCATTGCCTGAACTAACCTACTTGGAAAACAACAGAAGAGAGAAAGTGCCTTTTCTGGGGGGAAAGGGGGTGAGAAGGTGCATTTTTTTTTCGTACTGCTGGTGAACGTGAGATCAGAGCCTAAGAAAGCAAGTCATCACAGTCTCAGTGAAACAAAATTTATCAGACAAGAGGACCATCGGTCTGGTCCCCAAACCACTTTAGGTCTTGCTACCAAGTCGTSTCTCTCAGACCTCTCTGGTCTGCTTTGGAAAAGCAAGAAGTCTGGCTATGTTTTAAGGACATTGACTCTCAGTGATGCTTGGGAAATCCTTTGATCCCAGGCTGTTCAAGAGCAGTGATACAGTTTAGTGAGATGGATTTTGGCAGTTTAATTCCATTGCTTATGTAGGAGCATGTAGGCACTCCAGAGCAATGTAGTTGTTAAAATTAGATGAATGTCCATTGTTTTGAGATAGCGTGTATATATATATATATATACAAAGACAAAGACTGAAAGATTTTGCTTTGCTTTGGATTGCTGTGGCTTTTTCTTTTCTCAGAAAGAGAAAAGGAACAGAAAAGGAAAAGGAAGAAGGAAAACAGACAAGCTGCTAATGACATTTCTGTGTTTTTCAGTAAGAAGGTACCTGCAAGCTACTCCTTAACTAATCTGTAACTAGCAAGTAATTCCCATTTGTAGTATTTCAGCTTACTGAGTTTAAGATGTGCTTTGATCTTGCTTTYATTTTTTATAGTATGCTACAAAACACTTCAACCACTACCTTGCAAACACAAATCAAAACAAATGCACAAAATGACTTAGGGCAACAGTTAAGGGGACTTTCCTGAAAAACTGCAGCCATGGCCTTTCTTATGGCTGATTAAAGTCTGCTTATTCAACATGCACGTGTTTTTACCTCACTAAGATGCTATATTTAAATTTAAAGTCTTTAACTCTCTATTTGGAAAATTTTAATCTGAATGTTAACTAAAGACACTTTTTATTATAGTCAAAGGTAACTGCATATTTCCCCAAAAAATCTTCTGTATACCCAAGTGCCACAAATTTCAGAGCTTAACAGCTGACAGTAGTACTGCGTTGAAATTGGCTAAATTGTTGGCAGACTTGGTATGAGTGAAAGGGATTAACTTTGGTGGACTCACACTTACCGACTGGGTGCTAGTAGTAGGTCTGGTTGATCTGTTGTGCACATGCAGTTTCCCTGGTTTAATGAAATAAAGTATGCTTCTACTGGGTAAAATCATTTATTGCTGGCCCCATCCAAGCAAAGCAATATGAAATGCATATAACAACACACATATATGCGTATAACAAAGAATGTTACATCTCTCCTGTACACTTTAATTCATGTGAGGTATTTCTCCGAGCTACATAACGTTGCTACCTGATGGACAAGTTACTCTGTTACCTGTAGAGAAAGTTCAGCACAAATAATTGCAAGAAACTTGATCTTGCTGGTCTTACATACTGAAGTGTGGAAATACGTGGAAATACTACCATTTCAGCATGTGAGCAGTGGCTTCTCAGAAAACAAGAAGGTGACCGTTTATTGCCCACATACCTAATCAAAATTTTAACTAATTCATTATGAAAGGGAAGGAGAATGTTAAACTCAGTTATGTCAGCTGTTTAATCTGCTACAGATCATGTATCAAGTATGCCTATACAAGTTGACGGGGATAAAATAAGCCACACAGCAAATAACAATTTGTGTTTTTAGATAAAGGTTTTAGGCTGCGGAATATTAAAACTTGTTTGAGCCATCTTTCCAAGGCATTGCATCTCAAATAACGTTCTAGAGAAGAAAATACTAGTTTCATTTCAGAAACTAAGCAATCAGGTGCAGCTTCAACACGAATTTTCAAACATTCCTATGAAAATCTGTTTAAATTCTTGCTGGTAATGAGTATGTAGACTGTGCCTGTATAATAAAATGCATTCTTTGAATTGAGACAATTTCATTCCTTCCTTGAATCTGCATGTTTCTAAAATCCATAAATTAAAAAATCATCACTAGAAATGCTCAATATCCAAGGGAATTACCATATTATAGAGCTCATATGTCAGTTAGCTACAGTGTACTGCTTGCACGGTAAGGAGAGCACCTCCAGCACTCAGTAGTGACTGGAAGTCTCTATTCCTGTTCAAGGGGATAATCTAGGAGGACAAGCAGAAGAGCAGGATGCTGGGCACTAAGCTGCGTTAAGGTATTCAGTTTGCAGGGCTAGGAGAGGTATAGCAGGAAAGCAGGCTCTATCTGTGAGCCTGATACTTTCTTTTTATTAAATCAATGCTGTCTACTTTTGCTGATGAATAAATAGAACATGTAAGTATAGTAAAAGTCTGGAGGTGACTGCTGAAAGGGAAATACTTGAAGACCACTTGTAAGTTGTGACCTGCAAACTTTTAAAAATCACATAGAAAATTCAGCCTACATTGTCATCCTGTGTGCACAGCCATGGAGAGCTGCACACATTTGAGGAGAGGGACAAATGTTGGATCAAGCAAAAGGCAGCCTGCAGATGAGGTGTGAAAGACATTTATTTTCAATTGAAACTGTGGGGTAAAATTTTACCATGTTGTAGACTTAATATTATGGAAAGTAGTTAAATTGCAGTAGAGAGCAAATCTGCTATGGAATGCAGTTGTGGATATAAAAACACTTTATGAGCTTCTGTTGGTATTGGTACACTTGGTATGCATGAAGCTGTTGGTGTCTACATGTGTAGCATTCTGCTAGGGCTCCTAATAAATACTTAATTATTATCTGTGAGACAGAATAAGACGACAGATCACCAAAGATCATGGGTGCAAGGCTATCCTACCATAAAAAGAGAGGGAGAGAGTCCTGAAAACATATGCTTGGTTCCTTACCAGTTTTTGGTGGTCTGATGTTTTCCTCAGAAGAATCTGCATCTTTCCTGTTTGGGGGCCCTGTGGGAATTTGGCTACAAGGACTGAAGTTAAGAGGGTAGAGGGAGCATGCCTGCTCAGGGTGCAGGGGTGGCTCACCCTGCCTGGCGCAGCCACAGATTTGCTGACTGCAGAAGTGCCTGGTCCTGCTCTTCCCTTTCAGTTTCCTCCCAGTGCAGAGACCAGGTATTGAGGGTTTGGAAGTGCCAACCTGGCTTGGCTCTGCTGTTCCCCTTCGCTGGGGTTTGCATGCTGCAGGATGCCCTTGCTCTTCTGGCAGCTAGCAGAGACCAGCCTCAGCAGGCAGAAGTGATAGAGAAGGAGTTGAGGTGCCCCTCAGGGAAAGGCAGATTCTTCATGGGAGAAACATGGAAATCTTAGAGAAGTCTGCTGAGGGAGTCTGTCCCCTTCATTTACATAGAAGTGTACTGGGTGTATCCAAACAAATGATCTGTGCTGGACACGAGCCACTTTGCACCATCCCTGTAAGTGAGCAGGTTTGCATTCCCAGGGAAAGGCTGAATGGGCTTGGGGTAGAGGTGACTGTGGGAGATCACCTCACCTATAGACCCCTCTCTGGTTTACTCRCTCGCTCAGCTTGTCTTCACCATCACCTCTGCTGTCCTTTCCACAAGACTGTGCTCTCCCCTTTTTCCTAGAGATAGCAGGTTCACTTCTGTCATACTGCCAGATAGATTTAGGCATGTTTTGTCACCTGAGGAGGGGATGCACTGGGAAGAACTAAGGGTGTCAGACACATGCGGCTCACTGGCATCACCTGCACAAGAAATGATTTTAAAATAATGACTTGGGAATGTGGCAGTGACTGCAAGAGTTCTGTGGATTGATTGGCTTAACCAGTCCCCAGTGGCTTATCTAAATGAATTATCAAGAATGACCTCAGCCAAGTTGTAATCAGTGCTTATCCTGTAAAATAAAGGTCTWTATATGAGAATGGATTTTAGGCTAATGTGTTTAAAGACCTTGCCTTTTTGATTTTTGCTGTTTTTCACAAGGCTTTGCTTTAGACATGCTAAGAGGCAGTAAGAGAAGGAAAGCCAAGGTTAATGCAAGTGGAAACGATGGTGATACATTTATGTTGCAGAATTGGGGCCATAGAAGAAGGGATTTAACTTTTATTACTTATGTGGTACTGTAGTAGGTGAGATGCTGGGAGCGGGTGCATCTGAAACACGGCATCTTTCTCCTTTCCTAGTGTCTGATGATTTGCAAATTCCTTCATGTTATTTTGGCTCTGAATATATTAGATAATTGTGTCAAGGCCCTGAGTGTCCTAATAGGCCTTGATTGCCGTAAGTGGCTTTACGTAGGACTCCCACCAACAGCTGCCCCGCAGGCCCAGGAGCCTGATTTAAGCTCAGCCCAGGCACCCAGACCTGCTTTGATCTTTGCAATAGCAGTGACTGTGCCCAGCTCTGTTTTTGGATTGTTTTATTTTCCTGGATGACCTTGGACCTGACTTGTGACCTCGCTTGGTGATCACAAGTGACTTGGTGACTTGTGCAGTCACCTCCTACTTTGCTTGCCTGGCTCTGGCCCTGTGGGCTGCACACCACTCTCAAAGGCTCTGCCTGTGCTGGGATCGCCTTTAGCTCCTGGTTTACCTGAACTTAGGACGGCTGCTGTGCTCTTGTGGCTCTGATAAACCATCAGCAAATACCAAAATGTAAGTTTCTGAGCTTTTCTTCTAAGTATGATGTGTATATTTTGATTTTAATATGCTTCAAAATTCTAATACACACAGTTGGCATTCCTACTTAACTATAAATAATTTTAGGCTCATTCAAGGCTTTAACCACATGAAACATGGTTTATTTGGGAGTACAGTGGTCTCCTGTGGGTAAGCAGCTGCTCTGTCCCTTCAGACTCCTGAGGCTGACAGCACTAAGCATGTGCTTTGACAACAGCATCAGGAGAAACAACTCAGAATCAAACATAAGGTCAAAGCTGAAGCTCCATGAAAGATGACTGGAGATGAGCGGGGAGAGAGTGCTTGGTCTTGGGGCGGGACTGAAGCTGGCTATAAGGAATCAAAGGCTGCATCCCACTTGCAGAGGTGAGTGCATACACTTGCTCACAAGTGGCTATGCAGTTACGTGGTTTATCTGGTGAAGCATGCGGTCTGTTCAGTGCCATGCACTAGGTGGCTGTGTCTGACTGACACCTTGTGGGTAAGAACGTGGTAAAGATTAAAACTCTCCACTGAAACAAAGTGGGGTCTTTGACTGCCTGGTCTCCCTAGACTGGAGGTTTGCCTTGCAGCTGGGAGTGGCTTCCCCATGTTGTTCCCTTTCCTTGCCTGCCATTTCTGTCTGTTTTGCCCCTATGGGAAGGGTGATCTGTAATATCCTCACAAGGCAGATATGAAAATATTTTCGTCTTGGGTTGCCTCCACCACATTAAAACCCTGTTGTAACAAATCTGAAACACAGGCCTCTTGCATGAAGAAAGAGCTACTTACAAGGAGGCATAAGAAAAGTGTCTTGCAGGAAATACCTGATTTCCCAAAAAGGTACAATGAAATACTGTCCTTTTTGTGAACTTTGTAGTTTCTCACAAGAGGCTCATCCATCCTACTGATATTGCCTCAAATATGATACTAGGTGCTGGCAGATATGCTTAGCGTGGTCTTCACTGTCAACCAAGGACTRAAGATAAAATATTTTTCAACCTTTCAGTTGGACAACTAGTAGATTACCAGCAAAGGAGAGAGAGAACTAAACGTAGTCAGAGATTAATACTGATATATGCTCATACTGCTATGCCAGTTAGGCACACACAGAAAACACAAGCTGAGACTGGAATAGACTCATTGCACTGTATCAGTAACGTGCATACAGTGGAATGATGGCTGGTCACTACACATGTGCATACTGATGGAATTTTTTCTAGTCTGATTTTGTTCTTGATCTAGAACCTTTCATCATTTTGGCTATACTCAGTGCTTGGTTTTGCTGTTGAAGCACACTGCACAATCTTTCTAATTTCAAGATACTGTCTGCAGCACCACTAAAAATATACCCATAGTGCATGTGTTTGCACATACAGGAAAAGTTTCACACATACCCAATGTTTTTATAGTCCAGAAGAAAAATGATTAGGTATTCTGGATATTTATTTCAAACTTCTCTTGCAAAAATCTTACTTCGTCAAAGACTTTAGAAGATATAAGGTTTGTTTGAGGAAATGAAAATGCCTTCAGCAAAGAGGTATGATACGCTTCGTGGGATTTCACTGTAGGGGAATGAGTTACTTGTAAGGTGTGTTTTCTTCCTCCCCCCCCCCCCCATTCTTTGTCCTGTGGCCCTTCTAAGCAGGCTTTAAATATTTGAGCAGGATTTTTAATGAAGGACTTAAGGGAGCTTTCAGCTCAATTTTATTCTTCTCCTTGAGGGAATCTCTTGAAGGAATTTACAGAGTTCCACCCTAGAAATTGTACAAGACCTTTATTCTGAATTCAAGGAGAGCCCGTCTCTTATTTTTCTTTTAGTTTTTCTAAGTACTATCCTGAAACTGAGTTAAATAGCTGAGTATAAAAACAGAAGTTTGAGGGGCAATATGTTTTACCATGCAAAGCCTCAAGTATGAAACTAGATCCACAGTGTTTTTCAGGTATGTGATTTTCTTTCTTAAGACATGACTGAAATTCACTATCTTTGAAATCTTCAGGGAGCTCTTGTTAACATATGGCTTCTTCAGGCCGAATAGACTTTTAGATTGGTTAATGTATAACAGTGATCTGCAAAGATTTGAACTGAACTTTCTTGCTCATATGATGAATTCAGTGAATAAAAGGTGATTTAAAGGAGCTACAGAAAACCCCTTAAAATAAGGGGTTGCTAAACCAACCTTGTATTTTTTGACACTAGGAATCAACCAGTAATCTAAGTGCAGATGAATTGTACTATGAAAACAAGGTTCTGAAGGTCATACCTTCATGCTATGAGTTATCTTCATGTCCTTTATTTTTACACAAACACAAATTGCTACACCTCAAATTGTTGTTTGCCTTTGGAATTGTCTAATTCCTCCTTAGTAATATGTTAAACAGAGCTCTATCTTGAGAGAGCAGTTTAAGGCAGGTGTTCGAAAATGTTGTGAATGCATGTTAATTTGCAATTTTGACTTAGAAACATTTTTTTCTCTATTGTTGTTTCCTTTTTTCTTAAAGCCTGTTGTGTCTTCAAAGACAGGGCAGATGAACTTAAAGCATGTTTTGGTGGTGCTGTGCTACAGCAGGAAAAGTGAAGAGGACATTTTAGGAAATAGAAAGACAGTACATTTGCAATTACCTATTTAAATCAAGCCACCCAGATTAAGTCATATGAATGTCCCACATAAAGAATTGCAAAATGCAGGCATCAGTCTTCAGAGTTGATAAGTGAAATTGCACAGGCCTGCTGGATTATTTGCTCTGGCCTGAATACTGTTTACATGTCAAAGAGTTTAAAAAAACTACTCTGAACCTGTGTAAAGGTAAATACCATATAATATATATTGCAGTTTTAGGTGACTTTTCATAGAAATGTTAACTTTGTTAGCTTATCTACACTCCTCAATATTTTGGTGAATGTTGTTTAGGCCTTTTTTTGCCTTTATACTTTTTCAAGTTCTACAAAGAGACTGTTTTAATAGCATAATTTTTGATTTTCTGAGAAGAAAATTGTACCTATCTCTAAACCTTTTAAATGCGTTTAACTACCTAGTGCCAAATGATAGAATAAGGACAATTATGCAGCAAAAATGTAAATTTTGGGGACTGAATCAGGTAAACACAAGGCTTGCTGTAGAAAAAGCAACCTCTTCCTACCATTTGGCACTGATACCCAACATGGTATGTGAGTTTGTTAATGCATCTGGTTAAAAGATCAGACAGCAGATGGGAGAACAGATCACTGAGGTCCAATACACCTCAAATTGTTTGTAATGCTGTCCCAGAGAATCAGTTAGGTATTAGCGGTGCACAGTATGCAATAAACTTCCAGTCAATAACCATAACAATTCTCAAACCTAAAACAACAATTGGTTTGGAGGTATTTTCAGAGCTTGTGATTGAGTTTTGTGTTTGTGTGGAGGCAGGAGGTTTTAAGGGACTGGTACATTCACTGGCTACAGTGAAAGAAGATGCTGAAAAGGTTCAGATGTTTCAACAGGTTTAATGCATGATTAGAGGAAGCAGGCAGGCAGCTTAAACAGAGCAAACCTTTTTGCAATGCATTGTTGGTTACTTGTGTTACTTAGGTGAAACTGATGATAATTCATACTTTCTGAGCACTCTTATGCGCAGTTAACATGAGATGGAACTAGTAGCAGCCTTTAATATCACAAGAAAAACAGAGCCTTTAGAGCTTTCAGTTTTTGAAACTCTTGTTCTTCCTTTGGCATATTAATATAAAATAGCAGCAAGATCCTAAGGACAACTTAGCTTATAAAAATGGACATGATGACATAAACGTACTGAGTAGACAGCTTTCCACGTAAATAATCACAAGCACAAGCTTATATGACAGCTGTAGCTACTGGTGATCCTTTCACTAAGTTTTTGCTACTGAGAGATTACATTTTACACAGAGTTCAATGGGCCCAGATTAGTCAAGCGCTATGAGAGCTGGCAAGCTGAACTCAGATGCGCAAGTAGTTAAGTGGCAACACGTTGGATCCATTTGTTCAGTGTCTCCCTCTTCTACGTATTGAATGTGTTTACCTAACAGGACACGTTTTCCTATTGCTTGTTATCTATTACAAGTTTAATTATTTTCTTTAGGTAATTACTTTATCCAAACCCTAGGCACATACTTGAAATCAAAAATGTATTAACATCACATGAATTGAACAGATTACTGTATACGTAGACACTTCCCAGTTTGCGTATTGTCACCATACGGTACTCTTTAAAAAGGCCAGACCACATATGACGTGGGTAGAATTAGTTTAGTGTTTCAGACTAGACATTTAAATCCTTCAACCATGATCTTGCTCAGGTGCACTTTAAAGCCCTCTATCCTTCCAGGTGAACTGACAAAGTTATTAGCTTTCTATATTTGTTCGGCACAGCATTCCTTGCATTTACGATAGGTTCTAGAAATGAAGCAATAAAGCATTGTAATCCCCCCTGCGTCGGATATTGCTGGTGCTGCCCTGTAGGCTGAGTGAACTGTGTAGCTCCCCCAGAAGGATATGGTCGATGCTGGGGTGAGACAGCAAGGAGCACTGTAAGAGGGCTTTGTATGCCTCAGTGATAGCCAGCTGAATAGCATAATTTGCTGAAGTCTTATTTTGGGCAAAATGTTTGAAATGAACTAACTGCTGTCTCACAGAATTATTTTAATAGGCAGAATGTCGTTCCAGTTGAAAAGCTGTAATCAGGCCTCCTATCAAGGGCTAAGACCGTGGTTGCTGTTTCCTCTGATATTCTATGGGAATACAAAATCTTATGAATCCAGTAAATGTTTTGTAAATAGGTTTGGTCTAATAGCTTTTGACATTCCTTATGTGAAAAGGAAACAATTAAAATGATTGTACACTTGTTCATTTGATTTTTGTCAAGATGTTGATAATAGGATTAGTGTGTGTTGCTGTTGAGTTTTAGTGAACTGGCGTAACTTTCTTCAGTTCAGCATAGCCTGTTGCTTACCCTCTTAGCAACTGGTTAGAGCAGCAGACATCCTCTTCCCAGTGTGGGAAGAAATTGAACATATCTCGGTATGTCATGAACAGACCAGTTCTATGAGAAATTCATAACTGCAATATAGTACCAAACTACATACTTGTGCTGCAGCTTGCTCTGGATGTTGATATGTAATTTGACCTGAATGGGTCTTTTGACTCTCTTCCTAAGTTCTTGAAATGTAATTAACTTATTTCGACAGAATTTCTTTAGGATTGAAGAACTTGGAGCAGTAGGGATGAATACATTGTTTGGATGGCAGATGCTGACAAGTGGACAAGATCAGATGGAACTCTAATGTGGAGAAAGAAAATCAGTGTGATATATTATATATATATAAAATATATATTATAACTTTCATTCCAGAAAAACAGGAGGTTGCAAATAAGTAACACCAGCTTTCTAGAAGTATTCCAGATTGAAAGACCAAGAGAACTACAGAACCATGAGTTCTGATCTCTGTGATCAATGGAAACTTAAGAATAGAAATAGTAGATGTGGATATATGGGGGAAAAGTTTTGWGAAAATTCTCTGGTGAGAATATATTTTTCTATGATCTCTGGCTGATGTTCGCTGTCCGAGAGATACTTGATTTGACTCTACAGAAGTTACTCTAGGCTTATAATGAACACGTGAGCTGTAAATCATTTACTTGATTTAGTTGACTGAACAGTGCTTGAAATTCCACAAAAGATAGATTTTTTTATTCTGCTTGCCAGCTGCCTGATAGCAATGTGGAAACTCTTCAAATACTAAATTCTTGTTAATCTGGGCTTGACTAATGAGTAGGAAGCAGAGTGGTGTTCAGATTGTTCTCTAATTTGAGTGAGTCATTTTAGCTGATTGGCTTGGCACAGCCTATGTGCAACCGTCCTGCAGTGGAAATGCAGACACTGCTGTCTAACTTTCATTGCTCTTAGATGCTTTTGCCTTCAGATAGCACTAGATTTTTCCTAATTTGTCATTTGAATTACTTCTTTTTTGCCTATGCTTTTGTGGCACTAAAATCTGTACTTAATTAGATCTGTTATGAATTGTTGAAAACTAGATGATCTCAGGAGCTGTGATGCTAGATCAAGATCTTAAAGGAACAATTTATAGTTTTTTTTTTATATTGGAACAGGTAACTTCCTTCTTTCCCCCACTTCCCCCCTTATCAAAGCTGATATGCGAAAATAAACCAATTGGGCAGAAATACTGGCTCAAAAAGCTGGGATTTAAAATCTTYTCTGTGTGTGGTAGCCGGTATAATTGATTTAGGGTATAAAAGAGCTGTACTGTGATGTACTATCAAACTTTATTAAACAGGCAAATTGGAGATCCTGCATTTGAAAAGAGTTTATGGCTGGTAAGTAAAATGTAAAATACAAAATACAAGTTATGAGTTCACTGTTTTGCTTTAGGTGGTTAGAGTGACTTAAAAGTTACTCTAGCCTTCCACCCGTATATGTTCCTGCATGTGTTCTAAAGTGCGGAATAATCCCATGCACATTGGGCCTGACTGGAATGATATTCTTGAGCTAATAATGTGCAGCCTGGTATTTGTCTTGTAATGCTGTAATGTTTTGTTGCTATGTGAGAAAAAGTAGCAACTTGCTAATCTAAGTCTAATTCAGATACCATTCTGCTTTTGTTCTTAACATAGGTCCTTGACTAATCGGGCATGGTCAGATCATTTGACCTGGTGAAAGCTGCTTTAACTTGCTGACTTGTTATAAAACTGCATATATCTATGCTACAACCTATTACTTGTCTCGCAAAAGTCTAGTCTATTGTAATATTTCATAATTATTGTATTTGATAAAATATGCTAAATCTCTTAATTGAAACATTCTACTGGAGGTAATATAAGAAGCCAAAAAAAAAAGAAGTTGGATTATGTAGTTGTTGTGAAAGCTGCCAGATGAAAATAAACCAGGGTTATCTATGAGAAACAAAACCTTTGAAGGGGTTTTCCAGCAATGGTTTGCTTCTGTATTCCCTAAATCTTTGCTTCATGATGAAGGCCTTCAGAGCTCTTTTGTAYGTACTTTGGTATTCAAGTTGAACTGTGGGATAGGATGATTAACATGCAAGTGTTCAGCTCTGTGACCTTTGTTCTTGTTTGTGTAGTTTCACGGTGGCAGAGGAAATTAACTCTTGGGATCAAATAGATGGTTGTAGGTTGAGTCCTTGTCTGAAGGACTTCAAATGAGTTGGTCCATAGTTGTTAAGTTGCTCTCAGTTTTCTTTTGAAACAAAGCCTCGTGTCTTAAGTTAAACACCCTGATGACTCCATTTCTGAAGGAGCACACCCCTAGCAACTGGGATGCCAGTTAGGATCAGTAAGTTGAATAACTTACTGTATGACCATGATTTGTGTTCTGGGCCAGTCTGTGTGAAGTCCTGTATGTATCCCGAGAGAGGTATGATCAAATGAAGTAATGGTAGATTACAAATGCTTMTTTGCTGAAAGGCAAAGACTGGTGACTACCAGAACACCCAGCATAAAGACAATTAAATAGTCTGTGCTTAGCAATTCCTTCCTCAAAGGCAATTGACATTCTGCTTTGTGGATTTATGGAGCATGTCCTTGTAAAAGGAGGGAGGGAGTTTTGTGCTATTGCAGATAACTAAGAGCCAGGCTACAAAGCAATAATTCTAAATCTGTGCAGGTAACATTGCACTGCCTTACTGATAAGATACCCAGGTTTTCTCTTGAGATGTGAACAGCTGAATTAAATGAACACCAAGAACAGCATCATTAGGCTCCAAATGCTTTCCTTTTCATTCATTTTTTTTTTTTTTTTTGGTGTTTCCTCCATTCTTTGGTCCATAATGAATGTATTTGTCTAAAATTCAGTACGCATTCTAGAATTTAAAGAACTAACATATCCTTAATCATGGCCAGTAATTTTAGTTATATTTGCCTTGCAAGTGAGAGAGTAATGCCTCAACATTTTGAACTGGCAAGAGCAGTGTCCGTCCCTTTTCTTCCCCTTGCCAGCTAGTAGTCCTCAATCTATTGTTCTCATCTCTGGCATCAGCAAAAATGTGGTAAATGGAGAAACAATTGGGGTCAGTCTTGCATATTTGCATGTGTGTTTGTGTGGGAGAGGTTATTTTAACACTTCTTCCAATGCAATTTACTGTCCTGCCCTGTAGACAGCTGTGCGAACACAAGAGAAGAGACAGTGTTGTCTTGCATTGACCGTGCAGTCTGACATCAGTTCCTGTCACTTATTCATGTTTGATTTAATGCTGCCTCATGGTTTTTACCTATGTAACAAATCTGACAGGGAGGTAAAAATTTTCGTCTTTAAATCTCATGTCTCTCTCCCATCGCCCCTATATATCCCAGGTCTGTGGATTGTGTCCTACAGGAATACTGGATATGACTGAATAAAGCAAGGAATTTTGCTTCCTGTCCCTGCGATGTTTTGTTAGTAAGACGAGTAGGATTTTCCTTGAGTTTCAGGAAGAATAGCTCTTGTTAACCTATCACATATCCTAGTCAGATATGGGAGTGCTGGCTGTGCTGTGTGGTCTTTATGATGAGATGACCTACTAATGATAAGTCGGTATTGCTGAAGTGTATTCTTTGAAGATGTCAAGTACACGGTCTTAGAACAACCTTGTTATTTTGAACCTGCTGTTGCTGTCTATACTGTCAGTTTACAGTGAGCTGATGTTCCTACTCTATCCCCTCTTGTCTCCTCTCCTCAGAATATCGATGTTTTCCATAATCATTAGGCTAATGAAGCCTTTTAATAAATCATAGTGTGAAGTTGCAGCCATCTGTTACAAAAGGTGTAAATGGTATTTTCATGTATTGAGATAATCTGTTGCTCACTAAGGATAGTTATAAATGTTCGATAACAGTTGTTTCTAAAGGCATTTTGAAAAAAGGACCATCGTAGTATTTTGGCTGTCCTCTGCAAAATAAGGTTTGGCCGTTTTAGGCATCATCTGGGCAGCACAGTTAGAAGGTTACAGTAAGAGTATACTTTTCCACTTAGTAAAGAGAACTTCTCTGCCACCTCCCAAAGAGCAGACAAGCTTACTGGGGAACTAAAAGGAAGTTTAAATTTCAGTATAATACTACAGTTAGAGAAGGACAAATTTTAGTCTTCTGGAATGTGATTGGGACCATCTACTGATGTATAGAGAAGAAATGATAAAATATACATGAAGTTGGAATCATAAAATTGGAGAGCAGCTGAGGCTGACAGGGACCTCTGGAGGTCGTGTAGTCCAATGCCCTTCATAAAGGAGGGCTAATTTCTTTTTTCTTTCCTTTCTCTTCCCACAGAGGGATCAGTGGAGCTAAGAATAATTCAAAATTGCAGACCTCTATACCTCTAGATATTGGTGGTGCTTTCACACAAGCAACCTCTCCAAATGCATTCAGTGGCAGCATTTTGGGGGCTGTAACTAAAACAGCAGAGTGGTACCTTCTCACCAACATTTTTTGGGGGGGATTACTTCTGAGCAGATTTTCTTGGAAATTGATAGTCATTAAAAAAAGAATACTGTCCAATGTCTGCCTGAATGAAAGATCTTTGCTTCTTTTTATTAATCAGAGACTAATCTGGAGAGAAATTAGTCTATGATTAAATATTTTCAGTGTGGATTGAAAATGCACATCTCTTCATGCAAACCCAGCAGATGGGATACAAACATATGCTTTGCATGGATCTGTGACTCTCACTGCAGTGACTGCAAGCTAGTGGAACCAGTCACAACGATCTACCAGCATACACATTTTTAAGTGACAGCATACTCATGCAAAGAAGTCTGTGGTAGCTTGTGCATGCTTTGCATTAAAGAAGCTGCTTACAATAGACGAATAGGTGCTTTAATGACAGAAATGGAGCAAAGTGTCTTGAAACCAGATAGGGAGACTGCAACAGCTGTTAAGCTATTTCTTAAAATGCACCCTTACTACTATGGAAGAAATGCAAGACAGATGGTGGGACTGCAGCCACTATTTATATGCAATCCCTCAGGTCCTAGAAGTTTCTTTCATTTATGAATATTGAAGTTTCTAAAAACAAGCCAACATATTTTACATGTTACATCTATGTATTCGGTTGTGAATACGTACTATCATTTTATGGTAGATATCAGTTCTAGGTTTTAAAAACTCCTTTTTCTCTTGAGGTAACACATTGCCTAATTTATTTACATCTGGAACTCACTAGAAGTGGGCATAGAAAGTTGTTTGGCAGCTTGCATATGTAATTATTTCAGTGTTGAAAGCATGTGCCCCTTCCTTGTATGAGTTGTAGTAAAAGTACACACCACATCAGACTTGGAGGGGGGGGAAAGCTTGTGTGGACACATTGAAATCTCTTTTGCAACTTTTACTAGTGCAAAAACTTGTGGTGAATATGTATAATATAGCTGACCATGTTGTTATACATATTTATAAATGTTAAAATCTAAAATATCTTTTGTCCTGCACAGCACAGACATACAGTTATTTGTACGAAGTAAGATGAAGAAGTGAGAGAAACACTAGTAAAAATTTGTTTTCTTGAAACAACAGATTATTTTAGACTTACTTGTTAAATGTCTTCTCCTTAGTAGATAAGGCTTTTCATGTGCAGCAAGCCCATTCAGAAAGTTGATAGGAAGACTTGTATGGAGGTGCCTGCGGGTATTTTGGAAAGAAAGATCCTGCTAAAGTGAAAATACAAGCAGTATCAACTAAATGTTTAGTGTCCTGTTACAGAACTAAACTAGTAGMCTGTTGCACATACTATTCTCCCATAACTGAGAAGTGGTTTGTACTGTTTTATGGCTCTAGTGTTCTACCAGAGTCTGAATATAAAGAAAAAAAATAAGTAGAGTTCTATATGCCAGCCCAGCTTGTTCAGCCAGGAAGGCACAATTCTTCTGATGTGGAATTCTGATTTAAGTGAAGGCAGTAAGTGGTGTAAAATACTTTTTCCTGTTTCTAAAATTAAAGAAAATATGCATATAAAATCTCAACAGTTCTATTGTACACCAGTGGCACTGTCAGGGCTTAGCTTATTAAATGTAGCTAAGTTAAAGTGCCATGAAGTAGTTTGTTGTGTCATTTTTACTCCTGGTTGGGGTTCTCAAAGCTTTGAGGTTATTGAAGTCTGGTTGGAGATCAGCTGTTTGCCTAATACAAAGAAAGAAAATGAATTAAGAACCACTGTTTTTCTAGGAAAAAGGTATTTTTTTTCTTCAGAAAATTGTCTTGGTTTCGAATTGCTAGTGACTAAATACCTGAGTCTGCTCAAGTATTTCAGGATTACTTGCATTCTAGCTTATTTGCATGTTGACCAACCGCTTTTGTCTTTTTACAGCACCTATTCTGGATTGAATGTGGGATAGGGCAATTATAGCCTAAACATTTTGTAAAACTCCTTAAACTGAAGGTATACATGTACCTGCTCAGCACAGCTGAAGCTGAAGTTCTGTTACATGCAACAGATGGCAGAATGCAGTGAGACAAGGAAAGAGGAAGGAATTGGAGAAGGACAATTGCTTACTAAAGAAAGTTTTCTATGTTTGGAAGTCCTGTGTCCGAGTAGCATAGTGGGGGAGGTTAATTTATTCTTTGGTTCTTAAAACTGAGTCAGATTAACCCTTCCAGGGCATTAAATTCGCAACACAGAGATACATTTCAGCTGCTTTGAGTAACAGTTGAAAATACCTTATTTCATTGAATTTAAGTTCTTAAACTTACTAAAAACAAAGTCAAGGAGAAAATCATGAGTAGAATGTGATAGTCTCTGGTACTTCCAGAAGTCATCTGGTCTAATAAACCTTTTAAAAGTGCAGCTGCTAACAATATTTAAGCTAACCACGTGACTGTTCTTGAGCCTCCAAAAGCATGAGACACATGAAAGGACAATGTACAGTTGATATTTATTCCCTGGAATAAAGCATATCCTTCTAGACTTGATCCATTAATATTTATTGTAAAATTGGGTAATAAATAATATAAATTTTTTAGAATAAATACTTTATTCTAGACTGCTGTTCCAAATGCATACATTTAAGTGAATATTTTTTAAGGATTTTCCTTCTAATCTTTTTCCTCTGCTAATTCTCCAGGTGGCCCAACTAGACCTTTTTAAAATGTAACCTTAGTATTACCCTGACATAAATAGTTCTTTGTATTTTCTTTTTTAGCATTACAGGTGTACCTTTTAAAATGTGATCTCCTTGGTAACAAGTACTCCAGAAAGACTGAGGACTTTGCATTCTGCAAATAAGTGTGAAAAGGCTCTTTAGGAAGTATATTTTGGTGCTATAAATAAGATATTCTCATGATAATAGCAAGGATTTAAACAATCTTAAGACTCTTTGGCCATGGTTGGTAGGGCGTCTTTTTTTCCGTTAATGTCTCCTGATTTTCAGGAACATAGTCAACCAGGAGGCTCAGTGTGCCTCCAGAAAGCAAGCATACATCTGTTAAGTATTCAGAGTTGTATTTAAAACTTTGAGGAATATCCAAGTAATTGTTAAAACTTTGTCAAGTTTCTTTGTGTGTGTGTGTGTGTGTGTGTGTGTGTGTCCGCTGTTGTCTCTGAAGGTCACCCCTGTTCCTTGAAAAGAATTGTATGATTTATGCTTGAGTGGCTTTAGGGTCATACTACAGAGATAAAGAATCCCCAAAGGAGAAAACAGATTCTTTTCATCTGCAGAATCTAAACAGGTGTTGCTACCTTTTTTTGCCAGCTGCCAAATCTTGGCAGAAAACAATACTAATGAATGGAAGACAAAACAAGGCAGTATTTTTTTTTTTTTTTCTTGAACCTTGGATTTTGCTGCTGGATTTCCCTTCCACATGTGACTATACCTCTTGCATAAGTGTATAAATTGGAAAGAGCTACTGTTCTATTTGTAATACTAAGTGTAATACTTGGAAATACCTAGAGTTTGCCCTGAGTTAACTGATGAGTCATCAGTCTAGACTGAAAGGAGGAGGACTGAAAAAAAAGCTCCTATATGTATTTAGAGTGGGACATTTGCAAAATTAGTATTATCCCATATGGATTTGAACTAAAAGAGCTCTAACTACCTTGCTTTTATTTTTCATAGTTCAAATGTACAGCTAAAGACACATAAATTAAAGTTCTCTGAACTAGAGTCTGCTGAAATATGTTGGTGTGAACAGAGGTCTCTACTTCAAACAAGGAGTTTCTCCATGAGTTATTGGTTGAGAGTACTGCAGGAACATGAATAGCAAAGTGTCTTGCTTCTGATATGCATTTTTGAGGAACCGCAGATACTTTATTTTTTGATCAGTGAAATGGCACTGGCAGCTCAACTCTCAAAGAATGAGAAAAAACAACATTAAAGAGAGATTGAGATCATGTCCACTTGATATCTATTAAATGCTTAAAGGAAATACAGACCAAAATAACTTTGTATTTGTTGCAAGCAGAAAAGAGGTCTTTCAAATTTAATTGTATGGTTAATTTTTCAAGATAACATTTGAAGTTGATGTGCAGAATCTTCAAACAAGGTATGGAATAAAGAAGGGGGAAAAGTAGGTCATTCTTTTATTACTACTGATGCCATCAGATAATGATCAAATAAGAAGATTGCTATCTAAAACTTAATCTTTAAAAAGGAAAAAGGAAAAAGCTATCATCAGTAGCTGAGAGGAGGTAACATCTATTTCCAGTTTCAAGGTAGATGTTGTGTAGCACTATGGCTGCTTGTCTGGATTAGCTGAGGCAGAATGAGAGCTGTAGCTAACCCCGCAAAGAGGACAAGTAGAAATCATACTTTTCTACTCCAGAATAGATGGTCAGTTGACCAAGATGAATACTTCAGTGCCACTTTACTCAGAGAATGGATTGAATATCAGGTTATTGATTGTTTTGAGGGGAGGTGGCGAGCTGGTGAATTGTGGGATGATGCACAGAGTGTGTCCTTCAGGCCATGCCCTTTTCTCTCCAAACCAGGAGCCAAGAAAATGGTGTTCCAGATGAGAGGCTCAAGCTTAAATGAATGTTTAGTTCAGTAATTTGGGGGTAATTTCAGTGCATGAGCAGATATGCCTATATTACAACCTACCAGCACTGAAACGTACTTCTTTCCCCACTGTAAGCTGATTGCCAATATAACAAGGATGAACAGAATGCATGTTGGACTTAAATGAAGAAGCAAAGAAAGTGAAATTAATCTGCCAGTAAGTGAATATGTTCCCTTAGAAACCAGATAGCTTAATCATAAATGGGAAACCAAACTTGACACTTCCAGTTCTATGAAGGCCAGCATACATTTTTGTTGCAGAAGTATGTATGGTGAGAAGTGGATAATCTTAACTAAAGTTATCGGGGAAACTTATCCTGCATGATATTCCAAACAAGAATGCTGCTTCTTGAAAACTGAAGTTCCCACTTTTGTGTAATACCACTCTGTGACTGAGCAGAATAGCTTAAATATTGATTCTCTGTTTGTGAAGGAATGTTAAAATGCTTTTAGATCCAATACAGGTGGCAAAGTGAACTGGAGTGTTGTTTAATACAAGATCTGTGGTTCCTGTCAAGCTGTGGCCTTCCAGTTATTCATGGGATAAATCCATAGATATGACTTACTGATGGCAGTATTGCAAGTCTGCTGAGGAATACCAGAAATCAGAGCTTTGTACATGTGCTTTCATTGTAAGCAACCCTTCGCATGGACTCCAAGAATTTCATTAATGAAACTAGTTACAATTCAAGAATAAAAAATATCTAGTCTGCATGTGTAAAGATGTTTAAACTTACTTTCCAAATTCACAGCCTGTGTTCTTCTGCTTCCCAGGGGTTAATTTTTTTGTAGAATTGATTCTGTGGAACATAAATTTAACAGCAAACTTTGTTTCTCTTCATCAGTTCTCAAAATTCTGCATTATAAGCTAACAAAACAGCCTTTGCAGTACACGCAGCAGTTAGGCAAACCTAAAACCTTCAGTATCATAAATAACAGTTCCATTTGCTAATGTCTGTCTCACCATTTGAAATATGATCATGAAAGAAGGAAAATGTGATTTGTAATTGTAACCAGGAAACTGGTTAGTTGTGGAACTGGTTAGGAAACTCATCAAATGTTCTCTTCGACATTCATTTATTTTTGAAAAATCGTCCTGATTTATCTCCAGAAGAAAAGTCCACACTGCCATGATCCTCCAATAGCAGCTTCGAAATCAGAAATTCAATTTTTATTGAACCGAGTTAGGTGGAGTTTTCATGTGACCCTGGGATGCTTCTAAGGTTTAATTTAAATACAATCTTAACGCAAGTTACACTTGTAATGCTTGGAAAGAATGCTTTGGTCTTCATGGTAAATGTATGGAAATGAACGTATATATAAATGCTGGGAGTAAATAAATTTATGTGGGATAAGTGATTTGGGAGTTTTCTAGAGAGGATGAAAACCTTTGATCAGGCTGCAGACTTACCTTTTGAGAGAAGTAGCTCTTCTGACTGAGCACAAAATGCAGAGACTGTAAAACTTGGTGCTGCATAGCTAGTTCCCAAAGTTGTAAATTGAATATTGGCTTTTTCAATATTTGATGCTAAAGACAAAATTTTCTTTAAATCTTATGTTGCTGTCTTGGTGACAGTGAGTTAATTTATTAATGATACATTTGAAGAGCTGCTGTTTCAGTCTTAAAGCCCATTCTTGGGGAGGAGGGGCAGATCTATGGATTTAAATTGGCAATATTTCTCCATGCCTAATTTTTGGTACAACTAATATTGGATAAAACTGTAAAGGATTACTTCACTGAAACATAAAATCAAAACTTACAGCATTCTGTCATGATACTGAATAAGCTAGGGCAAGGAAAACTGCTTTCTTTTCCGCTTTTGTTTACCAAATCTGAGTAGAATAACAAGTAGGTTTAAGAAGACACTTGTAGGATGAGATGCAACCTGGAGGAACTCAAGAACTCTAAGCTTACTCTCACGAAATAGAGAGAAAGCTCACAGAGTTAGTGACATGATGTTCAGACATTGAGCCACACAGCTTTTGCAGACAGCCTTGACTACTCAGTCACAGCTACTTTTCTGGTAGTAGAAGTACAAGAAGAACCTAATGTCTAAACCTCAACAGATGTTCAGCATCTAGCAGACTTTAAACAAACTAGAAATAATAAATGTGGGTGTCAAAGTAAATAAATTAAGACCCCTCTCCCCCTTTTTTCTCAGCAATTGAACGTATTCTGCTCAGGTCCCCACCCTGGTCTCTTCAGGAAATCCATAAGGTCATAGTGGTTGAGTTGGGTAAGAATTCAGTTTTCAAATACATTGTCTTTAAGCTTACACTAATTAGGTTCACATTTTTCATTCCTTCAATTGCTTCCAGCTCTTTTAGTAACAATTCAATTCCTCTGAATGTTCTTGCTGAAAAAGTTGCAAGTGTTCAAGTATTGCTTACTGTGAATTAGATAATTTGTATGGCGKCATCAACTAACTTTAATCACTTATTGATTTGTCTTGTCTTAAATTCTTTAACCTTTTGGGTAGACAATCAAAAATGAAACTCATCAGTGGTAAAAATCTTCATTACTGTAATTAAAAGGGCTTATATAGAGGCTGGGATGAAAATGAGATAACTTAATCTGGACATCCTGCTTTTCCTAACATTGTCAGACTTCTAACTGTTTAGAAAACTCATTTGTGGTAGGATAGAAATAAAAAAATTGAGGGGAAGGCATGCGTCTGAAGAAAATATCCATGAGGACTATGGTTAAACAGCGAAGCAGTCTTAGGAAGTTTACATATTGCATTCCAGACTTGCTGTATTGGAATCAGCGGAAATCTATTGTCGCTGTGTGCTTCATCAATTTTCAGAAAATATGTTTGTTTTACTCCAGGAAGTATTAGTGATGTTCACCCTTTGCCTTTAATTTAACTGCATTCTGTGTATGGTGTATTGGTTTGAACACGGTTTTTATTTATTTCTAGGTGTAGGTGAGGCATCTTTCCTTGAAGCCCAAAGTCTGGATTTTCTGTATATCTATTCAGACTAAGTTCCATCTTTGGTCTAGAAGACTGATTCAGATCTAATTTTCTGAGGAAAACTGGAAAATGTAGAAGGAGGAGGCTTTGAACTATGTTGTGTCATTTGGTACTTTGTAATGACCATAAGAATTCAGGGGGGTTGCCAATTCCATTCTTTTTCAGAACTGAAGATAAAAAAAAAAAGAAGCCTAATAATACATAACATTATATGAATTGAAACATATATCACACATTAATCAGCTTCTGAAATAGAACACTTTCACACTAATTTAGGCAGCCTACTTTTGAGCTGCTGATACTGAAGGCTGTGGTTTCTATTCTGTTCCTGATGTCATTGCAGTGTCCACAACTGTGAGATTATGACAAGAATATAGGTGTTGCCATTTTGAATTTTCCGTCAAGGTTGTGATTTTAAGGTGCTTCAGAAGTGAGTTTTAGCTGTTTTCATAGAATCATAGAATTAGTAAGGTTGGAAGGGACCTCTGGAGATCATCTAGTCCAACCTCCCCGCTCAGCAGGGTCGCCTAGAGCATGTTAGACAGGCTTGCACCCAGGCGGGCCTTGACTATCTCCAGAGAAGGAGACTCCACAAGCTCTCTGGGCAACCTGTGCCAGTGCTCCGTCACTCTCACAGGGAAGAAATTCCCCCTCATGGTCAGGCGGAACTTCCTGTGCTTCARTTTCTGCCCATTGCCTCTTGTCCTGTCACATGGGACAACTGAAAAGAGTTTGTTGCCATCCCCTTGACACCCTCCCTTCAGGTACTTGTACACATTGATAAGATCCCCCCTCCTCAGTCTTCTCTTCCCCAGGCTAAACAGGCCCAGCTCTCACAGCCGTTCCTCCTAGGGCAGATGCTCCAGCCCTCGAATCATCCTCACAGCCCTGTGCTGAGCTCTCTCCAGTAGCTCCATGTCTCTCTTGTAGTGGTGAGCCCAGAAGGGGACACAGTACTCAAGATGAGGCCTCCCCAGGGCTGAGTAGAGGGGCAGGGGCTGGCAACACTCTTCCCAATGCACCCCAGCACTCCATTGGCTTTCTTGGCCACAAGGGCACATTGCTGGCTCATGGTCAACTTGTCATCCACCAGCACTSCCAGGTCCTTCTTGGCAGAGGTGCTTTCCAGCAGGTCAGCCCCCAGCTTGTACTGGTGCCTCGGGTTATTTCTGCCTAGGTGCAGGACCCTGCACTTGCCTTTGTTGAACCTCAGCAGGTTCCTCTCCGCCCAGCTCTCCAGCCTGTCCAGGTGTCTCTGAGTGGCAGCACAACCCTCAGGTGTATCAGCCACTCCTCCCAGCTTGGTATCCTCAGCAAACTTGCTGAGCAGGCACTCCGTCCCCTCATCTAGGTCATTGATGAAGAAGTTGAACAGGATGGAACCTGAGCCTTGGGGAACACCACTAGCCACAGGCCTCCTACTAGACTCCACGCCACCGATGACGAGCCTCTGAGCTCTGCCATTCAGCCAGTTCTCAACCCACCTCACTGTCCACTCATCTAACCTGCACTTGCTGAGCTTCTCTAGGAGGATATTATGGGAGACAGTGTCAAAAACCTTCCTGAAGTCAAGGTACACAACGTCCACTGCTCTCCCCCCACCTACGCAGCCAGTCATTCCATCACAGAAGGCCATCAGGTTGGTTAAGCAGGATATACCCTTGCTGAATCCCTGCTGACTACTCCTAATCACCTCCTTTTCCTCCACATGCTTGGGGATGACATCTAGAAGGAGCTGTTCCATCACCTCTCCAGGGATGGAGGTGAGGCTGACTGGCCTGTAGTTGTCTGGGTCCTCCTTCTTGCCCTTTTTGAAGATTGGAGTGACATTGGGTTTCTTCCGTCCTCAGGCACCTCTCCACTTCTCCGGGACCTTTCAAAGATGATGGAGAGCGGCCTGGCAACAACATCTGCCAGCTCCCTCAGTACCTGTGGGTGCATCCCATCTGGGCCCATGGATTTGTGGGTGTCTAGCCTGCCCTATCCTCCTCAATCAAAGGAAAGTCTTCCCTTCTCCAGACTTTCTCCCTCACGTCCAGGCTGCAGGATTCATGCGGGCTGCCCTTAGCAGTAAGACTGAAGCAAAGAAGGCATTCAGTAATTCTGCCTTCTCTGTATCCCTTGTCACCAGAGCCCCTGCCCCATTCAGTAGCAGGCCCACATTTTCCCCAGTCCTTCTCTTGCGACTGATGTATTTGAAGAAGCCCTTCCTGTTGTCCTTAATGTTCCTTGCCAAAGGGATATGTGTTTTGGACAACACACAAAGCTTTCCCTTACATAGAGAGCAATACATTTTCTTTTTAATGACTTCTCATCTATGATGTTATACTAGGGTTTAGGAAACAGATGATCACTTCAGTGAGAAAAATACATAAGTTGCTTGATGCAGCCTCTGAACAACCTGCAGCGCTAGAAACAAGTGCCAGTTGTGAGACTTTTACTGACTATATTCTGTTCAGTCATGCTCGTGAGGGGTTTGGAGGACAAGAGTAGAGGAAATTTATATAAAAAGGAAATGCAGCACTAGCAAGTAGGGGCAGGAAATGGAAGCAATGTGTGCAGAGTGATATGGACAACAGCAGCTGTACAGTATAAACGAGAAATTGTGTTGCTGATCTACGTAGGGAGCAATGAAGAACTCTGAGCAGCTAGAAAGTTAAAAACATATTTTAGGTGGATTTTAAACTTTTAGAAGACTGTGATTTTGGACATGGAGAGGAATCTGTTGCTGAACTGCCTCCAGGAAGCTGGTTAGACAAAGGAGCAGGAAATATTTAAAAGTCTGTGGAGATGCTGACCTGTCAGCTTTTAAAATTACTTCAGTTACTCAGACATAAACTTAAGATGGTCCTTAGTGGAGCATCCACCTTCACACCTTCCATCTGGTGGCTCTGACTGCACTGCCCTAGGCTCAGCAATAGCATACCTGACTGTGGGATTAAGGATTGCTTACAGTGATGCTCTAGTCTCCTCCGATGTATGCGGGTATGTGTACTATTATCTAACCTGCTGTTTTCCTCCTTTCCAGTGTTTTATTCTTGCGAGGTAATTCAGCATAGCTCAAACCTCTGGCATCTTGGTACTGAGTGACAGCGCCTCGTTTCCTGTCTGAAATGGAAAGAACAGGAATCATCTAGTATTGACTTGCCTAGCCTTTTCTGATTTAAAAATACTAAAGTGACTCTATTTCTTAATCACTCATGAGTTAAAAATGGTGAGAATTTAGGCATTGTTCTATGATGTGCTTTGAAGTAGTGAAATCAAGCTTTTAATTGTGCAGACTTGGATTTCTGCTGTACTTCAAAGTGGCAAAGGGCTTTCTTGGAGGATTTATAGACTCTGCTAAACACTAGAAAACTGAAGTGAGATATAATGGATGTTATCCTGGGCATAAATTAATGACATGTATTGAGTCAAGTAAACATACTTTTTATTTCACCATTCATCTTGGAGATAATTTTATCTGATCACTTGTTTTTTTCCATAAAATATGGATGTATGAGCCCTTACAGAACTCCTGCATAAATTTAGCAACTGGAAAGCGTTTGTATTTTCTATCATTTTTTGAATGCCGAGCTTCCTGGTAGTGATATTAAAAAATATGAATCCTTTATTTTTGTTTATAACTAGCAATGTAGTTGAACATATATAGTGATGTGTATATATACACATCAACTACATCACTATATACACTATATTGTGTGTGTGTGTGTGTGTATAAAGTTAATTTATTTGATCAGTTTTTGTTAAGCATTATAGAATATTGCTTAGATATCTTGCCTTCTTACTTACTGTCTCCATAAATCCTAACTTTTCCAGGCAATTCCACAAATCCTAAGGATGTCATTTTGGATCACTTAGAGTGTGTAGTACCTCTCCTTCCTTTATTTCCTTTTTCCCATGTTGCCTTTCCTGACTATGTCAGCAAAGAGACTTTCCTTACTTGAATGCATAGATGGAGAAAAGTCTCAAGCATGTTACTGAATTTCCGTTCAACTATATTAAACTGTTACTTAATCACTGTTTTCTTTGTTCATATGTGAAGTTCTTTCAAGAATATAATATATTATCAGCATTATATTCTTAAAAGGAGTTCAAGATACTGATTCATGATGGAAGAAGAATCAGAAGTGCAATTTTCCTTTTTACTGTGTTGTGTAAGGAGTGCAAATTTACCCTCTTAGCAAGAGGTGACATACAGTGAGGCCAACAACTTCCTTTTAAAAGAYAAAAACCTATTAGACTTAACTTAATTAGCCATTCTGCCATTTTCTGAACAAAAGTATATTGGAATTTAGCTGTATTGATACCTGAACATCTGTGTATTTCCTTTCCATCTTTGAAAGCAGATGCATTATCCGTTTTTGTGACTTTGGAAAGAAACTCTATAATTGACTTTGGTTTTCCTGGATCTACGTGTTTTATGGCGATGGAAAGAATTCATAGAAAGACAGACAACTGGAAAACTATCATAAAAGTTTCTCCTCTTTTAAAGTTGCTTAAATGAAGTGAATTACTATCATGTGTAGAAATAACTGCTAGGTTTTATCCTATAAGTGACAGATAATGAAGTAACTGATGCTTTTTTTATTTTGAAACAGGCAGATGGCATGTTACAACATCTTAGCTGTAATTGAGGTGTGTGGGGAGGTGTTTTTGCTTTTATTTTTCAATTGGAAACTAATTATCTCTATAGTTTTTTTTAAAAGGAAAAGGATTTGTCTTAGAGTTCATTTCACATGCCATGCAGCTATTGCTTATATATTTTTGCCTATACAGCTGTTAGGGCTTCCTCTGTGATGTAGTTCTGCTGATACTATTGCAAAGGAAATACAAGAGAAATCCCACTTGGGGGTGTTTCATATCAGAATTCCATTAATAGCTTCTCTGGTTTAGACATGTGACAGTTTTCCGAAGACCACGACTTCCTGTGATTAAATGATAAAGCTGCAGATTGGCTGACTTTTAAGAAAAAGTCCTGGAATAGTGACTCACTAGTCAGGCACTGGGAGCACTCCTGAGTGGAGGATAACATACTGGTTTGATTTTCTTTTTTTTTTTTTGCTTTGCAGCCTAGCATGTTCCATGTTACATTTACTATCAATGAAGCCTTTTAGTCATGGCAGGAGGTAAAAGAATTAGTTAACCATTCCATAATGATTTTTGAAAGCATGCAAAAAATAGAGCTAAGAAAAGAATTCAAATTAAATATTTACTAAAATACGTGTTAGTGAAAATTAGAAGTAGACCAGTGATCTGAAGGGTTTTTAAAATTATTTGAAGTATATTTTCAGTAATATCATCAGGATGTACAGGTTATAATTTGAAGAAGAGATTTTAAGTGGTAACAAGAGACTTACTCTTATCCTAAATTGAGTGAATAATGTAGTCAGAATGGTAGCTTGTACTACTCTGAATTTGAATTATTCAAGCAGATGGAGCATATAAGTAGTGTGAAGCATTTTTACTTCATATTGTTGTAGGAGACATATTTTTTGGCATCAATATACTGTATTGATCTGTACCCAAAATAAGTTGCAAAGCAGTAGGACAATATCACATGATACTGTCCATTTGGCTGAATTCTCTCAATCTCCTAGTCTACACAGACTGCTAATCCTTATTGTAAGAGATGACATAAATACTAGATTTCTCTTTACTTGGGATGTAAAACTTCAGAGCTGTCATGAGCAATTCAACAGCAGTTGGCCTAGGTGTTTTCCAAAGTCCTTTTTAAGCCTCTGCAGTCATAGGTCTTGAGGCATGTGTCCTTCTGCAGGCAAATGAGTTAGAGTTAAAAGCAGAGAAATAATAATCAAGTTTGCTGGTGTTACATGAATGATGACAAATTTGTTTTTAACTTCTGAATGGTTAGTGCTCATATTTCTGCTCACCATAGTATACTCTGTGAAAAATAGCTAGTGCTTCTTCCTACTGCTCTTGTTAGCTCTTGGTTTACCTGAGTGATTAGAACACATAGTGTTCAATGGCACTGTCTAGTATGGACCCATCCACTATATAGCTGGGAAGGCATAACTGACTGCTTAAATAACAAAGCACTGTACCCCTGCTTTAGTCACTAAAACATAATTCATTTGAAAGTAGTTTCTAATTAATTACTGAATTGTAATGTATCATTGTAAATATTTCAGTTGTATTTGAAGCCATATAGCTTACTATCAAATAATTGAGCTTTTCAGCTCCCATTTCTTAATCATATGTACTGCATTTTTTCAATCCTTCCACAGAGGTATTTGTTTTTCCTTCTTATGATGAGATGGCTGACAAACAATTTTTGTTTCTGCCCTTGTTCTTCAAGAATCTGTCCACTGAAATGATGAATGGCTGTCTTCTATAGCATGTCAAAATTTTATTTTCAATGAAGATATAAATGACAACTTATTTAAATCATTCTTTTTTTTAATGGAGGTTAGTAAGTGCCAAAAATAATGCCCTGATGTTGTTGATTTTTACAGACAGTCTCAAACGTAAACAAGGGCAAGCTTGAGGAAAATACTAGAAGAAAAACAGAATGGATTCAGTGGAGCAAATGACCAAAGACTCTTGTAAAGCGGTTTATGCCCATTTCTTTCAAGACATCAGTGGGTAGCACTGAAGCTGTTTGCACGTGTTAGAAAACATGGACTGAGGAACAATTTGCAAATAGGAAGTGCTGTTTAGCTCTGGATTGAACAATAGTCCTGTATCGAGAGCTGCCAGAGGCTGCAGTGAAGCATGGTGACAGAGAAGCTCTAATGCATACAGACATTGGAGGCACAACAGGTAGGACACCAGGCATGCTTTTTTTTCYTCTTTTGAATACACAGTCCTTGCCTTTATGTGGGGCACTTGAAATCAAGTAAGAAATTTGTGAAGTAACTGAAGTCAACAGTACACGAAAATAGGGAAACAGGAATAATTGTGGTGTCTAGATAGGCTTTGACTTCTTAAAGGGATCAGAAGTATTTTATAAGCCTTAAAGGTCATCCCCAAACTTACCTTTTGAAAACCTGGCATTGTATCTATCCATCTCTGACATCTAGCAAGTGTAACAAAGCAATGTTCATTTGCTATCAACAAGACATCGGAATTACCTGGTACTGTTGCTGGTATATATGTTACAATAAGCATAAAAAATGAAAATAAATATAATTCTTTCTTGCTTAATCTTCAAAATTGATTTAATGTTTTGGATTACAGGCAAGGACCTTTAAGTTATTATGTAATGAAGGAATTGAAGGTGGCAGTTTGATAGATTCATTGGAAAGAGGGAAAGAAGCTTTGCTAGAGGCAAAACCGTACATTTAGAATTCAACTGATAAGCTCACTAGCTGTAAGATTACATGAATTTTAAAATGCGCACCTGAGTTACTATTAGACTGCTAAGAACTTTCTCAGGTTTATAAAGTGACCAACTTTTTTATTGTTTTTAGTTAATTTTATACCATACTTTAGAGAATGTGAGAAGTTAGGCAAGTAAGTTTCAAGGCTGTTTAGGTAAGTTGTTCCTAGAAATCATTGTTGGTTCTATTAAGTCACTAGCCAGAAGCATGCACACATCTTACACCTTTTCATAATTGTACCTGTACTAGGTGAATTGAGAATATGGCTGCTAGTGCTAGTAAATGCTGTGATAAATGGTAGGGTTTTTGACTGAACTGCTAAAATCTCTTATAGTCATCTTCAGAAGATGCCCACTTTTCAAAATTGGTATCTGCTCCAAAGGGAAAAATACTTTGAGTGAAGAACCTCACTAGTAGTGTTTGAATTTCCTCATTTAATGTTCTTCCATTCTTTCTTTCGATTCCAGTTGAAAAGCAATAGAAAGCCAGAACATAATAGATGCATGTGGGAGAAATATCTGGCTTTCTGGAAGGRCAAAGGCATTTCAAATGTCAATGTGTGTTATGGTGCACAGATCTAGAAAGGAATTTCTTCACATGAAAAGAGTGGAGGAAAAGGTAGAAAGGAGATTGGTCCTCTTTGGATAGAGGAATGAGGCTGCAATGAAGAAAGGGTTAGGCAGTTGCTCTAGAATTTCCTAATAAAATGAACTAGAAGGAGGAAAAAGAATTGATGACATTTGAGGCTAATTATTTACCAATAAGTTGTTTGAAAACCTTCAAATACGCCAGTTGTCAATAAGGCTCTCTTGATTTGTCAGCAGTAATAAAAGCCAGCCTACACTATCTCTTTTAAAKAAATTGTTAGTGTATCCTGATAATTCTAGTTGGCCATTTTTTGCTTTGAGTCACCTCCTTTTGTTCGATGTTTTTGTGCCTCATCCTCAAACTGATGTTGTAAAATAAGCCTGTAATCAGAAGTATTTTGTTTTAGTGTTCTCCTTAGTCTCACTACCTGACAGACAAATCTTTACTGATGTAATTGGGAAATGTTTTAAGGCTGCTGTCTCCTCACCTAATTAAGAAAATGATTGGATCCCTGGAGGGAGAGAGCTCCCTAGGTGAGACAAATGAAAGAATTGCTCTCTTGCTGAAGAGAAACTGGTTTGAAAATGAAGCTTTTGAGACTGTCTCTAGGATCCATGTATTTTTTTAAATTTTCCTTTGTGCCTCAGCAGAGTTGAACTAAAGAGAAACATAGCCCAACAATGTATTTACAGTGAGAAAAATGAACAATTATGAAGAGTCAGAGTTTTTCTTGGCATTCATAATGAGATACAGTGGTCCCTCSTGTGCCTGATGAGTAAAGATAATCACAGGTCTTTAACACTCTCAGACATGCTGCGATACTCACCTGGTATTTACTTTTTCATTAGCATCTTCAGAAAAAGAAGCCAGTAATGCTCTGATGTAATTATGCTTATTAGAAACCTACACACTGACAACTCGGCCTAAAATTCAAATGCAGACAAATAGGTAAAAATAGAAGTAGCTCAGTGGAAACTTTTATTTCTCACTGAAATTATGTGAAGTTCAGGATCCCCAGGCATTAGAAAAGGGAAGCTTTCAACATGCTGATGCCTCCTAGGTAACTACAAACAAACAAAAGATTCCCTCCCCCTCCTGCCCCCCAAAAAGAAAAAAAAATCAAAACTGATGCTAATATGTAATTACTTTCTCTGTTTATCCAAGATCAGGACTGCACTAGACTGTTTATCCATGTCTGTTGCTATACTTAGTTAAGGAAAAAGCATAAATTAGTCACTCAGCTTTGGAGGATAGAGCTGAAGAGATGGGAGTGGTTTGTAAGAATATTAATCTATACGTTGAGATTTCCATTTTTTATCTTACAGGAAATGATCTATTAAATATGCAAAATTCCTTTAATTTCTTAATTGTATTTGTTCACCGCCTAGAGGCATAACATAGCTATGGTGTACGGCTTGCGCTGTGACTAGTCTCGCTCTTTGAAATGCTTTGAAGAGATACCAGGAGCTAGATCTCTGCATTCCATGTGTACCATCCATCTGGACAGTGGATCAGAATGGCAGAGTGCCAGCAGAATGGCACCCAACTATTGAAAGGCTGCAGGATTTTTCAGTGTAAAGGGTACCACTTAGGAGTGCTAGCAGAAAATCAGTATTCAGTTGTTGAAATCTCTGCCTTTGTTCAGCTTAAGTTAAAAATTTGCTATGATACAAACAGAAGTATGTTAAAYAGGTATCATTAAACCTAAAGATGATTTAATTAGCTGCCAGAAATACATTGGAGAGTTAGTGTCCTGGTGAATGCTGTACCTATGCTTGTATTCCAAAATATGATTCAACCTGATTGTTGATGAAATTTAGTTCAATTGGCTTCAGGACAACTGAAAATGCTGGGGCAAACTGTGTAAGCTGCAACTCTCTAAGAAAATCCATTCTGTGACTAGAGATGGAAGAATTCGAGAGTGTGCGCAAAAACACTAAAAGGCTTTTAGCGGTGCTTGGGTAGAACAGATTGAAACAGATTTACAATTTTAATTATTGTGAAGAATATATCAGTTGCTCTGATTTAACAACGTATCACAGTACTTCAGATTGTTCTACCAATGTTTCTAGGCTATCAAATTATCTTGTTCAAGGTATCTGATCTGAGAAAACATCAAGGAGCAAGAAAAATATGCTGATTTGCAAAATTAAACTATCAGTTAAAAAGAAACCCTTCAGAAAGATAACATGCAACTCTTCTTGATATGTTAAGAATATTCCATTTTGATTTTGCAGGTAGAACTCCTCATGTGCTTCTTACAATATTTAGGCACCTTTATTCTTAAATGGAGCCCTAAGGAAAAGAAAATAATTAGGAAGCAAAATATTATACAGGCAACCGAGAACATCACAGAATGTTTTATCATGTCATTTTCCCTAAACAGCATATTTAAATATTCCTTTGGAGCAAAAAGAAATACTCTAACCCTGAAATCTAATAGCTGTTTTGGTTCTGTTGTATTTCTAATCCATGTATACAAAATGAAATAAAAACATGAGGGAGTATAAAGATGGATGGGAATCTACACAGAAAATACTGTTCACAGTAGCTCTGTAAATGAATTGTTGGCAATTTTTCTCTCTGACAGGAATAAAAATTGACTTAGTAGCCTTTACCAGTATACAACGTTTTTCTATATAACTTTAATTATAAACTGTCATTTTGTAGTATTTCTTGAGAGTCATGGTAGTGTAGCTGGAAGTAATTTGTTCTTTTCATAAAATTGAGGCCAGAAGAAGTAGTAGTAGTAATAAACAGATATATAATGAGACATTATCAGGAACTTTGAATTTCCTGATTTTCTGATTTTACAGAATATAAACATTAAAGGTTGAATGGTAGTGGGAAATGCGAACTTGCATGTGATTCTGATAGATTTCAAAACAAAGGTGTACTTGAGAAATAATATAAAGTGGTTAAAAGGTAATATTATTCATTCCGGCTGTGAAGCAAGATTATTACTAATAGCAAATGTTATGCTTAATCCATTCTTAAAGAAAAGCTCAAAACCTAGTTATGTATTGATTTAGGTAATTTCTTCTTTTAAGATAGAGAATTACTTAGAAAGTAGCGTTATGAAAAATAATGGAACAGAACAGAACTGCACGTAATTTATACCTAGGTAACTGTGAAACTAGGTAACTCAGATGCATGAGATAAATAACAGAAGCACAGTGTGTTAGGTCTCAAGGGAAAACAGCCAAAATTCAGCCGTTTGATTTCAGAGAGCACGTTGTTGATTATTATCCATAAAAAGTGGTTTTCATGTTTAGGAGCCTGAAGTGAGACCACTGCCTTCTCACTAATACTGAACATACACAGCCCAGCATGCTGTTCTGAAATTTTTTAGGTGGCTTCATTTTTTTTTAATCACTCAACTGCAGTTAAACTGATTTTCAAAGTACACGTTGAAATCAACTAAGTTCTAGTTTTCAGAAAATCTTAAGCTTACCGACCCTTGGAAATGCCAGTTTTAAATATCCCATCACCCTGTTCATTGCTGGAGTTGAGAACTGTGGAATTATAATTGGTATCTTCTTTGCCTTAATAGCACCTAGCAAGTTGTGAGACTTGAAACTATGATACTTGAAGCATTTCCACTTCTTTGCTCAAAATATGCAACACTGGAGGCTGAAAACATATCCAGTGGGTTGTACATGGACTTAAGAAAATACTGGTAGAACACATAAGGCCTGTGCTTCAGGCTGTAAATGAATTATTGTGGTGAGTTTTGAACATACTGTATGTGAATTTTTATATTGTTGAAGAGAGATACAAGACAATGCTTTTATGGCAAGTGTGAAATGAATACATAGATGGGTTACAAATGCAAAATTATTGGATTTTGATTTTTATGAAGAATTAATCTCTTTGAATAATTTCAATTACATGCTGATGTTGGTTAATGTAGCAGCCAGTACTTAGGCATAAAAGAGACAACTGTCAGAGGAATAGCAGATGTACCAACAAGCTGAGGTTGTCATGTTTGGTATGGAGAGAAGAAAGAGGAGTGGTAGGAATATGAACAGATATAATAAAGCTAAATAAATCATTTGAAATGTGTTAATTATATCCTAAAATAGTCTAAATCCTAATTATGCTAAATATCAAAGTGACTTGGAAGTTTTTTTTAAAGACAACAGATATCTTGTACAAAGTCACAGTACGGAGAGACATACACATCTGAGAGGAGAGCAGCAGAGGACAGGCACAACTAGCATCCTCTGAAGATTAGGGTGGCAGATTCAATACTCTTATAGAGTAAGCTTCTAGAAAATTGATAAATGGCACCAAGTTTGTCCTGCTTGCAGTAAAACCACTTTCTTATTGGTAGCTATATATGCTTTTGGGCGTAGTTGCAAACAGTATCCAAAGTGTTACTTCTTCACATTTGCATTAGTCACTTGACATGACTACTTCGTGTATACTAGGTATCTCATTTACACTGACTAGCACTGCAAGTGAGAGTGCAAAGTGAGAAGTCTTTGAGGAGCTGGACGTGTTTGGCACAAACCGAGTACTTAATTCTGAGGAAGTACTAAGTAAGGCTGATTTGCTATCTTTCTTGCTTTGAGTTTAAATTTCTGTGCTGCAAAATGAAGTAAGATAGTAACTTGAGTACCTTTCCCCTTCTCTTGATCTGTTTAGTGGAAGTGTAAGATATAAACTGTCTTTTCTCCATTCATTGCAAGCAGGATGTGTGCCACTACTAGACTGCTAGCAATGTAAGGCAGGAAGGGACATCTCTGGGAGGAGATCTGCATCTGTCTGCATCATCTGTGTAGCCATACCAACAACTAGAACTGTTTCCTCCTGGCTGACTTAAAAATTCCTGTTCACATTAAATGACTACTAACAGGAAATAAAGCCATTACCATAAAAGTCAAAAGAAAAGTGCTGCTTCTCAGTTTCTGCCAAATAAAGTTTTATATTAGCTGTATTGTCAAAAGGTCTTTGCAGTGCAAGCTGCTGATAGCTAATGGGGAATTCTGTAGCAGGATTACCGAAGGCCTACTGTGTAACTGCTGAAAAGAGAACTTTTCGTGCCAATAACACAGCATTTCTGTGGAATATAGAAACTGTCTGAAGTAATTGATATTCCTAAACACAAGAGGGTAAAGTGATACAAAGATGATCAGCTGTCAAGTAGGAATAATCATTATTTAATTTTTTTCCTTTACTCACCAGAATGTTTAATAAGATTGTTCTGTGTTAGTTTGTCTTTCAGTTTACCTTTAACACTGCTTTCATGTTTTCTGTGTACAAACCACATTTAAAATAGAAGACAATATCTTCAAGATTTAGTATCAGGAGATAGTGTACCTTCTAGGTGGAATGGAATCTAAAACCTAGATAAAAAATTCCGTATCTCTTTATTGCAATTTGCAGTCACTATGCTTGTTTGTAAACTCTTTATCTGCCTTTCACAGAATCCCTAATTTTTGTGCTGAAAGGCACTGACTTTCTGAAAAATGCTTGTGGTGTTAGAAATGGAAAAGAGGAGAAGCAGCAATTTAGTCAGTTAAGCCTTCTGGAGAAGAGATAAATGCTGCAAGAAATTAGGAATGAAGGCTAGTGTGAAGTGTAGAAGGGAATAAGAGCTTTTCAAATTTGGGAGGGTGGGAGGAAGATGTAAGAGCATGACAAAAGTGTCCTGTCTAACACGTGTGACTTTAAGATGGCTGAGAGACTTGGCTCTTATTTCAAGCCTAATGAAGAAAGTTTGTACAGTTAGGTAGTAATGAAGATGTTGCAAAGGTATATTATCTATTGATGAATACTAGATGAAGATAAAATGAAAGAGCTTGAAAATATGCAAATGATTTGCAGCATATGGTAGTGAAATTACGTTATGAACTCATTATGCTCATCTTGCATTAAGTCTATAGCTCAACTCAAACTAAGGGGACATTAAGATTAAGAGAATTACAGCCATATACAGTTTCTGAAGTATCAGTAGAGATACTCAAAAGTACATTAAATAGTCTTGTATACGTCTCAGTAAATTGTGATTTATAGTCTGGATGAGTTGTACTCACAACAAAGAGCGCTGACCTTGCTATTGCTCTACTTAATTACTAAGGGACAAGTAGCAGTTGTGATGATTCAAGGCTGTTTACTGTAAATTACCTTGTTTTCCTGTCACTAATGTTGGACTTTTAATAGAGAAGTACATACAAATCTAGCAAAATAAAGGATAAAGGATGGAGTCACAGCACTAACAGTTGCAGCAAAAAAGTGGCTAAGTATGAAACAGCGAAGTCTTATGTGGAAGACTTTTGCTTATGATTTTTGATAATCTACTCAGAAAATTTAAATTAGATTGCTAAACTTAAGTTGAATGTAACTTGGCAAATGAGATGCCCTTGGCAAGTGAGAATACAAGAATTATTTCTATATATATTTAATATCCTTTTTGATGTGTAGTAATCATATATTTACCATTTATTTACTTACTGTTATGGGTAAAAACATGGAGAAAGCATACATGTTGTCATTTTCTTACTAGTGAAACTGTTTCCTATCTTCATCAGTTTAGAATGAATGTGGAGGCAAAAGTGCTGTCTAGAAATACTCTGAAAAAGGGATACATGTGCTTTCAGATGGATTCTCAGCTGGACAAATTGAAATAGTGCAGAGCAAATGTCCATTATGCATTTTTTTGGAGGGGGGGCAAACTTACAAAAAATGAGTCATAGTGTCATTGCAAAAAATGCAACATTAAAGTTGTCTTTCCTGAAAGATCTCAGTGTTTGAATCTAATGCTAAATTCAGCACAGATTTTACTTAGCTATAAGGGAGATCCTAGTGATGAAACTAGAAGATGACGATCTGATTATTCTTGGCCAGATTAAACAGCTATCAAATTCCAACAGCAATGTTACAGAGAAGGTGTCCAAGTCAAGAGGTCCAGTAAGAAAAAAGAAAGGAAAAGGCAGTAAAATTGCTTGCTAGAATATTGTATGCTATTGAGCTTTGTAGTTTGAATGTGCGTATCTAGAGACAGTAGCCGAGTGCTATGTGTTGGGCTGTAGGAACAAAAATGTAATGCTGTATTGATACACGCTAAAAATACCTATAATGGAAAATATCCTTGAAGAATATAGTGGCAGTCTGATTGGTATTTCTAATACTAGTGTGTTGGAGACTTTTGGAAAGAAACAAAGGAAGCTAAAGGGAGGTAAGGGATAACAATCACTTTATCCATTTTAATGGTATGAYATAAAGTTATTAGCTCCAGTGAAGATCTGTGTAATCAGAAGTATGAAGATGTATCTTCAAGGAGAATAATCTGTAACATGCTTTCCTTTGTCCAAGGATTTTGCTCTGTACATGGTATCTGCTTCTGTATTATGCCAGGACAGTGCCTATGTACACCAAGCAGCACATAGGGACCTCTATCACTGTGTTACTCCAATTTTTCTATGTAGCAGTCTAATCTATGTCCAAGGCTTACTGTGTCCTCAAAGTCATTTTATAATACATAGTTAGCCAAAATAAAATCTGTGGAAACTTAAATGGACTAACAGGTAGTGTGACATGAATTGCGGTGAGATGTTTACCGTTTGCATGCTTCAACAACAGAAAAGCAAGAGCTTTAGTTGTGACCAGCTATATTAATACTGTTCAAATGGTGTACAGGTATCAAAGGAGGGAGTATGAACCTGAATTAAAAAAAAGGACTGTAACTAAAAGCATGGTCTAGAATAGCACTCTCTACATACATGTATCTTATAAATCTACAAGGCTTACCTGTTCTGTTAATGAAGCATGAAATGAACTGTGACTTCATGTATTCAAATCGAGATGTATTTAAATAGCTAGCAGCAGAATAAAGGTGAAATTCAAATTGATGTGAAATGAGCATAGGAATGATTTCCTCTGTAATCAGTGGGTTGCCTTATGTTGAGAAGAGAAACTGACCAAAGGAAGAAAATCTGAACCACTGGCCAATTTGCAAATATGGTGTATTAAGCAACATGCTAGATAACGAAGAAAAAGTTTGAGGTTTTGAGAATCAGTAGGAAGCCTTGAAAATTCAGAAGGTCAAAGCGTTATTCTAGTGTTAAGTCCTATCTGAATGGCTTGTGGAAAAGTTACAGTTGGATAAGAAAACCTAAACAGAATTTCTGTGGTATTGCTTGCACTCTTGAGGCAAAATGAGATCTGTTAGGTTAATTACTGTAGATAGCCTCTAAATCAGAGATTAGAATCTGAACAGCCAAATAGGAAAAAGGATTTTATCTCATTTGATTCTGACGATCTGAGATCTGAGACAAAGCAACTTTCTCTGCCAAAGTCACAGTTGCAACAGATAGCGAGTTGAATCCCAAACAAACCTCATTTTGTTGCTTTAAACATGTAGAATCAACATCTTCCCTAGCTTTGTGGCATCTCATTTTTGTGTCAGTCTGTCAGCCCAATGGCTAAATGAGAGGAGGGAGGGAAAGTAGAGCTGTAGAAAGACTTCGTGCAGCACTACTTCATGATAGAACCCCAAAGTCTTTTTTCCTGACGGAAACATGAAACTATCCATGAAAGGTGGCTTTGTGACAAATTAATGGTTAAGAAAACGAAAGATAAAATGAAATCAAAACACAGACCAGTTAGCTTAACATATTTAATTTAATATGCTCCTAAGCTCACTTGAGTAAACCCCTGCGGACTGGCTACAGAAGTGGTACATGTTTAAAATTTAACCTTTTTATTGGGCTCTGTAAATGATACCCCCATTCCTCTGCATAGAGAAAGCGCCCTGTTAAGCCCTTCTTCATGACTTACTAGTTCTTTGAGTATTAGCAGTAGCATTCAGTAGCACTTTTTTGTGGCTATTTGTGTTTGGCAAATCCCTGAATGTCAGAACCCTTTAATCAGGATGATATTTTTGATTTTTCATAAACTAGCCCAGAAGTATCTTTCTAGCTGCTGGCTCTTTGGTCTAGTACGTAAGAGCTCTTTTGATATGTCTTCCTTAGTGAACCATACTTCTGCTTCTCCACATTCTTCTTCCTTTCAAGGCAGTAGTTGAGAGACATTTTTCTAGCGAGAAGGCAAACCTGTGAGATAGCTCTTAGTTATGATTCCATTAAAATACAGAAAACAGACTAGCCATCACTCATGAGGTATTTGGGAAAGAAAAAGTAAAATATAAGGTAACTAAAAACAATGGTAGGAGAAAGGTGAAAAGGACTTGAGCAGAATTAAGAAACGATAGTGGACTTAAAGGCGAGAGGGGATTGCAGGGTTTTTTAGGTGTCCTGAGTGGCTTCGGCATATACTGAGCCTTTGGGAGCAAAAATAGGCAAACCAATACCTAAATTGTCATAATAAATCAATATAACTGTAAATAAATTTCAAGCAATCTGTTAACTGGTTTCATAAGGAAAAAAAGAGGCCAAAGGTCAGACCTTTTATTGCAGGCTAGAAAAATAGGATATTAATGGCAAAAACTGTATTTGCCAGGTAATTGGGTGTCTTTAAGAGTAGGCCACACCTGGCAGGCCTGACGTAGGCTGATTCGTGCTCAAACACAAAAATTCCTGGGTCATTGTCATTGCATCACTGTTTGAGGACACTGCAGGAACAGACTTATGAAAAGGAGTGAGGCAAACATGTAAAGGTACTGGTGTAACTCACCTGACCTGCGCTGATTCTGCCTCAAGCTATCGTTTGTAAGCAAGTGGACATGTTCTCCAGTTGTCCTCTTGCCTCCTAACAAGCCCTGAAATCTTTTCAAATGCTGAACTGGCAATAAGTACTGTGCAACCATCAGCTTCTTAATACCAATGGGTAAATTTGCATGTGAAAAGAACTAAGTAAAGAGAAAAAACAAAGAACAATTTGGGAGGTATATGAAAATACTGTGGAAAATTTGAGTATTTTATTCATGTTTCTCATCTTTTTTAAAAATTGAATGCCTCAAAGAGATGAGAGAACTGAAAATGAGTTGAACTTTTTTTGTAAACCCTGTTTAAGAAATCAAATGTCAAAACATGCTTATTCTTTTAAAATTTAAGTAAAAGAGGTTTGCTTGTCTCTAAGCTTCTAATAATGTCAACGTTGATATGTTACCAACTAAACTATCAAGGTTATAAGATACAGGCTAGATCATTACAGTCATTCCACAAACAATGTGAATGAAAAGGTGCTGTAGGATCATGGTCCTTCTAACTCTGCAAAGCGATGTGTGTTGACCATCTTCAAACAAAACACCACCTAACCTGTTGTGAAAACATCCACAAGCTCTCTTGTGTCCCATTGCTGCTTGTCCATTTGAGTGTGAAGTATGGAGAGCAGTGTCATCCACCCTCCACCTGCACCCCCCCAGAAAAAAAAGAAAAGGAAAAAAAAAAGACAATTCACATGCCTGGGAAGCTGTGTGTAAATTGGGTGTTATGAACCATCTCATGGATGGCAAGTGAATACTACTAATAATTTGCTAAAAATATGGAGCAGAGAAAAATTGCCTGACTTGTGGCAGTGTCTCCCTGCTTTGGTTAATAGCAACTAGCACTTAGAAATTAGCTCCTAGATGCTTTATGCAAACTGAACCAGCCTGTGTTGGTTACTTAAGTATCTTTATAGGGAGCATTTCAAGCAGAAATGAACCAGTAAACTTGTACTCTGCAGGCCGTACACTTTACAAAGATACTGAGTGCTAAGATAAGGCTATTGATTTGATTTTCTAGAATGTGTGTTGACAGTTTGATGGTGCTCATTTGGCAACCTTTTGAAGCAAAAACTATAACATGACCCCTATGGTTTGGACATAAGCAATACAATATTAGTTTTCTTTCTTATTCCTGGAAAGTAGTATGGGAGGTGGTGGTTGACAGTGGTTTCTTACTGCCTTTGTTTAGCGTCAGTATTGTGTTCAGTGAATAATCAGCACTGCAACGTCTCAGTAGGGAAAAACTTGCTGAGTAAAAATACCAGTGGTAGGGCAGCATTGCAATATAAATTTAATTGCTTGTTGTCAATACAACAGATGATCAGGAAAGAACAACTGTGGCCTCATGGGAATAGCATGATTTGGTAGATACCTTAGATGAGAAGTTTGGTTGGTAAAACAATTACTGTTGCCTTTTGTAGCTGAATTTGTCAATTATTGCTGAGGACAGAATTATGTTGTCTTCTGTATTGGGATGGCCATTTTGACTCTAGGTTATGCTGAAGCAGGAAGACTTGCCAGCTCTCTCATGAGATTGTTGAATATTGAAATTTGAAGGTACCTGGCTTTCTCTCCTAAACTTTTTGAGGTGGAGACCAGTTGTCAGTGTTCTGTATTATTCTCACACAGTGTGGGCAACTTCAGAAAAAAAAGGGGAAACAAAGTATTTCTTATTTTTAAGAACTGGAAGCAATGTGCCAATTTTTGAACTGATATGTGAGGGGAGACTAAATTTGGCCAGTGTGTGTTCAAATCGAGAAAACCTAGTGAAAACTGGGGATAATGAGAGCTGTAGGGAATAACAGAGTTCAAGCTGTGATATGTCTTTGTTCATTTAGGATGCTTTAAGGTCTCTATCAGTACCCTGGCACTGCAGGTGCACTGCTGCTTAACACATAGCCAATGGAAAGGCAATAAGTTGCTCTAGATTGCACTTTATTCTGGCAGTCTGAACTCCTCATGAAACTGGATGGACTTTTGGCCCACCTATCTAGAATTCACCTAGTCACCTAAACGGTGTCCTAGATATCTTCCTATTTCATTTTGCACTAAAAATTCTTCTTATTGAAGGTCTTTCTACTGTTTAATATCATATTTAGAGGAAAAGCACAGCTTTATAATTGGCTATAAATAAGTCTTTCTCTTTGCCAAACAGCTTGTTGGCATAAACAGCTACAGTGAAAATCTTTGTCCTTCAATAAAAGGAGGGAGAAAGAGAAGGAGAGGAGCTGTTGTTGCTCTACTGAAAACAAAACTGTTGACTGATGACAACTAATCATTTATTTTGTCCATTTGTTACTTTGCAGAACCTGTTTGCTTAGAGTTTATAATATCATGATATACTATTTTGATTTACAGTTTTTATTAAAGTGGAAAGGATTATGCTATTTGAAAGTAATAACTCAGTGCTATGGTAATAGTTATAATCTTGGATCTGTATGTGTAACTCCCTGTCCTAGATAACAGTGTGAATTGCACGCACTCATCAAACCTCCTCATGAATGCTGAATATTATCACCTCCATCCGTGATAGATGAGGAGTAAAAGGTTTGGTGTTGTACCTGTTTCTTTGGACAGTGTATGTAAAAGGAATTCAATCTTGACTTAAGAATAACTAAGAATTTTATACTGTGTCTCTAAATTAGAAACTATACATGCTCTGTTTTTCTGAGATAAATATGACAAAATGTTAAGAAAATAATAAAGTCAACTAGAAGCATGGAATTACATTTATCCATAAATAAATTAGAATTAAACACTGATACCATCAGTTGCTGTTTTCTCATTGGGCTACTTAGCTATCTTATCTTTTTACTTTTATCTCGCCCCATGAGCTTTTGCTTGCAGTCAGCAGGAGAGCTGGTGGCAGTTTTCCTCTGTGTTAAAAAGAAAAGGTTTTTCTGAGATTTCCTCAGCAATCTGACCTTCATAGATTTCTATGGAAATAAGGTATACTTTAACAGCTGTGAAAAGAAAGTGCTGTCCAGACACTTTACTCTTGCCCTTTAATTGTTTTTGAAAGGTCAAGGGGGTGCAGATGAGAACTAAGTGGATTAAAGCGGGGGGAAGCTCACACACCCTCCTCCCCTAAACCTTAGTGTCAAGTTTGGCCAAACTGTTGTGTGCCAGAGGTAAAATTTCTGCAGTTAAACTAGGTGCATTTGAAACATGAGGACTACAGTGAAAATGCTGATACAGCTTTAAATATAGAGATGTAGTGGGGACCATTGTAAAATGTTGCTTTTAGCTATTTACTGACACAATGAAACTATCCTAATTAAATTACTGTTAGAGGAATAAATCTGTCAAAAGAATCAACTTCACAAATAGTTGTGCTGCAGGTGGTTGGACAAACAGACGAGCTGCTATGTATCACTGTGAATTAAACAGCAGCAGTGGAATTATTGTCTTTAGCTGAAGTGCGAGCACTTGAGTAAGGTCTTTTTTTCTAGTTGCTAGCAATTCTTTTAAGAAATTTATGTCATTAAACTTGATTTGTTATGAATGCCTCTAAATTTAATAGTGAAACACACTGGGCAAGACATCTGCATGTAATTTAATGGGATTAGAAGTGACTTGGAAGAGGGAGGCATTTACCATCTCGTTTCTGTTTCTTTCATGACAAAGTTTTCTTGGTGCTCATTGACTGAGTTCAGCTCTAACTTTCTGTATTGTATTGACTTCTAAGGACTCCAGACAAGAGTCTTAAAGCTGCGTTATTAAATAACAAAACTTCTGGCTGTATCTGGTATCTCAGTTGACTTCATCAAAAGAAGATCTGGGACAAGAGTGAAGCCTTGTATCAGTGGAGGACTGAAATAATTGTGTGGTTGCATGTGTGATTTTTGACTGGTATGAAAGCTGTGTGGACATATTGAAGATGATGATGCATTTCTTCAATAAAATCTCCTGGGAGACTCTAAGGAAATGAAGCACTATTTAGGAGAAGGTTTGTACCAGCTCAATGAAGATAGGCAACCTAAGCTTAAGAAAACTATGGTGTAAGTACGTGACTGATTCAAGAGCAAGTGTGTCAAGTTGCAAATGGAAGCTGCCTGCCATGTCTTGCCAGTTTTACAAGCCTGTATGGACATAAAGAATTGCTGTTGAAGAAAACTTCTGTGTGAAATGTGAATTTCGTGTCATTGAGGCAGTTGTCTAGATTGCTGGTATAGTCAGTGGTGGAAAAAGAAGTAATTATAAAACACGATTTGCCTCATCCAAATAGGCGCACTTACCTAAGGATAAAATAATTCCTTCAAAATGTCTATTTTTCTCTTTTTGGCCATTAAGGGAATCTGGATGACTATCTATTGTATCTGCATTGTAGATGTAAAAATTTGAGGTGAACTATAGATGTAGTGCTTACCTAGAACACCTGTCTTTAACCACAGTAGGGGAAATCAAGTGACAAAATAATTGTGTAGATGGATCTTGAATGGTCTCTTTACTGTGATGTTAGTGTTTTTGCTGCCAAAAGAACTCAATTTCTTTAGGGTTTTTAGTCTCTCAAACTAAGCAATAGTCTTCCATCTGCTGCTGTGACAGCTAGAGAAGGACAAGATGAAGATAGGCAGCTAGTATTTATAGAGTTCATAAAGAGTAAGCTGGGTTCTGGAAAATAAAGTACTCCCAAATTGGAAATTGGTAAGTGCTCGAAGTAGTTAAAGGTTTTGTTTCTCTTCTTCTTTTTTTTAAGCATTACTCTAACATAGCAGTATTGTTAAAATTTTTCCAGAATTGTTCTGAAAGACATACAAAGCTAATTGCTATTCAGAAGCTCAACACGATATTATTAACAGGCTATCTTAAATAAATGACAGCCATGTCTCTGCAGCTTGTAGGCACATACGCAATAAAAAGAAACACGAGTGCCCTCTCTGTCCCAATCTGATATAATATGGTAACTGGTAGAGCATTAAGTATTTTGAAGTAAATGAGGAAGAAGGGAAACTTATGCCTATAACTGAAATAATCACATTTTTTTTCATTTGGCATATTTCCTTAAATACTATCAAGACCAATTTTTAAGAGTGTTTTTTAAAAAAATACAGTGGTTTATTTGGCACAAGAATGACTGACCAGAATAGAGAACTGCGAAGATTTATTGTTCTTCTGTGGTATTGTCTCCTTCTGGCTGTCAAGGTCTGAATAGCTTTTGGACTGTTATGTGATCTGATACTGATAACCTAAAGCTAAGAAGTATCCAAAATCTTTGTGCAGGTGAAAGTGAGACACTTTGAAAGATAAGGGAAGTTTGGAAGATAATGGCAGCTGTAAAGTGAATCTCAGAAAGAGGCAAACTGGTTTTGGAAAATGATTTGTTCGGTTGGTTGGGTTTTTTTGGTCGTAAATATCTAATCTTAACACAGAACTATTCCTTTCAACTACTTCTGAAGTGCTTGTTGAGAAGAGAATTTGAGATGYAAGATCTGCAGTCATATTCAGCCTGAATCGTACGACTGCTGGGTTATTTTATTTGAAAATTATGGTAAGTGTGCTTTATAGTGTGCCACACTTGTGGAATCACAGGCACATTCACTTGAGTTTTAGAGACCAGTATATATTAAAATAGTGATGCAAAATACGTCTAATGCCACTTGTCACTTTTTGAAGTTATCCTGCAAATTATCATAAAGAGGAAACAGACTTAATTAAAGGTGAGAAAGCAGGTACTCTTGTCAGTTTTCTGCTAGTCCAATTCCTCTGGAAGAAGAACATAGTGTCAGAGAGGTTCGTAGGAAAGATTTGAGTTATATTTCTAAAATCCAGCAGTAAAGAACAAGTTAAGACTGATTCAAGAAGAAACTAAAATACTAAAACCTGAGAGAACAGTTCTTCAAATAGTACACTTGCTTTCCGTAAATAACCCCTGGGAAGATGCTTTTTGAATTAAATGAGGCCTTTACAGTCTGATTATTTTGTACTTYGCTTTTACCCAACTCTTTAACTTCCATGTAAGCAATATCTTTTAGTCTGATTTGTGCAATTATCACACTGTAATGTATGAAGAACAGATTCTGAATTCCCTGTCCAGTCAGCCAACTCACTGCTGAATGAGAAGTTTCTTATGCTTTCATCCTGATTTTGTGTATGATTTGTGGAGCCCTGTAAGCTGTGAGTTCCCTGTTCAACTACACCTGAGGCTTACGTTTCTGAAAAACAAGATTTATATTTAATCTCTCTAGACAACTGTATGACCTGCTGACAAAACAGTAATGAATAAGAAATAAAAGGTAAATAACGTATCTGATTGCCATGAACTAAGGCAAATTAATTAGAAGTAAGTGAAGAAGTTACTTTTGTGTAAGACAATCTGACTAACAAGGAGGAAGACAACTTAATTAATGTGAAGAAATAAGCTTAGGTGAATATATGCATTAAGTTAAATAGTGAAAAGGATTTTGCAAGTACGTCGCATAAAATCCATAGAATTTAATGAAAAATAATTGTTTTTAGGCTGTCCTACTGCTAGCATGTCTATGTCTATAGGTTTTCTTCAGGAAAWTTGTGGGGAAATTATGCAATGGCAGCTCCTTGTTGTCCTGAAGGAGATCACCTTCTGATCAGAAATGCCATGGTACTTGTATCTAAATTTTGCAGGTAATTATAATTCTTTCATAAATTATGGAAGATGCCATGATCTGCAGTAACTGCAGTAGTACACAATTAAATGAGGCTTATCAAGAGGGCAGAATGCTTGGCTTCTACTTCAGCTATTGACTGTGTTCCTATCCGATCTCTGCCAAAACAGTTTTTGAATGGAAACTGTGCAAATTCAGTACACAGTACGTGCAAAATATGAACAGAAGAGACTAACCATATAGTTTTGTTTAATGAGATAAAAAGCTGCATAGGTTGTCATTGAGCAGTCTGAAATAAGGGCTTTTTCTTAATGAGCCAAGCTCTTAAACRTAAAAGAAATAATTGTCTTGTGGATGTACGGCCTCCAGCTCTAATTCCAATCAGCAGTACAAGGCAGGTGGTCCTGCCACCAAGCCCTACTTCAGTCATTAAATGTTACAGGCTGATGAAGCTGGCCTGTCTCTCAAGCATGGGCATACTGTGTGGTCTTGGCAAGATGTTTCTGTTTCTAAGTATCTCATTTTTAAAATGGATGTTTAGAAGATAAATACATAGACTCTGGTATTCATCTAGAAAAGGAGCTTGGAAGTCGGTACAATATCAGTATTCTTAATTGACTAGAGGGAAAGCTAGCAGAAAATTCTACCTCAGATACTTGCTAAAAACATTTAAGTGGGTAGGAGGGATGCTATGCAAGAAAATAYGTGTTGATAGGGCACGACAACATTGGTCCAGAGACTTGCAGAGAATATACTGCTTTCTTTAGGCTGACAGCTCATTCAAGAATTGGCCACAGCTGAAGACTGAGGAGATCTTTTGTTTCAGGAGTGAAAGGTGGAGCCTTGTGATAAGGAAGGAAGGAAAGAAGTTAAGGTTGTTAATACAAAATAGTATTTGTGGTGTGGGGGTTCTTCTGTTTGTTTTGTTGGGGTGTTCTGGGTTTGGGTTTTTTTTTGTTTGTTTTTTTGAAATCACTGCAAAGCTTTTTACAATAGCTCTGGTAGTATATCTATCTGAATCACCCTTCCATATGAGTCAGGAATAATTTAGCCAGGAAGGAGGTCCTACAGCATTGCTCAGTCATCATATATAAGTTATATCAGAGTGGAACAGGTTAAGGAACATAAAACCTACCAAMTCCTTGGCATTTTGGGGCTGGTTTTTAGAGAGCGAGTAATGATGAGCATCTCATAAAGAGGTGTTCACTAGTATAGATTAAGATCATACAAGGTCTAAAATGTTCTCCAGAAAACAAGCTTGCCAGTAAGCTAGCAAAAGGTTTGTCTGAGTAGTTTCTTGAAGAGATCCATACAAGCTTTGAGTTAAGCTGCAAGCAGTCATCTCGTCTATTCTGTGGGGAGTAATTTAGTTTGCTGCGAAGTCTTTGATTTTTCCGTATTAACTAGCTAATCATGTTTATCTACTGCCAGTTCTCTGCTTAGCTGTAATCCTGTCCATTTGTAGTCTGTAGCCAGCATTAAGAATTTGTCGGTCTCCTCCCATCTGGGAATACATAGACAAATTTCTCCATCACTTTATAGCAATGGATTCTGAAGATGAACCATCAGTATTTGCTACATAAATGGCTCCAAAATCACAAACACCATGTAAATAAACAATATCCTGCCATTTTAACAAATGGAACCATTGTTGGAATGTATGACAACTGGATCATTTTGCATAAAAGACAGTCGGTCTTTACAAGGCACTTGAAAGACCTCCAGTTGCCTATCAATTCTGGGTCCTGTGCCTTGAGAGATACAGGCCAATTATTGCCAAGATAGGAGCAGCAAAACTGATCAGAAGTTAAGCACATAACAGAATCACAAAGTGGTCAAGGTTGGAAGGGACCTCTGGAGATCATCTAGTCCAACCGCCCTGCTCAAGCAGGGTCACCTAGAGTACTTTGCACAGGATAGCATCCAGGCGGATTTTGAGTATCTCCAGAGGAGACTCCACAACYTCTCTGGTCAGCCTGTGCCAGTGCTCAGTCACTCTCACAGGGAAGAAGTTTTTCCTCATATTCAGGTGGAACTTCCCATGTTTCAGTTTGTACCTGTTGCTTCTTGTCCTGTCACTGGGCACCACTGGAAAGAGTCAGGCCTCATCCTCTTGACACCCTCCCTTAAGGTATTTGTAGACACTGATAAGATCCCCTCTTGGTCTTCTCTTCCCCAGGCTAAACAGGCCCAGCTCTCACAGCCGTTCCTCCTAGGGCAGGTGCTCCAGTACCCTGATAATCTTTGTAGCCCTGCATTGGACTCTCTCCAGTAGCTCCATGTCTCTCTTGCACTGGGGAGCCCAGAACTGGACGCAGTACTCGTGATGAGGCCTCCCCAGGGCTGAGTAGAGTGGCAGGATCACCTCCCTTCATCTGCTGGCAACACTCTTCCCAATGCACCCCAGCACTCCATTGGCTTTCTTGGCCACAAGGGCACATTGCTGGCTCATGGTCAACTTGTCATCCACCAGCACTCCCAGGTCCTTCTTGGCAGAGGTGCTCTCCAGCAGGTCAGCCCCCAGCTTGTCCTGGTGCCTCGGGTTATTTCTGCCTAGGTGCAGGACTCTGCACTTGCCCTTGTTGAACCTCAGCAGGTTCCTCTCCGCCCAGCTCTCCAGCCTGTCCAGGTGTCTCTGAGTGGCAGCACAGCCCTCAGGTGTATCAGCTACTCCTCCAAGTTTAGTATCATCACAAACTTGCTGAGGAGGCACTCTGTCCCTTCATCCAGGTCACAGATGAATAATTTGAACAAGACTGGACTCAGTACTGAGCCTTGGGGGACACTGCTAGCTACAGGCCTCCAACTGGACTCCGTGTCGCTGATGACAACCCTCTGAGCTCTCCATTCAGCCAGTTCTCAATCCACCTCACAGTCCACTTATCTCGCCTGCACTTGCTGAGCTTCTCTAGGAGGATGATATGGGAGACAGTGTCAAAAGCCTTGCTGAAGTTGAGGTGAACAACATCCACTACTCTCCCCTTATCTACCCAGTCAATCATACAAGCTCTGAGGAAATACTGAAAGAGCTAGCTTTTTGTTAGCTTAAGGAAGACTGAGGGGAAGTGTAAGCCTTCAAATAGTTGCAAGATGTTGCTGTAGTGATCAAGGCAATGTTTGTTATCCTATAGAATAAGGACAGGTGGTTATGAGCTAGAATTGAAGCAAAGTACTATGCTAGGATTAAGGTAAACTTCCCAGTGGCTAGACTGACTAACCAATAAATACAGGTTTTTTACAGAGCTGGTACAATTTCCCCTAAGAGCGGTGAGAGAAGAGGTTATGCTCCCGTCTTCGAGGAACGATTGGGATGCATATGGCCCTGCTCTCGGGCAGGAGGTGCACCAAATGATCTTTCAAGGTTCTGTGTCATTTATCTGTATCCTAAGGAAGATCACTGCCACTGTCTTGGGTCAAGCTAGAAGGAAGTTATGCTAATTATAACCACACAATTGCAAGCAGAGTGGAACAGTACCTTCTACCTTATGTCAAACAATACACCCCCAAGTTACAAGATACTTAGTTCCTTAGTCTGTTTTTTGACATATTAAAAATTACATATACATTCCTTACTCAAACCTTTATTCCTGTTGATTTTAGTTACATCTTAATGCTGTTTTTTTACCTACTAAGTTAAGTAAATTCACTGGCAATTATTTTTGAAAGCATGATTGGATGGGATCCTGCCTGGATGCAATCCTGTCTAACATGCTCTAAGTAACCCTGCTTGAGCAAGGAGGTTGGACTAGATGATCTATAGAGGTCCCTTCCAACCTTACCCATTCTGTAATTGAAATAACTTGACCAGCCTCATCAAGGACTCCTCCTGCAATGAAAGAGAGAATCAGAACTGAAGGAAAAAATACAGGTGATGTGGTGCTCAGAACTTCAGGAGACTGTTAGTTTGCTTGTTTTCCTGAAAATTCAAATAGCAAAATTATCTAGAAAAATAAATTGAATCTATAGCTTGGTTGAATTTTGACTTTCTTACTTCTTGTAACAGAGCACAATTTTTATTACTGTTGGTAATTTTACCATTGGCTTGCATTTACCAGACTGTCACATGCAGCTATGCAATTTGGGGGAAATTCTGTGTGTAACAGCTAAGTTTTCTTATTGTGATAAGGCAGTTCAGGACCTTGTCAGAGCCTCAGTGTCAAATGTATGAAACTGTGCTTGTAGCTTCAATGCTCAGAGTATTTAGCTGACATCATGGCATATTTGGGGAGCTCAGTAGTTGCTCTAAATTTCATGTGTCAGAATTGGAAAACTGACTCCATGGATGTGTCCAACTATGCTCTGTTTGAATGATTTGAGAAATGGATTCGGGCCTTGTTTACTTCCTTGACTTAGTCTGCTGAATGTGACTGTTTCACCCTACATGTATCCCTTGAAATACTGACTGTACAAGTTAGAAATTCATTTATCTGTTTGCTTTGACAATGTGTATCTTGCAAAATTCTAGAAACAATAATGTTGCTTTTAATAGTAGCACAGACAAGTATCTCTAGCATCTTTGTCAGCAAGTCTAACTGAATAATATGAAAATATATGCTTCTGATCATGCTCGCTTGAAGTAAGTGAGTCCATTAAATACAACTAAGGATTATGAGACCAACAAGAGGACAAAGAAATGTATGGATRGTATTGATAATAAAAAGTAGCATAGCTTCTTAGAGTAGGTATGGGACTTTCAACAGCTACACAGAGCAGTCTTTAATGAATACATTGAGCTCAGCAAGAGTGTCTGTTAAATCTGTAGCAGCAAGAATAAGACAACAAAAGCTAAGCTTTATCTACTGCATCTTTATCTACTGCATCTTCCTATAAAACCACTTAAAGACCTGTTCAGTAATTACAAATACTTACTTTAAATTTTTTATCATAGATGAAGACTATTTCTGTGTAAAAACTTTCCCCTGTGACAGCAGAAGGGTTGAACACACTACCATCAGTACTTTTAAAAGAGCAGAAAAACCTGTCATGGTAATATAGAAGGGGAAGCATTCAAACAAAGAAAATCTGAAAGGCCTTTATCTGAATAAAAATTGGAATGCATTGCTTTCCTGTCACTTACAGAAATGACTTCATTATGTGCTCTTCTGCAGAATTTTATCCTGATCTAATGCAATTGGCTGTGGATACCAGTGATGGTATTTAAGTGAAAAAGCATATTCATGGATCATTGAGTGGAAGCTAAGTGACTATGAAGAAAGTCTATGCTTTTTATATTTATTCTGTGCAATGGAATTGAAAAATATGGGGAAAATCAGCCCTTCTGTGATGTGAGACTGTTGCAATCTGAATTCTTTGAATGAATACTTAATTATTGACATGATTGAAAAATATAATAGAAAATAGAAAATTGGATAGGTTTATAGTTTCTAAATACAATATAAAAATCATGTGTGTTTTGTCTCTATCATCACATTACCAACTAAGATACGTAGAATCTCTACATATATATCAATATGAATACTTTATTTTTTATGGTAAAAGAGAGGTGGTATTCTCTTAACTATTACAAACATGCAAAGCTAATTATCAGCTAGTGGAACAAATCTGTTATATTGATGGTAATGGTGATAAGGCTTTTCTACAAAATGGTGGAAACTAGCATAAGACACTGTGCAATCTCTTTCTATATGAAGTTTTCAATTTAGTAGCCCCATTACACTGTACACCATTACAATAAACAAGTGAAGTTAAGAAAATAATTGTATTTCCAGGTTCAAACCCAGTAATTTTTCATAGTAGTAGAAGTCCTTTCCCTTTCCCTACCAGCCACCCCATACCGGCCTGAGTTGTTATGACTACATCAAACATTCAGTATCAATGATAATTCAAGAAAAAAATTAAAAGTCCTGAAGGACAGCACTCTCTATAGAGATTGCTGAAACAAAGCAGAAATATCCTTCATTGTGCTTCCTGCCTCTGAGACACTAGTAGATTCACTTAATTTTGGCTTTTAAAAACATTTTAACAGCTATTAAGATGGTAGTGATAAGTGAGAAACTAAGATTTAATATTGACATTACATCATTGTCATTTATGTTGTTCGAGCTAAAACTTGCAAGTACATACTTTTGTTATAATTTGTAGGAAGAAGAAAGTTGAAGTGAGGGAGCTGACACTTGTTTGTAGATTGGTTTGTCTTCTGCTAGACTTCCTCAATAGTAATTATTTGTTGGTTCTACTTGGGTCTTCGTAACTACTAATTTAACGGAACAAAACAGTTTCTTGCTTTCTGCAGTATATGTTCCATTAGAAGATGTGCAGAACACAACCAGTCTAAGAAAGATGTTTTATAGCGTTAATAGATGATATAAATTAATGTAGGATAAAAGATTCAAGTAAATCATGGGGAGTGTAAGTCAGTATAAAACTAGATTAGATGTTCAGAGCCTATTCAAGCTTAAGAACAGTAAGAATATCAAAATGACTATATATATTGAACTTCCCTCCAACTTCATCAAAGACTTCCTGTGGAACCTTAATATGATTGGTTGATTATGGGGGGTGGGGAGGTGGGGGGGGTGCAAGAGAATTTGTTTGCAAAAATGAATGCTTCGCTTTAAATTCTAGCCAAATCAACTTCCATAGTTAAGCACTTTCCAAATTGTGGTTTCATCCTGGCATAGTTTAAAACTAGTTTTCACATACTCCTGTGGTCTCTCTAGTTGGTCACTAGTGAGGAAATGAATTATGATGGACTTCACATAAATATGTAGGTTGTTAGATTATTTAGAATTTACCCAGTATAATCTAGCAGTTTGCCAGTCATCTCCCCCACCCTCCTCTTTAACTGGAAGTGTGCCTACAAAGGACTAGTTAAAATCAACATTCAGATGGAGCTCTGCTTGTCTAGAACTTACTATTTTGTGTGTATGGATATAGTTTACTTTATTATTTTTTGTTGTTCTTGGTTGTCAAGTACAGTGACAAATACTTATTTCCAAATATGAACTTCTTTACAGTTTATACTACAAAACATGTAGATACATTAAAAAATAAAGCAGAACCAAATGATTTTCAAAACTATCACTTTCATAGTATTTTTAAAAAATGTTTGAAGCTCTAACAGGATTGAGAGAATCAAAAAATCTTTGTAAAAATTCATACGACTTCCTATGTTCAGGTCATTTATTACCTAACTCAATAGAGTTCTACTCAAATTAATGGAACTCTGGAAAAGAGTATTTCGTTGCTATAGCTTCCAGAAGAGTTGTAATGAAGGCAGCTGTTCTTGTTAATACTAGTGGAAGAAAGGGTCTCTAAAATACATGGTAGCCAATTTTTGAAAGCAGTTAATATCTGAAAATAGTGATATATGAAATATGTGAACAAAGGGTGACTAGAACCTGAACTTCATTCTTTTCCATGTTCCTGCTTATTGATGTTTGTGATATGTGAATAACATGCATTGCTTTGGTCAGTGAGCGACTACAAAGATGGGAAAAATAATTTGGATGGAACAGTGTTTTATTTGACTTAAAATGAAATGTCTCTTTGCTCTTAATTAAATGTTTTACACAGTTGTTTTCATAAATAACAAAACATAATTTGCTTGTTCTGGTTGAAGCAATTCAACAAATCTCTTATGACAAAGTACTGGTTGTTTTTCTGCATTTAATGTGTAGTTCAAACACAGACTCATCTTTGTGAGTTTATTTTCACAAGCCAAATTTCTTGTTTCTGTAATTTCACTATTATTGTTTGAAGAGTCTAGAAGTGTATTTTCAACAATGGCGGTATCTTGTACTATGGACATACTTAAAAATATGATTAAAAGAAAAATAAACTGTATCAGATTTTCTTTTTTCCATAGTCTGCCTGGTGCTGGTAATCAAAGTTTAAGGATTTTTGTGCAAAGGTGGTGATAAATCCCTGGAACTTTAGTTTTTGAGAGGACCTTTTAGTTGAGTTCTGTCTCATAAACCCCGGACAAAAACCAATAGAGGGAAATCAGTAAAAGAGGCAGTAGAGGACTAAATGAGAGTGAAGCACATTGATAAGCATACAGCTAGTCTTAACACTATACTTGATGGTTTAAGTCCACAATAGCCTCATTATTTGGTAGAATTTATGCTGATTTACACCTGTCCTTCAGAGGAGAGAATCTGACTGACAGCAGTTGTTTTTAAATCTCATGGTATTTTATGTATTTGCCTTGCTGGAACTAGATATGTCAAAAATGTTTACAGGAAGCTGCTTTCTGCTCACAATTTCAGTAAATTCAGTTATTTATACTTTTGCTCTTTGAAATGATCGGCACTAGGAATGAAAGCAGACGAGATTTGTCTTTGAAAATATAAAAGCTCGGTTACTCACATGAAGCAACCTTTTAAAGTGACAAATGGGATAGCTGTGATTTATGACTCCTTCTGTTGAAGCCCTAACAAAGCTATCTTTCTGCTATCTTCTTTCTCCATCATTGAGATACTACTTCTTCAGACTGCACAGACTTTAAGAGCAATTGAAATTTGTTGCATTGACCCTTTCCTGCTTTAGATTTCCAGATATATCGACATGTTTTCTATTGTGTTGGATCTTAATTACTCCAGGGAGGGTGAGAACTTCATGCATGTTTCCCTAGCCTAAGCATGGCGATAACAGCTATCAGGTAAAGGTGCTGACCAGCCTTCCTCTGCTCACGGTATGAACTATCTGTAGGACATTTTAACTGAATGCCACTGAAGCGTGACGTTAGCTGAAGGAGTCACAGAAGTATTCTCCTGTTTGATCTGATGATGCTTCAGAGATTCAGCTTCTCTCAGTCTCTTCTGAGCAGGAGAGAAGTAAGAGAGAACCAGCTGTCTGTGCTCCTGCCTTCTTGCATAAAGATCTGTCAGGATTAACTGGTATTATTACATTCAAATCTTACATGACTTAAAGCAGTTTTGCTCCTGATTGCATCTCTCTTACTGAAAACTTCAAGACATTCCGTTTTTTTGAAGGGGCTTGTGTAACGTGAAAGAGTCTGTTAGAATTGGCTAACACCAGTCTGTCGCTCAGGGTACTGATAGGCATTCTGAAAAGGTGACAAAGAAGGTGTGGATGTGGCGGTGAGAGTAGGACAAACTTACCCCAAACGTTGATCCAAATTAGATGTATAACTTCTAGTTTAAAGTATCCATATTAGTGAGTGAGGCCCTCCAGCATCCTGCTAAATATCCCCAGTTTCACTAAAAGCCTCTTTCAAGGCCTTTTTACCATATTGCTGAAAAAATGATAATATACAGGCTTGCTATGGCAATAGTTGTTAAGTCGCATCTTCGTTCACTGCTTCAAATTTTCATACTGTCTGTATGAAAATTAAAATATGTTACATTCAAAATTGTTTTTACAGTATACTACAAAATTCTGTTTGAATATTCCAGTTATTCCCTTTGTATTATTTTAGGTTTGGCATGCTCTTTACCAAACTTTTGAATACAATCCTTAATCGTGCTGGAGAGTAAGTGTGACTTTTTTTTGATCTCATAACGTCCTTTTTATGCTGTAGTTCATGAATAGTCACATCTGTAATTAATAACTAGGGATATGGCCTTTGTTATGTATCTTTAAGTAGTCTCCGAAAATCAGTATGCTGCATGTTTTCTATAGCACTGTGGGTACCTGCAGCTTCTTAACAGAATGACGTTTGTATTGGAAGCAGAAGAATCACAAACTTTGCAGAAACTCATGTATTTTTGAATAGATGAAAAACAGTAACTGAGCTCTGAGGAAACTCAGTTTAGTTTTCAAAGCATAGAAGTAACAAATTGCTGTGCTTTTGAAGCTATCTGTCTAGACCAGCCTTAACTGAAACAATTTAAGAATAATAATGTTTCATATAGGAGACTGCCTGTGTTTAGGCTTGCTGGGATAAATTTGTACAAGTCAAATAATCTTATCAAAACTGAACTGATGCCCCTTAAGAAAGTCTGAATACAGATAGTGCAGGTAAAACCTGTGTTAATAAGTTGATGTATAAGTTTTTAGATGTTTAAAGATGTTTCAGTGTTAATGTACTGTTCAGAGATCATGTACTGTTGTTAGGTAAGAAGGCGGATGAACAAATAATGCTTCGATACAGAGTATGTTTCACTGTATTCACTACTTTCCCTATTTATATTTCTGAATACCTCAATTATTTTCTCCATATATCCCTTAGTTTTTTATTTTTAAAAGTATGCAACTTGACATTAGGCAGGCTGAAGTTTTCAGTGAGGTATAACTGCAGGACCTCAGTAAAAATTACTTGAGCTGTTTTATAKCATCCTTGGTTTTCATGTAAAGCTGTTTTCAGCTTTGCGTAGCAGTAGCCAGTAATGTGCCTCATACTGAATGAGGAAAACGGTAATTGATCAGACAGCTTTTTTGTTTTGTTTTGTTTTGTTCTGTGGGCTTCCAGCTGAGCCTATACCACTTCTTCATAGAAGAAGAGAAAAGAGCTCAGCATTTTGCTTTCTCTTTTGCCTTCTTCTGTATGTTGGGGCTGGAACAATGATTTAAGATCTCAGACTCGGTAAGCATTGAGATTCATGCAGTTATGTAAGTAAATAATATGGTAAACTGCGTGCACAATTGGAGTCAGTGCTTTAATGCCTGGACTATTATGCCAGTAATGAGAATATTTGAAGCAATATAGCATAAAGGATTGAAATATAATATTACTTTGTAATCAGTAAGCTGCATTTTTTTTTAGTTCAGGAGTGTTGTCAGTCTTTCCAAAGTTTCAGAATGCGTGTAATGTGAAAGAATATAATCACAAGCAGCATTCACCTACATAATGTCATGCAAGTAATGCGTTGATGGGACTTATGTGCCACATGCACAGGTAGGGAGCCAGAAGATTAAGTTATATAAGTTTTTCATTTCAAGGTCTGGCTGCTTTGTTTGTATATTATTTTCAAGAATTATGAGTAATACATCTCCTAAGCCAGAGCAATCGGAATGAGATTTCAGCAGCTTAAATCCTGTAAATGTGTCACTGAATAAAATACAGTATCAAGTGAAGTGCCTCAACAGAGGAGGACTGAATATCAAGAGCAAAGCAAAAGCTCTTAGTCAGGGAAGTAAGTAAAATAACTGGAAGAGGAGATGAGTGTAACAGCATGAATAAACTTAGAAAATAATTTTATTCTTTCCAAATAATTTTCTACTTGCTTATCAACAAGTAGTAAATTACACTCTTGTAACATCTTGCAGCACTTAAAGACAAAGTGACCAACAACTTTGGAGTTAATGCACAAAACAAACACAACTTTTCTTGACATAACTTTAATGCAGTGGGAGAGGTGTTTGTGCCACATTTATGAAGATAGCAGAAAGATGGAAGTAGCAGTGGAAGAACTTATTAAAAGTAGTCCAAGATTTGGAAGTCTTACTGATGCTGTTTTGGCTGAGTAGGATGACATTTCTAGCAACTGCTTTGTGGAATGACTTGAGAACAGTGAGGCCAGAGAAAAATTTACAATAAACAATCAAAAAAATGTCTGTGACATGAGCAGAAGATTTGCCCATGTCAGCCAGGAAAGGTCTGGCTTTTTCATGTTTCCTGCAACATGTGGTAGAATTTCTAGGAAATGGAATGACGTTATGGTAGTGAGCTAGCCAGCCGTACAAAGGCGATGACCACACCAGCTATTTTGAGTGCGTCAGCCATTCAATAAGGAAGGGCAACTTCATTCAATAACTTCATCAACTTCAAGCAGAGTTCAGTCTAGTCTGTGTTTCTTCTCTAAAAGAGCCTTTGGATATCAGCAAGTATTCAGAAAGTTAATCTGTCTCTCCATTGGCCTCAAATTCATGCAGATATATATTTCCTGATGTATAAGCATCTTTCATTTCTAAATGCTGTTGGACTGTTCTGGATGTTGAAAAACCATCAGGGAAGAAATAATATATATTGGTTTCAGTAATTCAAAGGAAAATCCAGACTAAATGGCAGGCCCCATGAAAGGGTTGATGTCAGTTCAGAAATGTTGCTGTGCCTCAATTCCTTAGCCATGTTGTTAAAGTGACAGCATGTAGTTTCCTGTGGTTGATTTTTCTAAACATAGTATAAATAATTACTTTAAAAATCTTTATCCTATACCCTTTTGAAATAACTGAACGATGTAGTTTTTACCCCCTCAGGAACTTCTTACTGCTGGCTAGGAATAGTAAGTCTTTACTGTCTTTTGCTTTTGAAAATGGACACCTATTTCATTTTGAAATGTTCAGACAGAGTGTATAGATAATCCTTTTGCAATTCAGAACTGGATGTATTCAGTTAGTATCCTTTATTTTTTGTCTATTTCAAGTCTGTTCTGGTGGTTGTRTGTTCTGATCCACTGTGACTCCTCTTCATTGCTTAATAGGGATTTTCATGCTAAGCCTTCCGTGCATCAGAATTTATCATATAGTACTGGATTTCACATAGTAATAAACGGTGGTAGAAGACAAGCTAGAATATCAGTCAAGTGGCAAAGCAATTGCATAAYACTTTATAAAAATGAAAGCTTGAAATTTACCATATGTTTCCTTCTGTAACTTTAGTTCTTGCAGGTTTCGTTTGCAAAGTCTAGTAAGTCAAAGTGTAAGAAGCCTTGAAAACACTTTGCATAGACAGATGATCATAGAATCATAGAATGAGTAAGSTTGGAAGGGCCCTCTGGAGATCATCTAGTCCAACCTCCCCGCTCAGCAGGGTCACCTAGAGCATGTTAGACAGGGTTGCATCCAGGCGGGCTTTGAATATCCCCAGAGAGGGAGACTCCACAAGCTCTCTGGGCAGCCTGTGCCAGTGCTCCGTCACTCTCACAGGGAAGAAATTCCCCCTCACGGTCAGGTGGAAATTCCTGTGCTTCAATTTCTGCCCATCCCATGATGGGCCAGGGAAATTTAATATTGTGTTTGGGATGTGAATACTGCTTTGCCTAATGACAAGTGGAAGAGGGAACGATACCTTAGTTATTCCCTGCTGGCCAGTCTGACTGATGTGTAAAGAAAATCATGCAAATATTCATGTAAACCTCCTATTTATGTGCCTATATTTGCTTATAAAGCCTGAAGGAGCTGTGATGTTGATTTAATTTTGCAATTCTGCACTGGCTTTAAGAGAAGTCAAGGGCCTATGTCTGTTGCTCAGGTAGAGCATTCTGTGATGTGGTATTTATTTAATCACAAAGTGTTTATCCTCACTAGTAATTTGGAGGGGATATTAGAACAGTTTGAATTCAAATCAGCATGATCTGGGTTGCGTGCACCAAGAAATTGGGCAAGTGTATATATATTTAGCGTATTTTTTTTAATATTAGGGGAAACCTCTGAGAACTAGAAGAAAATAAAGTACTCTGTCTCTTTCTTTTTCCTTTGGGCAGGAAGGCATCAAATAGTAAGTGATACAGGGAAAAATCTGTGAATAGATTTTTAAAGAAATAGTATGATGCTGGTCAGCATAATCTGTGGAAAGCAAATCTTGTCAAACAGATCATTGTTACATACTTATAAATGCTCATGAGACGAGAGTTAGCTCACCTGACAGTAAAAGCTAAACATAGTATCAATCTAGTCCAAATAGAATAATTAAAGACTGTTAAATGATGTAATGCAAAAATTGTTTTCAAGGACTCATCCAGTATGTGGATTCATAGGTCCTGCGGTGATAGGCTCTCGAGCACTTCTGCTGACATGCTGCTTTTGAATTAAGTTTATTTTTACTAGAAAAGCTTGTAGACAAAACCTAGAAGGGCAATATATAATGTTGAAGACAAGCTGCTGGGACGCATCTGGAAAAGCTGTTGTAGGCCATCCAAGTGAATGCTTTTTGTTTTCTTAAATTTAGCAGCTCCACTTGCAGTGAGTAAAGAATATGGCTTATAATTAAAAGCTGATAGTAGTGGGAAGCAGCCGCACCCAAACTTACATTGGCCGTCTCTGAAACCAGTGAAGATGCTTGCTCCCAGTTTTGTGCTGCTACTGGAAGGAATAGGAAATTCTCAGTTCCATAACCTGGAAATAGGAAATAATTAATTGCAGTAGGTATGATGTCAGGAGCTTGAAAAATGATAAGCACAAGGCAAAACTCAAAAAAGAGTAAAAACATGACATTTCTTTTTAGTGAGCCTAAGAAACTTCATCTGTTTAATAATTTATTGGAAAGGATTAAGAGATGACCTCATTGTAATGTAAATATTTTTGAGGGGAAGAGTCTCTGTCAGTGGACTGTATTTTATATAGCAGGAAGTGATGAGATTCTGCAGTTGAAAGGTGAACATAGGCAAATTGAGTCTAGAAATGGGAAACGTATTTAACAGTGAAAGTGGCTAACCATTGAAATGTCTTAGCTACAGATGTGCTGGTTTTGGTCCTCAAAGCCTCATTTGATCTTTGAAAAATTGTTTATATTCAACTTCATTTGGACTTACAGACTTCAGATATACAAGTTGAAGTCACTTAGCCTGTTTTACCAGAGGTTAGACTATAGCAATGCTTTGGGTTTTAGAATATAGGAATTTGTGTTACAATTATTTGGTGAAATTCCTTGACCCAGCAAGCAACTTGCATGATAATACAATTATTATTTTTCCTATTCCTAATCCAAATGCTAGAAAAACTTACTTCTGCCCTTGCTCACATGTACAAGTATGTGTTAAGATTCTCTCCAGCTAAGTGTTCAAGGCTTTTGAATTTGTTGCAGTTCAGAGAACTGGGAAGAATGTTGAGAGTTATTTGAGTGAAAGTGCTTAAAGAAACATTGCAATTAGTATCATTATGCCACAACACATGAAATACTAAATGAGTCTGCTAAATGTTTGTTTAAGGCTATTTAGGTAAAGCAAAATTCAGTCATGATTAAAGATGCTCCATGTCACAATATTTAAATAACTTTACAGAGCAGATAGTTCTGGATGCTGGCATGTTGATTCCAGAGTGTTATGTTGTCATGCTTGTTTGACCTATGGCATGAATAAATAATAATAGCTTGAGGAATGTTTGTGAATGAATACCTTACTGATAAAAGGTAAAAATAGCACTATGCTTATTGAAGTCTGCTTATATCATCTCATAGAATACTTTGTCTACAACGTTAATAACCTACGGCAGCCTGTTACACCGTCACACTTCACAAAATTTACATGCCYAATGCACGTTCCATAAAAAGCTTCACAGGAATTGGAATACTCAAGCTGGATCCAGTTTTTTTATTTCCATGTTTAAGACTAGAACTGGTATATAGCACTGATCCATAGCCCACAGCTGTGGAACTACTATTAAAAATATACAAAATTTGTGATGACATGAAAAAAATGTAGAAACTAAGTATGTAGACTCTATGAAATTCCAATTTTCTGGCTATTTCCTTCCTTTAACAGTGTATCTTATCAGGCAAAAATTGTTCTTTGGGTGGAGAGAAGTCCATAGGACTTAACAATAAACAATCAAGTGTAACTTCAGCTTGGTTACTAAAAATATCTCTTTGGGACTGACKTAAAATCAATTTAATATTTTCCATATAGATAAAAAAGCTGTGTGTCTTATGACATGCAGAGCACTGATTAGCCCACAGTCAAAAAATCTAAGGTGAGACATAAATGAAAAATTCTAATGCTAAGTGAGACTGGATATTTATTAAGGATGATAATGATTACTTGATAAGTTAAACAGAATCTTCTTTGCAGAATGATGGTGAATAAGACTGTTGGTAGAATCGTATGAAAAAGAATGTAGCAACTTTTTTTTTGTAAAAAAAGATGAAGTCTAAAAAARTGTTCTACAACTCGGTCAAGCAGGTCTGAAATATAAACTTAGTTAAGTTTTTAGAATGTATGTGGCTGAGAAGTCCCTCAGAACCCTGTCTAAAATGCCTGTGCCTAAAGTTTCTCAGATTTTGCTGTTTCTTAAAGTTTGATAGAACATGAGCATTTGCTTTGATCTTATATGTTTCAATTCTTGATTGACATTTTGTAAATGGCATTTTTTTTGCTTATTAAACGTGACTTGATTTCTTGCTTAAAATACTGAACTCAACCTCAGCTGCATAAGCAAAGCAGCTTGCAAATGATGGACTTTTGACTGCTTGTTAATACTGTTAGCTGTGGTTCAGTTAAGATTTTTGATGAAAAAGTTAAATCATTTTATGTCAACTGTCATTGGATCTAGATTATGCGTATATTCTGTAATTGCTATTATAAAGTTGTTCAAAGAAAGCTGAAGATGATAGTGGTTGAAATTTGAGTCTTGATGGACAGCCCTTAGAAAGGAGACTTTACATGTCTAATAAGCTTAAAGAAAAGGGCTTTCCTGATAAAGTCCCTTTTTGTCAATTTTGAGTGTACATATTTGAATTTGTGACTTCTGAAAGACTTTTCTGTCATCTGAAAGCCTGATAATTAATAATTAATCATGACAGCTTGTAAGTGTGAAAAATCATAAACGAGATCTTAAAAATGTGTGCAATCTAGAGCTGTAGTAGTTTATCCTACTGTGTAATCAGGCTATACTAACATTGTGAGAGAACAGCTTCTTGTTCCAACATGTCATGTTTAGACACAGCCACCCTCTGTTATGTGAACTGGACTCAGAACCAGTCTTGGGGGCAGAATTGTCCCTTACAGTGTGCAAAGGAGTCAAACATTACTGTAATATCTAACCAAGAACAGTGTCTCTGCAGACCCTGAGCAACCACGTGGATAGGCTGTGGTGGGAGGCAGACCACACTCAGAATAGCAGGACCTTGTACTTGCTGCTTTTTAAAGTGTTATAAATGAAATCTGGGAAGCCTGGCCTTCAGTTACACCCACAAGTTTTTATTTGCTCAGGTTCTGCCTTGAAAATTGAATCTTTATAGGGAAGATGATTATTAAGGAAATACCAAACTTGATTTTGTATCAGCCAAATGAGGTGAGATCCTGGGTTTTGTATTTTATGCTATTTACATTGACCTGTTGGCCAAGGTTAGTTCAAAATGTTACCTGGCTTCACAAGTTAACCATGGCAAATCTCTTAAGCTTTTGACTTATTTTACATGTGAAAAGTAAGTAAAATATGTGATTCCAAAGGACTTAGCCATCCCTTGCTGCACTCTGACTTCATGGAAAGGACTACTCTAAACCTGAATTCAAAATACAATTACTTATACAGATGTGATTTTGTTTTTTTAAGATTTAATGTTGTGAAGGCTGTTTTTGCTGGGGGATTGGATACAGCCTGATCAAGATGTGGCTTGATAGAGAGTGAATCTGCTGTAAACATGATTCAAACAAAATCATGTTTCCTATATTATCATTTGTTCCTCCTCTTTCTCTGTACTGCCAGTTGGCAAGATTTAGAGAGATCGCTAGCACTGCTTCAAAAGGTTGTAAGAGGACTGATCCCCAATTTTCTTGCCCCCTCTACAGCTAGTAGTAAAGCTTTTTAATTTGTAGTCTTACCATGTTTGGACATCACAGAAGGTTGTTGTAGAAGTCCGTTAACTTCAATAATAGTTACCCAGTTTGATAGTTTAAATGTGTTTTTAAGTTCTTTGTAAGTAAGCTTAGAAAAAGAAATTGCTCTCTATTTTACCCTAAGACTTCAGATTTTAATTATGTGGCTCTTATGAAGCCAGTACCAAAGACTGTCTCCTCCAGATTCTTTGCTTCAAGTCTGGAGTGCATCTCTTAAACTTTGTAAGTCTCTCTGGTATGTTTTGTGATAGACGGAGTGCTGGATCACTTATTAAGAGTAGTTCTGTTTAGGCTGTACTTGGAATACAGCCTAGAACAGTAAATAACACTTTACAATAGCCTTGTCACCCAAAAAACACATCTCTTTCCTTCCAGTTTCTTGTTTCTGTCTCCATGCAACTGTGTTTTTTTTTAACCTTCATATGCGTTTGTGAAAATAGGCAATGAATCCGTACATGTTAAAAGCTGATTGAGCAGGATCATGGCCATGATCAGGCTTACTGTGGATCCAGCAAAATAGCTCTCCTAACACTGAGGGAGGGGACAGTGGAGGCTTTGAAATGAGCAGAAGTGTTTGGGAGGAGCATGTAACTGCCTCTTTAAATAAATCTGTAGTCTCAAAGTACTACCAGACTACAGGCAAAAGTTATGTCAGTGCTTCAGAAATATAAACCTCTCTAATTCAGTGGGTTTATCCAGTGACTGCTTTTGGTATTCTTATTCAAACTGCACTCAGTAACCTGGGGTGAAGTGTTTACACACAAGTGTTTAGTTATGCAGTGAATGATTATTTCTGCTCATTGGCTCAGTCTGCTAAATAAGACAGATAAAATTGAGCTACACATCTAAATATGTTTAATAATGTCTGCTGAAGTAGCTGGAATTCAAGTTGCTTAGACCATTTGCAGCTCTATTAAGTGCACTCATTTAATAAGTACTCAAGCAGGGATTGCTGCCTCTGGTTTGCAAGACCACCTTTAAAGGATGAGTTTCCATAAATAACAGAAATAATGAGCTCTGTTTGCCTGTGGGTTTTGTGGTGTTTGTGCTTACTGTTCTCCATGGTGGTTCTTCTCTCCCCTCCTCTGTGCCTAGCTGTGGGTCCATGCCCTGACCCCTGGGACTGCCATCCCAGCTGGGCCAGGTGTGGGGAGGACTCTGGGCAGCCCCTCATCGTGTCTCCAGCCTGTCTCGGCTCAGTGGGGCTGCGGGACAGGCCTGGCTGCCTTGCGGGAAGAGCCGACCCTCACTGCACCCTGTCACCAACACCACCAGGAGGCTGGGCTAAAAATTAGCTAAGGCATGGACTTCACATTCAGCAAAAAGTTCTTAAGAGTTGAGGGAAGCTATTGTTGATATATGTAGTCAATTAGTGTGGAAATTAATGTTTTCCTTCCTCTTTTCTCTTTAGTCTAATTTTGGCAATTTGTTTTGTGTACATTGCTTTTGAAGAGCAAAACTAAATCTTAATCTAAGAGCACATTGCAAACCAAAATGATTAAACTGAACAGCTTGTTTTTAAACTGAWTGCAAAATATTCATAAGTGCTGACATACAATTTTAAAAAGTGACTTTTTAAATGAATAATGCAACTGTCTATCTTCTAAAGAGCCTAAATAAATTCTCATAATATGATTGGAGACCTTCAGAACAATTTCCTATTTAGCTTRTAATTATATAGAGGCAGAAACTATTAGCCAGTGCCTGCCTTTTAAGAGAAGGTACCAACCAACAAATGGACAGTGAACTAGACAGCTAGTGGCATGCTTGCCCGGAATGCCAATAGCATCAGTCTACTATATGTAAAGCAGAAAGGACAGATGTTGAAAATGTGTCACATCATTTTTTTCCTAAGGACTTATACTTGATGGAAGTCCAGACTTTTTTTTTTTTGTGGAGGAACTGGTTTCTATTCATGTGCTTTAGTGTTTTTTTTTTTTTTTTTTTTTTTGGGAAGCTGTTTTTCTGGCCCAGTATATTGTTGTTGTTGCTTCTTCCTTACGACACAAAAACATGGAAGGTGTTACTTGGCTATTATTCAGAGAAAAGCAAAGAAAATTGGTAAGACAGTGCTTAGTTGATTTCTGTGCCTGTATGCCCRTTCTTTTGTGGCTGATAGGATGTGCATCTTCTGTCTGTTCAGTGTGGACTGGCACTAGGAGTGCTTGAGCTACCTTCAGGATTGTTTTGGTATGGGTTAGTATATCCAGCATAATAATTTGTTAGCCCCTATGTTGCAGCTCTGTGTCCTTGTCCTTCCTCATACTCAAACCTGGAAGGAACTGGGTAAGCTTCTCATTTTGACTCAGACTGCTCAAAAGCCCTTAAACTGCCATGGTGTGCTCTGAAGTATGTATAAGTCTATTATATATTACCAGAGTAATAATAAAAATTTAGCCTTAATGTTGAAGCTTTCTAAAGGAAAAACTTGGGAAGACAATATTTTGAAGGCACTTTACAAAATCCTCAGGCTCTGTTTTTTTTTTTTTTTTTTTTTTTTTTTTTTTTTTTTTTTTCCGGATTGTAGAAGGTAACTTCAAAAATCAATAGCTGGAAAAGCAATACTGAGCACAGCTGCTGCCATGTACTTAGGAAGCCCTTTACACAAAAGGTCATAACCTCTAGGAGCAGTGAGCCACCAAAATCCCAAATAGCGGTGGCCCAAGAGCAATGATCTTTCTAGAGTAGAGAGGCAAAGTAACTCCACAAAGCTCCTGCAAGTAATGCTTCAGGGAGTTGCTGCGGGAGGACTGCTGAGTTGGCTTGGAGGAAGAGGCCACATAGATGAGGACAGATCCAGAAAGCAGAAACCCAGCAGGATCCCCCCCCARTCTGAGCTGTACGCTGGATCAAGACCAGAAACCCAGGGCTGGCCTTGGGTTGTCAAATAAAAAGGGTTATTCTGTGAAGACCTTTTTTGTAATTCAGAACATGGTGCATCTTTCTATTTGGAAAGATAGCAACTAGTAATGCTAGGGGATGACAGGAGCGTAAAACTGTTAGTTTTTTTCCTCTCATGCTACCTGTGCCAGGCGTGAAAGGGAGCAGAGGGACCATTGTGAAAAATATTGGCTATGTAGTATATGTATATAAAGTATGTGTCAAATTCTAGCTCCGTTTTCACCACACACTATGAAACAAGTGGATTGCTAAATGTAATATGCTGCCAGTTTTTTCTTCTCGTCAGTAGTGGATATTCTCTTCTAGATGCAAATCCATTGACAGGATGATCCATATGCTAGCTGAGGAAAATGAGAGCTTTGGGTTGTAGAAAAAAACATCAAACATGAATTTCTTTTCACTGGTGGTATGCCCACCTCTCCAAGTTCGCATTAAAAGCTAGTAAGAAATCTGGAGAATATTCATGCTTGATTTTCCTAGCTAGAAACAGAAAAGTATTGAAGGAGGGTAGCTTAAAATATATAAATAACAAATATTCTGGAACCCCAACAGAAAGCAATGTGGCCATAGTGTTAGAAGAGTTGTATGAGCTCTGCCTTCTCCTTTGAAGCTGCCAGTAATTTTCCATTGAAACAAGAACTCTGTTGTATAATCTTTTCAGATGCAGACCCATCAAATGCATTTCCTATCTTTTTGTGCCCCCCCYTTAATGATCTCAGCACAGCGGTGAATCTCTTCAGCTGCCAGGCGTGGCAATGCCGTGGGGTTTAGAAAGGGGAGAAACAACAAAGGAGCCTCAGCTCGTCATTGGCTTTTATCAGCTGTGATACAGAACAAAATGTCATTGGTTTCAACTGTGTTTGCACTCAGTCTGATACCACATCCCACAAGACATCTGCTGGGAGATTTAATTTTGTCACACTGGTAGTATTTTTTTTTTCAGGGGAATGAGCTGAATGCTTGTAGTTAATGATAGGACGTGTCTGCTGTTGTGCTGTCTGAAACATCTTCTATCTAGATGTAAATATTTTACATAAGCTTAAAAGAYGAAGGCTAACTTGGTTTTCGCAGCTTCTGCATACAACAGTGCAGCAAAGGATAAAACATCACTCAGGTTTCTCTGACTATGTTGGCTGGGGGTGAAAAAAAATCGGCAGTAATTTGGTACTCACTTTGCAAAACATTTCTGCTGACCTCTCTTTGTAAGAAAAAGCCAGTCTCAGGGGTGGGTGAAAGGTAGATAAAAGGGCAGAGAGAGTAGAGAATAACCAAAAATGAAGTGCAACTTTGTTTCTCTAACCAGTGTATAGGTTATGCTCTGCAAGTGATCCTACTCATTAGATTAAAAATTGAATGAGTGTATGAAGGTAAAGAAAAGCTGATGCCAACTGAGGAAAAGCATTTCTGATGAGAGAGATGTTTGAAAAAGGATGGGAAGCTATCTGAAAAAAAAGGAGCAGCCAGAAAGTTCAGCAGGGAAAAGTCCATGTTCTTAAGTGACCCTGTTCCCTCTTTCTCTGCAATTGGCAAATTTTCAAAAATAACAACACACTATATTATTGTTTATATTAACTGTAAATTGGCTTTCTCATATATATTTTTTAATTTTGGAAATTTGAATCTTTGAACACTGAGCTTCAAAAAGCTTGAAAACTGAAGTGACTGGAGTAGAAAATAATGTAGTCAAGTTAGTTTTCAATTTTATCTTTCTACTTAAAAATCAYGTGATGATTATCCCCTTTGCCATTCAACAGTTATATCAGGAAAAATATAGAAACTTTGCTGCCAAAACCTGAATTTCAGGGGCAATACCCCTTTGTCTTGGTCATTGGCTGCAAGAGTTACTTTTAGTCAAGCCGKATGTCCACAAGCCAAAGGGAGACACACACCGTGCACTCCAGACTCTTTTCCCCAGTACACAACAGCCCTGCCAGGAGATCCTGAATCTCCCAGTAGCATCCCTGTGTGCTGCAGAAGGATTCCTCCTAGAGGGCCAGTCGAGTAGGAGGTGCCCAGATCCCTCCCTCTCAGATGAACTGCTGCGGTGGTCAGTACTTAGCAGGAGTAAAGACAGTGCTAACAGCTGAATGTTGTTGAAGCAACTTGCCTTCACAGGAAAACAGCACCTCCAAATCGCATTTATTCTTTTGTGCTATTGCCTTTTGATGAACTGATGAAAGTTCTTGTGTTCCAAAATAATGACTTGACTTGGTCTTCAAACTCTCTTGAGGAGAATTTAAAACACAGGAAGGCCAGAAGTTTACCAATAAACAGCAATTATTCATCTTTTTCTTTCAAGTGTGTGCCATTAAGGAGAGAGCAAAGGAAATTATTTGATTTGTTCTCTGGAATGGTACAAATCTGACCTGATTTTTTTTTTCCCTCTTCCTTTCCTTTTACAAAACTGGAGTTTACAGCCAAATTAAATCGTTTCCCACGTGGTCGTCTTTTTCTCCAGTGTTAGTAATTCATGTTAAGTGAACAGCCTTTAAACACTGTATCTGATAATGTTCAGTTAGTTGTTCACTTTCCCTTTCTCTGCTTTTGTGAATGTCTTTATACTCTCTACTAATCTTGCCAGAAAGTCCATGCTGTTATCAGTAATGTTACCTTTTGCAGCATCTAAACGTGTAGTAATTGGCTTATAGCATCTAAGATTGTTCTTACTTATCTGTTGAAAGTTGAAACGTTTTCTAGATTTACAAGGTTGCAGGCTCAGTTTCACAACAATTTGAACTCTTTGCTTGGCTCACTAAGCAGTCAGGGACAACAGTATTTCTTCAGGTGACAGGAAATTTTCTATTTTCTAGTAGCTAAAGGACAAGGGCTCCAGTATAACCATGTGGAATACAACCATGTGGAACTGTTTCAKTGTTGTTGTTGTTTTGTTTTTTAATAATGGTTTCATTTGGTAATCTTTTAGTAAAATGGGCTGTGCTAATCTCTGCTACACAACACTTGAAATGACTGGAGTCCAAAACAACCCTATTATGTTGACCTTATGTTGACTGTCATCTCTCTCTCTCTCTCTCTTTTTTTTTTTTTTTTGGTTTAGATGATATAGAAAAGTAAAATATTGACAGATCTGTTACAAAATTTATTCTAATATTTCTCATATAAAAAAGAAAGCCCCATAATTCCATATTCTTCTCTTTCCTCTTCCTTCTGTTATACTACTCTGCAGCTGTGCACGTGTTCTATTTCATTTGCTGAAAGATACAGAGTTAAAATAATGATGTTTTTTCAGGAGCTCCCCACACTGAAATGTATACTCTATGGAGAAAGCTAAAGGGTTTGTGCTGTCAGGACTACCTGTGTGCAGGCATGGACAGCTAATGAATGTGCCCTTTTGACAAGATTGTGTTAATACTAAAACAATAAAATACTATTGCCTCTGGATCTTTTTCTTGACTGTGGAGGTCTGGAACATGTTTCTTGACTCTCATATGCAATCTTGCTAATATTATGAAATACAGTTTGCTTTAAATAAAATACGGCTAAAGTATTAATCATATATAAAATATATGATTAAACAGATAATCACAGATTAATTTTAAGGTTTTAAATAAGCTTTTGTAAAGCTTATTTTTAAATTGATGTCCTGTATTTCCTTCAGTAATGACTATCAGTGTATGCCTTCTTCTGTGAATATCACTTGAGAATAAAGTGGTAGTTATTATTCTGGAAGCATGAAATTCATTTGTTAAACCCATGCTCTCCTTACTCAAAAAAAGAAAAAAAAACTTAGCAACCCAAGCCCCACCTTCTGTGCACTACATTACCACAAATTGTTGTAAAATTAATCATAAATTAATAATTCTATCACTAGGTAATGCCATCATACATTCAAGCACCGCATCATTTCTTAAGCCTATTTTTATGGTTGGAATTCCAAACTGATAAGCAAAGTTATATTCTCTCACTTGCTTTAGACATCCTGGGGAATTCTGAATAAGTAACTGGTTTTGTTCTACTGAAGAACATTGCTATATAAATATTAGCATGTATTATTACTGCCAGCCTGTAATATTACTGCAGCTGAAATGACTACATTTGTAGGACAAGTTTACAGTCCCTGGATAGATAAAAATTTCTACAGTGACTTTTTTAAGTGTCATGCTTACTTGAAGTTCCCAGGAAGGAAATATTTTGCTTTAGAGCAGAACTAATTTCTTGTTTGAATCTTGCCACACTGTGGTATTACTTGCAGTCCCATCTGTATACCTATGCTTAATCTTAAAGGTATTGATGGAACATAAATTCCTTCTGAAGAAGAAATGCTAAATACTGTTTTGTCTGTAGTCAGTGAAATCAGGTTACTTTGGGAATTGGTAAGTTTTAAAAACATTGGCCATGACACTTGACATGATTACCAGTAACCTCTCTCCCTACAATAACTGGACACAGAGACAGCCCAAGATTTTCCTTTTATTTATTTATTTATTTATTTATTTGCAAGATGAAAATTTTTCCTACTAGCAGTATTTCATGACAGTTAAAACTCCCTCATGGCAGTATCTGCTGATACGTTCTTGATCCTAGTATTTCCTTGAAGTAGGGGGTTAAGTTTTACGTACTCTGGGAGCCTTTTGATAAAGGAAGCCCCAGCAGGGCACATTTTCTAAGGCTATGTCTACACTTCATGTAAAGTCAAARTTAAAGCTTTTCTCTGTACTGTAATCCTCTTCCTGTCCACATTATTAAATACCTACATGTTGGCTATAATGTCCTTAGCTCTTTCTTAAAACCCTTGTCAGCTTGCCAGGCTAAATTCCCAATATGTAGCGAGGACAAGACAGTCTTAGCTGAGATGCACTTTCTAAAGTTGTCCCAAGCAGTCTGTTGCCTTGTGGCTGCTATTTCACAGCAGAGAGCAGGAGCCAGCGGTCTCTGAGGCCTCTTGCTCTTTGTGCCTGGGGGTGGCAGGTGTTAAATTCATCCACAGGAAATGCTATAGCAGCCACTTSTTTTGTCCAACAGTAACTGGTAGAATTGCTTTCAGCTAGGAGCAATTGGTTTGGCTGTAGAAGAGCTCTTCCTTTCCTTGGTACTAGTGAAGCTCCAGGTGGGGCTTGGAGCAGTGTTGTTGGTGACTGAATAAGGACATCTATCCCTCTTAAATGGTGAGATACTGCAGTGCTCTTGAAGCTTTCCTGTAGAGCTGGCCTGGTGAACTGACATAGGAGGACATCATTTGGATTGAATACAGTAAGATTGTAATTCTCTTTTAGAATCTAGTTATGGTACTTGCAGCTTATTGTATGTATTTCAGTACAGGCATGGCTTTCTGCTGGGAGGTACAGCAAATAATACACCGGGGCACCTGGTCTTACCTGCCGAAAACATCTTGCTGGGCTTTGTTCACAGTTCCAGCTAATTCTTCTTGACAGCAGGCACCAGTTTTGTATGACTGCTGTTTGCTGCTTCAGATTGCCCTCCCTGTCTGAAGTGTGTGCTGTCAGCACACCTCAGGTATTTAGGTGTAAGGTATTTAGCATACTGGGAAAAAATAGTGGTGGGTAGGTCAAAGGCCCAGGCTATGTCAAATGCATCGTTACCTGAAGTCTTGCKGATTTGTACTGAAACTGGAGGCTCATCATCAGAGGTGTGATCCCTCGTGGAATTGTGACATGATCAAAAATTGAGAAGCATGTTTGCAAGGTGAGGTAAAGGGATGTTACTAGTTTGTATATGATAAAAACATGGTCTGAGCTTGGCAATATGTCGCGTACTCAGTAGTTTGAATCAATGTACTTCCGTATGATGTTAACAACATTTGGGAGCAGGAAAGAAATGCTGATGGGAGTTTAGGAATCAGTTMAGGACCATGCTGGACAGATTTAAGATTCAGAATAAGAATGTATTTCTAATTTATTCAGATTAYGATTGTCCACCTGGACCTCACACAGTGTCACATGCTCCAATAATTATTGTCTGCACTAGTCTGAGCCCTCAGCTAACGCAGTACAGTCTTTTTAAGGTAATGAYGTTCTCAAAGCACCGTCCTGAAATGCAGCCAGGTTAACCTGTTGTGTATCCTGGGGGTARGCTGGACTTACTGTGCAGCTGGATAGAACTAGTAAAGGCTGGTGCACATGCTGTATAGTCAGGAGGCAGTGGGACCACCATCATTCCTCATCACTATCTCTAGGTTCACCATTTTTCCATCAGACGTATCAGTGTTGCACCAAGCCATGCTTATGTAGTTATATTAACATTACAGAAGGGATCACTGCRTAAGCTAAAAGTTACCAGCACCTTCTGCCTTTGGGGAAGTAATTTTACTAATTAAATGGTTGCATTTGATGTGTCTTAGACAAAAGATGTTTGTGTGGTGACTGAACCTGAATTTTAGACCTATACTGAACCAGGGACCACAAACCAGGTTTACACAAAACCTGCTGGACCTCTGCAGACTGAGAGCTTGGGAGAGCTCTCCCTGCCCAATGCTGCTTCACTGCAGATGGCTGCTTAGATAAGGCCTACAACAGTGGCCATCTCCAACCAGTCAGTTAATAAACTTGCTGTCATCTGATCTTCTAAATTAAGGGTCATTCTTTGTACCAGAAAGCTGACAGACCACTTCTTGGCATGATTTTGGCAGTCAACAACTAGCACAGTCTTGCAAAAATTCCCTGTCACAGCTCAGAGCCATTTCCAACATCCATTTAGTATGATTTGGAGGCTAAGGGAGTTTAGTAGGCTACCTGTGGGCTCTTTTGTGCCAATTAGCGTGTTTAATTTATGTCCATGGGTATTTTTGATTTACTAATATAGGCAGAACATTTTCCTGTTAAAATCGTAAACTTTTCCTACTAAAAATAGTGACTTAAAGGTCAGCGTATTTTCAGACTCCCCGAGACTCCTCTGAGAGGTTAAACTTATCTTTTTGACAAGTTGGGTGATGGGTACGTAAAACTTCCCTGTTCATTGTGACAGGAAAAATCTTGCACTGAAGACAGTGCTGTCTCTGTAGGGTCATATTTTCTGACTTCTGATTACTCTTACTGATGAACATGTGGCATATATGTTCTTCCACTGCATCRAAGTGCAAGAACATGCATCTCTGCATGAAGAGACTGATCAGAAATATTTTGAAGATGAAATTCTTAAGAAAACTTTTGATGATACAACCAGAAACTGGAAAAAAAAGATGAATCTTTGGCTCTGAAATGACTTTTTACCCTGCTAAAGATTCACTGTGCTTTCAAAATGTAAAAATAAGTTCTTGTTCCATTTTGGAGATTCTGGAATTACCATATCATGGCATCATAGGAAGTATCCATATTTTGTTGGATTTTGATTTCTGAAAGTGTTAGATGAAAAGAAAGGGTGACTACATGAGAGGTTATACAAGACTGCTAGTTGTACTCAKGGTCTTGGAGTCAATAGATCTCTTGAGACGTGAAGAACTGCTTGATAACCTGATGGCACGCTTGCTATTGGTCTGTGCATGGCTAAGCAGAAAATTCTAGCTTTCTACTTCTCCAAGGGGGAGTGTCAGGAAGTGATTTTCTTTTAAGTTTTTGATTAGCTTTGTACAAATAACATTCATGAATTCAGAGCAGCTTCTGACTAGAAGAAACAGTTCTGCTGAGAATACCTTCCCTCCTCCCACTTTTTTTTTGTGAAATTTTTAAAGTAGATAATTCTGTTTGTCTCGCACAACTTCTGAAACTCATGGAGTTTCAGGCTGAATGTCTGTCGGGAACACTGCTCATGGTGCTATAAAATACAGCAAATATATTTATGTTGCCAGCTGAAGCTATTATTTTCTTTTTATAGTTTATACAAAGTAGGATGGGCAGCACCTCACAGATGGAGAGATACCATTCACTGAAGGGTAGCATGGTGGTGCTTGGAATGACCATCAGCCACATCTGAGAGTAAAAGTTCATTGTCTTAACTGAGACATGATTTGTTTACCTATGTTGAATCCATACCTTACTCACATGGCATATATTTGCAAATTTTGTTTCACTCTCCCTATGTGCTTGAGTTAGGTTAAGCAATCTGTGGGCATGGGCCACATAAGCATGCTTTTAGAACACAGAAAATACCCTGAAAGACAGTTTCTTTGAGCTTGCRTGTAACTTGGCAGTTGTTTGACCTCCAGGAAACAGCAAAATCACAGTGTTTTGTATAACATATACTTGGTGTTTCTTTTGCCTCAACTTCCCTACTGTGACTGTCAACTACTTTAACATGTGCTGCTGCTTAAAGGTGGTGGTGTGGTGAGAAGTCAGTGCTCAGCCCCGTTTTGCAGTACCTTCTTCTTACAGTGCTGGTGTTCTGCATGGTGCTTTTGTATGTTGGATTTAAACATGCAGGTAGGTTGCACAAGGTAAAAATGATTACGTTATAAAGTTGAACCTACACAAGTTCACCAAAAATACTTAGAAAAGACATATGTCAACTCAGTGCAGCAGTGAACATATGGAGAGGGGGAGGCAGGTGATACCCTGAAAGTGATGCAGACAGCTGAGTATTCCTGAAGTGCTTTTCCAGGTGATATTTATCTAAAAATGATGTGGATTTCATTAAACTCAACAAAGTGATTGCACTTAGTTTTGTAGTATTTGTGCAGTGGTCTAGTGTGGATGGACTGTTCCAAATCTACCTTATTTGCAAATTGACATAGTAAGTTAATCCTTTTTATTGAGGCTCTCACCTGTCTCACTTAATTTCTTAACTTTTAGGATAGCATTTCTTTCTTCTTCCCGTTTTATGAAGTATCATATTCCTTCCCTGTAGAACATCACCTTTCCACTCACATGTGGCTCTGTTGACTTCAGCACAGGTTATACCTATATTCAGAAATACAAATGGAAATAAGGACTTCTCAAATATGCAGAGCTGGCTTTAGAGAAAAAAAATCTCAAATCCACCTCCATCTGTTGGCATAAAATGTACCTGTAATAGTTTCTCCCGGATACTGCTACAGATCYGAAATGTTATGTATAATACTCTGTGGTTCTGTAATATTTCTCAATTTGGATCTTACAAATAGGTTCTCTCTGTCTATAAATAGATTTTCCAGATTCCATCCATCTGAAATAGAAACTGAAGTTCTCATTGTACTTTTTATATGTTTCTCTTCAAAAGCTGCCTTACATCACTGTTAAAATGAGAAATTCCTGCACAAAAAAGCATGAAATTCTTGTTTCTAAGGAATGCTAAACAGGATGCCAGTACATTCAAATTTTGTTATAAATCATTGTGTAAGTGGCACCTTTTTGGATACTCCTTTATTTAAAGAATTTATTCTTAACCTTTATTAGAGAAAGAAGGCTAAAAAATATCACAGCTGGAGATAAAAATTAAATCAGTAGTCAAGGTTATACTACTACTACAATTCAAGCAAACTCTTCATAAACTTCAACAAACCAGGATATGGTCTTGTATATAATGTTCCATACTTGTGTGTTTAAGAATAGTAAAAAATATTTAGGATTCCTCTTAAGATGATTGAGAGATTATTTCTCCAAGGTTTTAATGAATCTTTCTTTTCATATATGCATTTTTGACTAAATCTGGTGAACTTCAAAAATGGCAGCTTTCCAAGYAAGTAGCCTAAGGCGGTAAATACAAAACATAAAAAGAACAGGCAGAACTTTGTGCATTTGTGTGAAATCATTGGGATGGTCTATGTGTTACTGAAGTATGTTGTGATTATAACCATTTATGTTAGTCTAAATATTTACATAATGCACAACTGTGAAAGTATGAGGTGATAAGTAGAAAATGAATACTTTTTTTCTTTTCTTTTTTCTTTTTCTTCCAATAAAGGTGTTCATTTCTTTGCTGAGCAGAGGAGATCTGTATGGTTTTAGGAGAATCTTCAGGTTTTCAGGAAAATATGTGGGGCACAATATCCCAAGCAAACATTTGTTCTTTCTCTCTTAATTCATGCATATYGTACTTGTCAGCTAGCCATGAATGTAGAACAGCACCAAAAGCAGCATTTGTAATTTCTATGTTAATTCTCTTCTGTGAATTGGAGTGAGCTTTCTCATCTTCAGAATAGTTCTAGACACCAATCTGAAAGAAGAGATAAGTCAGTGTTGTTAACTATTTAGACACGGCCCTGTGGCTTGGGGCACATTAGCATTCCCAGGGTGTAGGAAACAAGTCAGTGGCTGAAGGGAATTCTCTTGTGAGGTGCAAAAATCGTGTCTGCTTTGAACGTAGTTTCACTACAGAGCAGTTTTCTCCATTGCAGTGTCTTAAAGTCAGACTAACCAATAAAATAGAACAAATATGTAGAACAAGTATGTCTTTAAAAMACTCATTTTTGTGCCGTTCAGTGTTAGAGCCTTTGAGTTTTAAAATTTCTTTTCTTCTTTTGCTGTCATGAACCCCAATTAGACTGTTTAGACACTTATTTCAGCACCATCATAGACCAGAAAATGAGTTCCTATATTGGCAAACAAAATATATTTAAAAAAATCATTTAAGCTGGAAGGGAATAGAATGCAAATTGACCACAGAGCTAAAACCAAAGAAATACAAAGCCAGAATTAAAATCTCAATWTGGATTAAACTAAGCCTTTGTGATTGAAACCTAGAGATGAAACTCTTTAATAGTTCTGCAAATAGATTTAATTTGTGACAGTTCATGTCCTATTGATAACCCTTATTTAAGGGAGATAGGCCCCCCCTTCAAATAGATACACATTTACTAGACCTTCCCATTTTGCTTTCTGCATTGCAAAACAGATGCCTGAACCTCAAAGGCACATCAAAATGTGCGCCTGCAAATGCAATAATAAAGCAGTGAGATATATCAGTGATTGTGTCAGAAAACTAGAAATTAGGTGATGCTCTGAGTACAGAGGTTTGTCTTGTTGCCAAGTGGATACCCTTTTCTAAATATACCTAAACAGACATGACTGACAGATTTTGCATTTAGAAGAGAACTAAAATGTCACTTGAGTGCTTCTGAGCTTGCCTGAAGTCTTTATAGGTAGCTAAATTTCACCATCTGGGCTCTGCTTTTTCTTTGAGGCTTCTGGAATGGAAATGAAGGTCCACCTGATGTGTGGGCAGGTGACCTTTCCTTTGGGCATTAATTGCTTTGACAGGCCTATCCTGAAAGGCAGGAGTATCTTTGAGGAGTTTGGTGACATTGTTTTCAAATGAAAAGGTTGAAAAGAAACCCTCTGTTGTGGGATTTCGACCATGTTGGTCAACATCGTTTCTTCGATGCAGTTGACTGGCAATTCAAAACAAAATCTTAGCAGACTCAGAATAAATTAGACTAAAGTCCAAGACAACACTTGCATGATGCCCTGTGTAAAGTTTCATACAGTTTTCCTAACTGACACAGACCCTGTTATCATGGTAATGTTGCCAGTAATGAAGAAATGTGGGAACAAAAATATGTAGAGTACGTGTTATATGAGCGGAGTTGTGCTGGAATAGACTGAATAATGGTGTTCTYTATGGGATGCCAGCCAGCCCTTTAATGCTTGCTGCTGCTGCAAAATCACTTGCTAATCCTGCACCATGAATTGTTTTTCTAAATCATGTTGGGACTTTGATTTCATTGTAATAGGCGAAGGCTGGGGAGGTTTGAATCTGAGGCTGGGGATAGATGGTTTGCTCTTTGGAAAGGTCTTTTGTAACAGTGCGTCATGCTGAATTCCAGCTGACAGCACACGAGAACCAGGGCCCGAGAAGCGACTCTTTGGCGTTTAATTCTGTTACTGTGTTCTTAACAGTAAATCTGTCAGCTGCAGACCAGGGTAGTGATGAGATTTGGGACTCTGTTGTCCTAGCTTCAGCCTTCTGAAAGTTACTCCTGAAAGCTTGTTTAGTTAAAGTGTGAACGGGTGACAGTTGTGTCGAGGCTGTATGGGGGACAAAAAAAGGGGGAACAACAGCTAGTCTGACTATCAGTGCCTTGAATTTCAGAATTTAGCGGTGTCATCTTGCTTTTCAAAAAAGCTCCACTAGGAACCCCGTTCATGAAYACCGTGGATAGAAATATGCAAGTTTCCGAAGCGTTCAGATAGCAACCAAATGTAGCTTGGGGAGCTCTGAGAGCAGGCATACAGAATAGCTTCATTTTCCCCTAAAAATCCACATTAAGATGTGTTGTATTTTGCAGCTCAAAGACACAGATAAATATTGAGAGGGCAAGAGAAGGAGTTCCATTCAGCCATAAAATATAAAGATCTGTTTGTGGTTGCTTGTGTAGCTGTATCTGAGTGGATTTTGCAATGGCTGTAGATAAAGGAAAAGCCCYGTTTGTTCCCTACTGAGATTCGGTTGTTAGGAGCCTAGTGAACATTCAGACATACATAAAGATGAACTGTTGCTAAAGACGACTGAGGAGTTCTGTAGCAATGTGAGTACATGTGGAAATACTTTGCTCTGTGGACTATTGCTGTAGGTAATRATCCACCTGCTTAGTGGAAGGCAGAGTGGGTCAACTCTCTTGGTTGCCTGTAAGGCTACCTGGAGAAAAGGATCTAGTGTCAGAATTCTTCTCTCACTCTCTTTTTTGCCTCTTTTGTTGCTTTTTAACCCCAGCTTTAGGGAAAGATTGTCTTTTTACAGTTCCCTGCAGGAGCAAAGTGCAGCTAAATTGGGCAATGATGAGTGAGGAATGGTTTCAATCAGGTTTTGAGTGTCAATATATTTTCCTACTACAAATATGAAGCTAGCTGAAAAATCTTCCCTAGTGAATATTTTTTAAGGTAGATCTCACTGGAAGTGTAATTATAGGGTTAAAAATAGTAATTTATTTGAAAGTGATGTAATTTAAACCTTCTGTTTGTAATAGATGGCTTGGTTTTATTTTTCATTAACATGGTGTTTCTATTACTTAAATATTAATCTACTGTCTAACTAAAAGTAACCAATATAAGAACATTTCTGTGAGAATATTTAAATACAAAATACAGATTGCAAAAGAATAAAATTGCATGGGTATAAACTATAAAGAAAATAGTTAATAGTGGGGATGGCTTCCTAATGCCTATCAGAGATTGGATATATAAAGCTACTTGTAAAATAATAAATATAAATGAAAACAATATACAGCTAACTGTATCCTCAACAGAAAAATGCCCATATCATATTCTTTAATAATTCTGTGCTATAGTCCTTTTTCATTTCTGGTTTAAGGTCATTTCTTAGCTCTCCATTCACTCTTCACCAGCTGAATCCTCAGGTACACTTTTGTCTAACTTGGACATCCTTATCTCATACTCAAGCATAGAATGTATAGATAATTTCATTATTCATTGAGTTCCATTATTGCCTTTAATTAAAAGTGTCTACAAAATCAGCACTGAAGTGTCTGCCTGTTATGATTATAAGWAAGTTAAAAAACATTCATTTGCCTTCCTCATTAGAGAATCTAATATTACTGCTCAGCATTTTTTTTAGAATCACTCTAAAACCCCCAGAATTTCTTCATAAATCAGATTACAAAAATAAACTTTCTTATAAAGCTAAATAACCTTATGCATCAATGTTTCCAGATAAGATCCAGTGTAAACTACTCTGACAAGAGAGCATCAATCATCTTAGGTGATTTATTTCCTCATCTACTCCCAGTGCAATTTAGTGAATACATAGTCCCTGCAATCAAAACTCTTTTTCCCAAAAGGTTGAGTATTTATACTAAGAATTACTTAGTAACTACCAAAATTGCATAATTTCTTGCATCAAAGCTCTGCAGCTTCATTTAAAAAAATGAAATAACCTGATAACACTATTTATTTTCTAAATGAAACATTTTTCTTGGTGTTTTTTGCTTTCAGTTCAACAGAGATCACAAGGGAACTTTCTTATTATGGCATCAACTGGCATGTGTCTTACTGTCCTTCAATTTTCTAGGAAATCCATATTGTTAAATTCACTGTACACACGTTCACAAACATTTAAGACCACAGAATTTTACTTGCCCCARCCACAGGAAAATGAACTTTGGTTTGCACCAGAGAACTGGGAGCTGAGAGTGTTCACCTGCTTGTTTGGGGTGCTCATTTCCTCAGTTTCCTGCATGGAAGATGGGGAAAACAGCTATTTACTTCCCAGGAARTATTTTTAGGAATTTGTATGTGAGGTAATTTGGTAACCGTAAAATGACGTGTGGTCATATTGTTTGGTTTACAAAAACAATAAGGAGAAATTGGAAAATACGCATTTTAAAGTTTCTGTCACTGTCGTGTTGCAAAAGGGCATAACATGTCCCTTGGAAAAAATTGAGAAATGAGTGCTGCCTGGAATGTGCATGTGTGGAGCTCCCTGGTGTTGCAGCTTTCCTGGAAAGAGACAGAAGGTGGAGTCCGMGGAGGTAGGCAGCGTTCCTGCGAGCAGCCTGCTTGGCACTGTGAGGGAGACGGGTGGATGCGGTCAGCAGCGAGGAGGGCAGCGGGCAGAAGGGGAGGTTTACTTGGGTCTCTATTTTGGTGCTAGCCGTGTGAACAGCCTGAAGTGTTCCTGGGTACCTCAGCATAGGTGACACAAGATGGACCACAGTAACATGCTCAGCAATTACAGATTAACATACAGACTTCTTAAAAAGGGAGATACTCTGGTTGTTTGTTTTTATAGTTCAGTGTTTCTGAGTATATGCAATTGCTTGCTGTTAAGGGAGTTGGATTAAGAAGTAGCAGTTTGTATTTACAAAAGGAAGGGAACACTGTGCTTCTGAGACAAGGTTTATTAACCACATCAGGAAACATGAACAAAAAGCTGTCAAATCTGAGTTGATAACCAGACTTTCAAAACATTAGTTACTGAATGGCAGTAATTTCAGTGTCTAGAAATGCTAGTAAAACATTAAAGGCACATAGTGCCTCTTTGTGTGTCTGTGTGCAACATGGTTCCTTCTTACCATATTCTTTCTCTTTCTGAGCCCAAGTCAGAAATGACAGCTAAGTGTCAGTTCAGATACAAGCCAAGTCATCGTCTGAGRTCGGGTGAAGTGATGGAAGCTCGAGGGATTGTTAGTCATTTCACTGTGCGACAGAAGAAATCCCCCTTAATRTATGTGTTAGGCAGCAAACAGCTGAGAGTTGGTGGTTGCTTTTGTTTGCTTTGTAAAAGGCGTTTTCATACAACAGATGGATCAAGCTGTCCTGTGTAGAGCAAATCAACAAAAGCTGGTAAATAGYGTGCCTTGGGTAGGCAACCTACTAAATCTGCACTAAGTTATTGGAAGAGATTTCAAGTAATGTAGAGGTTGGGTTATCTCATCAGTGTTCTTGGGATTACTCCCTCCAAATGGCTGCCTTGCTGTTTTTCAACAGCTTAGTATTTAGATACAAGACAAGATGTAGGTATAATATACCTAGAAATGATACTTCTCAGCCTTTGTCAACATACATCTTTTACACGGTGTTGGGCTGGCTTGAGATCAGACAAAGGACTTGTGATTCACTTCTTGCTCAAAATACAGAGACCGGTCTGCGGCTCCTCAGTACAGCTTTTGCTATTCAATTTCATGTATGGTGAAAGAATTCTTTGCTTATACCATAATTGTATGTTTGGGGAAGTTCATTTGTACTTAGGATCCTAAAATAGAACTGTTCTGTATGTTGTATTCCCAGACAAGCTCCCAAATACAAGAGGTGTTTTTTCTTTTCTTTTCTTTTTTTTTTTTTTTAATAGCAGGCTGAATTTGTGCGTAACTATAAATTAGGGGATAGCATAGCTAAATAAAATAGGATGGGAACAGTTATCAATATACTGCAGCCCATGCTGACTGAATTGGCAGCAGTTAAAAGGGAACAGATCCTTTGCTTTGGGAAGTTGAACTTGCTACTGTTTAGTACTGTATCTACTGAGGAGAAAGAACAAGCTGCTCCATGAGCAGGTAAACTGATGAAGTAAGGTTTCCTGCAGGTTTGTGTTCTTCATCCCCTACAGCTCTTACCTATGATCCATTTTTATTCCTTTATTCCTATGTTCCTCCCAGGAACATAGTGTCTCTCCTACTGTGAGATTCTTCCAGCCCATTCCTATGTCCTTTTATTTTTCTGCCTGGATGGAAGACAACCTGAGATTTGGCTACTGTGGATCTGTATGCATGCTGTGTGGCCATTGATGCTAGGAATGCTCAGAAAAAAAAAATAGCAGAGAAAATACTGTGGCTTGTGGCTTTTCATCTGTTAAGATACTAATTTGGACTTTTGGATAAACAAAATAATGTAATTAAACTCACTGACTACTCTTAGCTTTTCAACCTCTTTCCTAGCTTTTTACCCTGTTTTCATTGCATGTTGGAATTTAGGTGGAATCCCTTTTCACTTGGTTATTCTGAGTAATATCAATCTCATTAATGTAAAAAGGCTTTTTTGCTTTTATGATTTTATTGTTAGCTTATTTATGACAAGGTTAAAAACAGTCAATATTCATTAATCATAATTGCTGTGAAGAGACCCTGACAGGCAAACACGCTGTGAAGTGTTGTGTTAACCTGCTTGCTGTCAGTCCTAAATATGTCTCTTTTTTGTAATTATTTGTAGAATTAGCTGTCCAGAAGGCAAAAAATAACTGTTAGCAGAAGTAATTCATGAGGACGTAATAGCTAAGAGGAGGTAAGAATCAGCTGGCCCTAGCATGTCTTCGTGTATGCTCTTTCTTTTAACATTATCTACTTCTCCAGCAAATTAATCCTCTAAAATCCATTTTTTGTATTGAACGTAACTGTTTCAGTAGTTGTTTCCTATGAAGATGATCATAAATTGGAATGCCAGTAAACATGTAATTTGGGACTTCCAGTATAGAAGCAGCTGTTAGTATTKAGTGGTTCTGTACACTTTGTCAGTAAGGGTTTATTGCTGCCCTGTGTGAGCCGTTTCAGCATTCCAGAATATGCTTGGTCTTAATAGTTGCCCAATATTTAAACAGGGAGAACYGCTTGGATTTCAGACCCTGAAAGCTTTGACATTCCTTTCTTGTGCAGTCCCAGAGGGCCATGTGGTGCCTTTAATTGTGAACAAGTAAACATTAGTCTGGTGGCTTGGGCAATTCAGTGGATGAAATGAGACAGAAGTTGTCTCTGCAGGTGGGTTAACAGCTGCTGCCAAGTGCCTCTCTCGCTTACTGTCTTAGAGCAAGCCTCATAGATGAGGCTGAATAATTTCCAGTGTCATATAAAGACTGTGAGGCAGCGGGAGCAATTTGTTCTGATTCTTATGAAAAAGATTGATGTAGTACTTGCTTCTGAAAGCTTGAATTTTTGAAAGAAGAAACACGTTGTTGTTGTTSTTCTTCTTCCAAGTTGTTTGACTCCAGATCTTAAGGTAGGTATGTAAATTCCAGCTCTTGGAAATGTAGTTGCAAGTAGTAAACAATTGACCCTCTCCATGCACCTACCTATAATTTAGCTGCCAATTAATTCTGTATTAGTGCCTCACAAACTGACAAACTGTTTCAAAAAAGTAGGAAAATCTATCTGGAACAAGCAGCTTCAGAACATAATTACCTCTCTTGGTTGCAGATGCACATATTTTTGACAGAAGCTTTAAGGAGGGAGAGAAGCTTGTCATGTGCAAATACTAGCACTGAGGGCCCTCCTCCCCCGATGTATCCAGCAGATTCCCCTCTGCTCTCTCCTCTTTTCTACAGGTTGACCAAGTACTACTTTCATTATATATCCTAAACATGATATTCCCGTAATTGGCAATGGGAGAACAAGAGGAGAAATGACAATATGTAAAGCAGGAGATAAAGGAGATTGCTCTGAAAAACTAACAGAAAATATTCGGTATTTTGCTGTGCTCTCTTTGCACCCCAGATAGTTTCAATGCAAGCAGACTTTCCCAACTCATTTTTGCCAATCTCAGTAATTGGAGGAAGTAACTGCTTTCTCATCAGCTGTATACAGGAGGCCATTTCTGTGACTGCGTATCTGTGATTGTAGAATGAGGGTTGTTATCTAAAMACTGTCAGAAAGCAAATTGGATCTGTGTCATCTATGCAACTGAATCTTAAGCTGTGGCCTGGCTGGTTTTTATGAGCTAATGAGGGTCAGTGTGGGTCAGGACTTGAATGGATACTTCCAGGAAAAATAAAAGTGCAGTAGGAAGTACTCTTTAGCGCATCAGTAAGTGGTGCTTGCACTTTGACTCCATGATTTAATGCGGTGGGAGAGAGACCAGAACTGTTTGAGCAGGCTTCCGGATTGGTGTCTAAACAGATCAGTTGCACTTAAAGCGTGACATGGCATAAAGGTTCAGTCTGGAAGGTCAGGAGCAGAACCTGGGGCGGGGGAAACCTGTCTAACTTCTTTAAAAGTAAGCTACTTTGCTGAAAGTACTTTTGTAAGTACTTATTCATACAATGCATAAATCAATAGTGGAACACATCTCTCTAAGATGTTGTAGAAGTTGGAACAATAAATGTACTAAAAAGGAATAAAGTAGCTTCATGAAGAAATCCGTTAGTGACAGTAACATGCAAGATCTGAAGGCAACCTTCAGTTCAGGCCACTGCTGATTTACCAAGCCTTGGGAGTATGTTAGAGGAAGGCTTATTCTGTGCATGCCTTGTTTCTTGTGCTCCAGAGTGCCAGCTCCTAAGCACCAATCATGCATCTCTGTTCGAAGTAACATACCAAGTTCAAGGGGTATTTTCCCCACCCTATATGGCCATTCTTAAGACAGTATTGACATAGACTTTTTATAAAAACAGGAAGAACTATGTTTTATTAGGCAATAACTTTGAAAAAAATGAGGAACGTGAATAAATAGAGAAGTCAGGAACTACTAGCACAAGAACATGAGAAGTGAAGAAAGCAGGGGTGCAAAGCTAAGCATGTTGGGGAGGAGACTAAGGTCGATTTAATACAACCTTGTATCGTCACAAATCCATTGACTCCAGGTGAAGCAACACTCCTGTAATTCTCACAGAACTGATCAGTTTCTTTTAAACTTCAGTGATGTCTGTGTTCAAATCCCAGTGCTGAAATATTCATGAATCCTGGCTTGTAACCATGACATACTGCGAATACACCAGATGATCAGACGACATGTAAATGGACCAAGACCCAGAGCTCGCCCTGTAAATGGCATTCAGTTGGACATCATTGCCACTCCATATCCAAAGAGGTCAGGCAGCTACAAGCATAGTCTCATTTACCCTTGATAACTGCATCAAACAAAACCGTATTTTCTAGTCCCTTGGGAGGGTGACAATACAGAGTATAAGACTTTCATCATGTTACAATGATGTGGAGAGGCTGACAAAATCAGCTGAATTGATAAGGTTTGTACTTCTGTTCATTAAAAAAGTTATGTTTTGTAAGGGTTCAGTCTTAGCTTTTCATATTTTTCATGCCAGACTTAAAAACTTACTTTCTTGGCAGGTATGTTTTCATAGTTTCAGTTTCAAAATCTCTTCAATCATTTTGAATTCAAAAGGAAAGCATACTGGAATTAAAACTGAATGCAGTGAAGAGAGATAATCTGAAATAAAATCCTTGAGATTTAGGTTCATCTGAAAAATTAACCATACACACAGTTGTGTGAAAAATGAAAGTTGCAAAAATTGTATTATCATCAAAAGCAGCAGAAAGACTTCATCCTATCTTTGCTTATGAATGTTTTGAAGTGTTTTTCTAAGCTTGACTCAAGTTACAATCTCCACTTAAAAATGAAAATTTTAGGACTTCTCACCACGACCACCACCATGTTAATGGCTTCACTAAGCAGCTTTTCTATTTTTCATATAAATACGCCTTTAAACTGTCTTCATAATCCCTTTACTAGCCCTGAATTTTATCCGTTGTAATCTGTTCTTTCTTATGACTTCCAACTCTTTATGGGTATTAATATTAATTGCAATAAATTCATCAGCAGAATATCAACAGAAATGACCTATGCATTAGTAAAGATCTCTTGATCTATGAAGTAGACTTACACTTCTCTAGGAAGTATCAGGGGACATACAGAGAACAGGAGAAGCACTGATCAGGTATTTACAGATCTCTGAAGGGCAGAGTGGAACAGCAGAGTCAGTCAGCAGGAGTACGCTATGTGCAGCCAGTCTAAAGTGTTGTGGCTAAATGGTGACATGGTTTGCCTTCAGAGAGGGGGAAAATTGGAGCGTGGGAAGAGCTGAGGCTTAGGTGAAGAGGTCTGTACACTTTTGACTGAGAAAGTTCACTGGTGGCAATGTGCGGAGCTTAGCCTTTTTAATTCACCTGCTCTGCGAATCTGTGCAGCAGTTAAGGACAAGGGCAASGGTTGCTCTGTGTACCGTAATTTTAAATACAAGTGCTGGGAAGCAATGCTAAGTCAAGGGAAAAAGCTTCTGGGAACTCAGCACATGGAAGAAGGATTTTGAGTGATACGGTGAAAGGTGTTTGCTGCATTTTATTGCTTCTTCAGAAGATAAATCTAAACTTTTAATCACAATTAGGTGACTGTTGCAGCTATCAGAGAATAACCAGTGGTGGAGTTCAGTACCCACCAAGGGGATAGGAGGTTAAAAAATGAAACAAATGCTTCTGTTTAAGGTAGGCTTTGTGTTAAATGAAGTTGAAAAGCTGAGCTACAGAATTTCTCTCAAGCAAGTTTCACTTAGATGCTACTGAGAAAACTCTGCTTTAAAAACAAAGGTTACTGAACAAAGCAGCAGGGAAGGAGGTAGAAATAGGGGAGATGTCAAACTATAGCTACCCTGCAAAGCTTGTACGTATAATGTTTACTTACACATGCACGAGTGTTGACTGGACCAGTAGGTGAGATGTGCTGCCATGATTGCTTTGTTTTTCATTCTTTTTTATTACATCCCTTTTTTGCTACATAATACTATGTCAAAAATCCTACCTTTTAAGGAAAATACTGTGGTGCAATGGGCAAAACACTAAACAGAGCATGGGGAGAAGTCTTGTCCATTTTAGAGTTGGCCACTACATTTTCGTTGAATTTATGATAGTAGGCAGTCAAATATGTCTCCATTTGTAAAACCTTTGCATTGTGTTACATCATGCTCTTTATTAGGAATATTTTTACAAAGAAACTGCCATCCCTGTCACTAGATCTGGCTAGTAAAACTGTATTGACATACTAAATGAAAATGTGATAGCCCTTTTGTTCCTGTATTCAGATAACCACACTTAACCGGCTGGAAATCAGTGTTAATTTTGTCCAGAAATACTTGCCGTAATGTTTGGGTCCCTTTTGAGGAAACCTACGAGACAAGCAAGGGCTGCTGTTATAAAATCCTGTTCCAGGACAAGGCATAAATACAAATAAGCTCAATAAATTTGTTTTTCTTCTAACATATGTGCATCTCTGCCTCTAGGTGTGGACACTGTGTCAGAGGCTGTGAAGAAGAATAAAAATTGACTTCCATGATGGCAGTAAATTAATTGGGTGTGTTTGAGAAAATTCGGGGGGAGGGGGAGAGAGTGATTAACTTGTATTTTATATTTGGTGAAGAGTAGGGACTTCCAGAGAAGACAAGGTAGTGGTTTCTGGGTAGACCAGTACTGAAGCCTTGAAAGAAGAGGAGTATTTTAACAGAAATGCTGTCACAGCAGAGCTAGCAGGAGCAGCTAAGTGACGCATTTAAGATGTTAATTTTCTTAGTAGCAGTTGGATGATAGGAGGTCTGTAATGATGTCTGTGGAGGGAAATTAACAGCTGCTATCTTCTCCTGGTGGACAAACATATTAGAGTTGATTCCTCAGGCGCTGCTAATTAGTGTCTGTAGAAGAATGAGGTGCAGAGGACGGTGACATTTGTCGTTCTTGATGCAGAGCAGAGAGCACTTAAATCACAGTTCACTGGTAGAATTCCAAAACATGATTTTCTGTATGTTAGTGTGTGTAATACTGTAGACTATCAAAACTACAGTTTCAGCTAGATGTCTTTTTCTGCTCCTACATTGTTTGAAAAAAATGTTGTTGTTGTTACAGAAACAGCAAGAAGCACACAGAAATTTCCTGTAGAAAAAGCTTTAAGTTCTAATACTCATGCATACTAAAAAAGTTGGAAGTACTAAGAAAGATCTGCTATGTCTACTGCTAAATCTACATTTTTGCTGGTATCATAAACAATTGCAACTGCAGCATGCATGCTAGATTGTGTATATTACAGTTCATTAACCAGCCCTCAGGCTGACTAATTGTGCCAGATGGTATAATTTTTGTGTATACTTGACTTGCCATGAGTGTTACTATCTTGATTCTGATATTTATCTGCAGTAAGTGAGGAGGAAAAAGGGWTTTCTAATTCATAGGCGACTTCACTGAAAAGACCAATTGCAGATGGAAACAATTTAATGAGTTGTGATTCTAGATACATCAACAGGAATGTGAACAGTCAGCAGTCACCAGGAGAGCTGCTCATGAAACAACATCCCTCAAAACTGCTAATCAGCCTTTGAGCAGGCTGCCTTGGCATTCTGGAGCAGTCTGTTTTTATGTGCTGATGGCCTACAGGACAGTGAACTAATGTTTCAGTATTAGCTCCCTGAAGTGATAAAATGCAATTATTATTTTAAACATTTATTTTTGCTTACCCAGAGGTATTATATTCCACTCTATTTTGCCCTCTTGCGTAGGGGCTGTTGCTCTCTAGTCCCTGGTGCTTCGGAAATTGGCCCACTCCTTCCGTCGCCTCTCCCTGAGTGTTTTTGTGTGCCTAAATTTAATGAGGATGAATGTGAGATTGCCCTTGTTAGGGATTAAGTAGACTATCCTAGGTTCCCTGCTGATTTAGATGAGAAGTGTTTTGTTTATGCATGTAATTTGTCGTAACAGGCAAATAAGTCAAATCAAGCCCATCAAAATGTTGCGAGCTAGTGAGTGGAACTGCTCTGCTTCGTCCAGCTTGAATTTAACTGAAGAAGTGACTTGTAAAACCTGGTGGGGCACTTGTGGTGGAATTACTCCTCCCATCATCTTCACACAATTTAGAGGCTGTGATTTCAGAGGAGAAGAGTGATTACCCAAAGGCTTCCTTCTGTAAGTACATTTTGTTCAGAAAAAAATAAGAGGAGCCAAGGAAAAACCCTTTAGTGAAGAAAAGGCAGTAAGAGTGGAACATTCCTCTATTTTCTTCAAGCCTCCTTCATGTGCATTTGGCCTACAGAGCTTTATACYCTTTTTATGAAAAGGTTGTGTTCACATTACGTGATACTGGAATATACTTAACCATGTGAAATTGCAAAAATCTGATGCTTTCTGCTCTATGCATTCCTCTGTTCAGCTATGTGTCATAAAGATAAACAAAATATTAATATGTTGGCTTTTGGAGTTGAAGAGCTAGATGAATAATTTCAGAAACAAAGTTAATGCTCCTCTGAAGACACTGCAGACACTTAAGGTGCAAATTGAATAAATTCATTGATAAGCACACGAAAATGGAAGTTTAAGAATTCTGTGCTGTAGTGGGACTGATTTTTTTACAAGCACAGATCATCTCTGCTTGTGATGCTGATAGAAACTAGCAAACAGCCTGTACTACCACTTTTTTTTTTCTTTCGCTCGTCTGGGTTAGAAGATAAAACCAGGTTAAGATAAAAACATAACTCTTATTTTGCCATCTATTGCCTAGTGTAACTAYTCACTTAGTCAATAACTGCCAGAAGAACAGATTTTACAGCAGGCATATCGAAAGGAGWCTTACTGCAAACTATTTAATTTCTCCACACTATCTTTTAATTTTAGCAGTAATTAAATCCCCTCTCTTCTATTTCTGCACAAAAATGGCATAATCTTAACAGCTTCTTGAAACACATTATACCTTTTTTTTTTTTTTTTTTGGTAACAGGCAAGGCTAGGTAATTTGATTTATTTTAAAAATGTCATTTGGAGTTGTATACTTGAGAGGCTTGTGTGCCTGTTGCTAGGTTTGCCTTTCAGTGCTATGGCAACAGCCTGGTCGCGGGGCTCCGTGGGAGACGGCCATGTGATTTATTGCAGAGGACTTGATGTCCTTGGGGTGAGCAGGCCAGCGCTGTCAGTCTTACACCAAAGGCTTTGAGCAGAGACAAGCATGTTTAAAATTGTGCTGCTTCAAACCCACCTGTCAGTCTGGTTCTCTCTGATCCCTGGGGACCAAAAGCGGTAACAGCCTGAGCCGGCTCTTGCTGTTTTTGCAGAGGAAAGGAATATGTGCAGGCAGCAGGCGAGAGCCTTTAAACTCGGTGAGARTGCGTGTTGTGTCACCCATTGGTATTTTGATAATAAACTGATTGTACAGCAAAGTGAACTATCTGGAAAAGTATCTGAAACCAGGTCGTGGTATTTGCCTGAGACACCCTGGTAACTTCCACAGATACTAGTTATCTGAATTATGGCTGGTTGAGGTGCTCTACGAGTCTCAGTACCATCATTTGCTGTGAAACGGTGCATGCTTATTGTAAACCCTTAATTTGCAGAAGAGGTGTCCGAACTGCAGCTACTCTGTTGATGTTACCCGTTAGACCATAGCCTGCCACAAACGCGCCTACGGCTTGGGCTGCAGCTGGCTGATGCGTGGCACAAGGAAGCAGCGTCGTAGAAGTCTGTCTGCTGSGGACGGTTGTGCCAGCCTTTTCCATAGCAGCCCGTGGAAGCACTGGAGACACAGGGGGGGATTAAGGACCACCACTTCTGCTGGCTCCCAGGAGAGCCTGGTAACCCCAAAGGTGCACCCGAGCGGGAGGGGGCAGCCTACTGCTAGTGTGTCACTGTGGGGAAGGGTGGCAAGGCTTGGGAATGGGGGTGTCACGCAAGCAGCAGCCTGGCCGCCTGACACGGTTTTGAACTTACAGCTGCTAGTTTGGGGTGGTGACTAATGATCACCTCCTTATACGGAGGGCAGATAATTGCCTCATTTTTTTCCTCTTGCATGTGATTTGGGAGGGTAGGGAGCAGAGGGGATCTGTTTTGTTTAAAAAAGAAAATTTTTACAACTGCATTTTTCAAAGGGCCAAATACTGGCTTCTGTGAGGTATGAGGGTTTTGGCATGAGGTCATCTTGGGGCTTTCTAATTACTCTTAGTTATGCTCATAGATGAAAAACTTCATTTGAACAGTTATATTTAAATGACCATGTTTACATTTTGGAATCGCTTTCTAGACATCAGTTAATCTATTGTTTGACCTTATATTCTGAAACACTTGCAAAACAACACAAGTGTGTTTGAAAACTTTTTTTTAATGTTTAAAATTATGGAGTTCCTCTAAAATAACAGGCTTGGGCTTTTTTAGCTTTTTCCTTTCCTTCTTTCTTTTTAAACTAGATTTGCCCACATGTAACCAAGAGATTTGCAAAACGTCAGTGTATCCAACAGATAGGAAGAAAACTTGTGTCTGTGTAACTATCACTTCAACAACAAAAACAACAAAACCCACTCAGTAGATCATCCGTTCATATAATGTGGCTCAGATTTGGGGCAAATCTGCTGCCCTTTGTCATGGACTTGATTTCAGGCTTCTCCTTTCTCCTTTGCCTTGCTTGGCTTTCCAGTTTACCTGCTCATGGTGACATGGTCATGTCTGAGAGAGTAGGCATTTCCCAAACCAAACCTTTTTCTTCCTCTTGGATGCCCGCCCTGCAAGGGAAGCCCCCAGCCAAGCAGCCCGATGGGCCGGCCGCTGTGCCCCTCTCCATCTGGTTTGCATCCCCAGAACGGTGGAGAGGCTGGTTTCAGCCCAAATCAAATTGGGCGAATAGGGACTGCAGAACTCTAAGAACATTACCCCAGGTAACTGAGTTAATCGCTCGAGTAAGCGAGATCAGCTTCACCCCATCGCCTTTCAGTTAGTCTGAGGGCTTTCTAAGCCACTTTCTATGTAGTGACATACTTGTTTCCCTTTTCTATTTGAAAGATGAAATTAAACATTAGGATATTTATATACTAGTGTAAATTAAATTTGCTTTTTTTTTTCCCTACTTCCCTGTATTTATGTGAAGGAAGGAAGCTGTATTCCACATTCTTAATGATTGTAATGCTGTGTTTGGAAATGAAAGACCTGGAGAGAGAATATCCTGTTTCTAAGCTTTCTCAAGTTAAGTTTTCAACACATTCATTCTTTTCTTACCCTCTGTCACTGCTTAAAAGAATAAAATCTGTTAACAACAGGCATATGTGATCAACAGCTCCTCCTACTTCAAATCTGTCTTTAAACTCCACTTTTTGGGAGTCCTTCCTACATTAACCTTCTGCTAGGGTTTATCTCAAACCAAAAATGTGGTTACTATGGTACTGTGTGAATGTCTGTGTTAAATTGTAAACTTCTGTGTTTGCTATTATGTTGATGGGGTATGATTGAAATCTACTGGCAAAAGTACAAATGTAGACTCTGAAAACTGAATGTATTTGCAGAAATGCACAGATAACTGAATATTCATCCATTTAGGAAATAAATCTTCTTGATGTAGCTGTTAGTTTAGAACGAAGAGAGACCTCCAAGTTCTRAGGATTTAATCGGATCATAAAATAGGTCAAATAAAAAGACTGTGCTGAATGAACCAGTGGCTTAACCAAAGAAACCAGTGTGGTCCAGTTCAGTTCTTCCATGAAGACGTTATTTAAATTAATACCTCTTTCCTTTAGGGAAGGGTTTTGGGGAAGGTTTAGCTAACTTCATTTCAGAAAAGTTAACATAGCTTTTTCTGTTGCTGGCTTCTAGAAATCAGCTCTGGTATGAGGGTTTGCATTTTTTGTGTTTGCTGATTAGACTGCTTCACTTCATTCGTACTGATCCCATTTTCAGACCGGTGGTTCTCTGTCACATATGTCAAATACCTGTGTGTCTGGAGGGATCACTATCAGACTGAGATTTTTTTTTTAAATGCAGAATATCTGAAAGGGAAAAGGACACAGGAAAGAAAAAAAAAGAGAGGAAGAAAAGAAAAAAAGAAAAGAAAGAAAAAAAAATTCAGAAAGCAGCAGCATCGCCCTAGGCTAGGTGTGACTGATAGGGATTCGAGTGACAGTGCTCCTTTCCCAGTGAAGGGCCAGGCTCAGCAGTGCTGTTTGACATTCTACCCTGCCTCCCACCTGTGCCGCACAAAGCGTTTCAGTCTCCATTCTCTGTTCAAATGCTGTGTGTTTTTAGGTCAGGCACACCTCGCACTGAAAAGGGGAGAGATTTGGCAAGGAGGAGGGAAGATTCAGTGCTCTTCTACTTTATTCACAGGCTGATAAGGTTATTGGAATAGGATCTGTTTACTAGAATCAGGTGTGAAAAACAAATGATGACTATTCTTTTTTAAAATGTAAATGCTACTCCTCACCTAGAAGTGATTTCAGATGTGATTGAATATTCATGGTGTTTTTCTCGATGTGATAAAGGCCTTCTTCACCTGGTTGTGTTCTTACCCATATTATTCAGGAGGACAAAGGCAATATCCTTTGGAGCACTGAATACTTGAACAGGATTTAGACGAGGAAGAGCAGGTTACATGAGTTGACAAAAGAAGAGTGAATTTTGAATGTTTAGCAGGCAACCAAATATACACAGATTTGGAGTTTAGCACTGACAGCTGTGTGAGACTGTAAGTCATGGAAATCAAACTTTTTTAAAAGGACATTAATAAAAGTCACTGCAATGATAAAATTGAGATTTTTAATTAGGAAAGAGAGAGGATTCCACACTGAATCAAATGAATGTTCTTATAGCAAAAAGGCTTCCAGATTAATAGGTAAGCTGCAAAGAGGATTGTGAGTCTCTGCCCTTCTTCCCTCCTACTCCATGCTGCATCACTCTTCACCATCAGCACAAGGTAGTGTGACACAGGGCTGTGCAGCGTGTGCGCCACACACTAGCAGTTAACTCTTGTACCCCTTCTCCTTCTCTTTTCCTCTCCAGAATAGATTGGAGCTACAATTGCTCAGGTACCTTTTGTCCCTCATTCGGGTGTAAAACCACAGTAAGAACTGTGCCTGCAATGGAGGAGGCTAACTCATTTGTTTAATAAATCACGTTTTTATCACAGCTGTTAAAAAAAAAAAAAAAAATGACGTGCTTTCCTGGTTCATTAAGGAAGGGAGATAAGAGTCCTGATTTTCGCGCCAAAAGTGGGGAGTGTAACTTTTTCGAGAAAACAAAAGGCTGGCTTATTTTGTGTTTGGTGTATTAAGGGGCTGGAGGAAGGGAGGGCTCGTTTTGGTACGGTTTTGTTGTTTTTTTGTTTTGGCGTCTCTGTTGCAGGAGACTAATGCTGTCCAACTTGCACCCCTCTCTCTCTGGCTTTGAGGCTTACTAACAACAACCAGGCGATTGAGGTCCTTCCTCAAATGAATACTAACAGTGTGACTTTGGAGAATTCTTCTAGTCCAGGCTAGACCAAGCATAGCTTTTTCTCATAGCTGTTTTATATAAATGTGCTTTAGTCAATACAGGTATATCGACTATAGGATTCTTAACTGTTGGTTTTTACTTGACCAAATAAATAAAGACGAGATACTGTTAATTTGCAAAAAGGAAAGACAAAATTGCATTTCAAGAAGGAGGTCATGTRTTTTGTGAAAATTGTGAAGTATACAGAAATGATACAGAAATAATATCCTATTAAGATGAGACATTTAAAAATGTATGGTTTGAGGTATACTTTTTAATAATTAGGACTAGGAGCATTTTTGGCCTATTTAAAAAAAGAAAAAAAAAGGTTCAGAACCCTCCACCCCTACCACAGCACTCTGTAACATTTTTGTTGCTACCCAGCAACCAGGGAAAGGATAAGGAGAAGAGAGAGGTGCCAGCCTCAGCTGGGAGGGAGGCAGAGTGGCTTTTACCTCTTCCACAGCTGAGACTGTATTTGCGGCCGTGTGAGCACGCTGCTTAGCTCCGCTCTACAGTTGCTTTTAGTCAGATCATAGAGAGAATTAAGTGTGATGGCAGAGGAGATCTCAGGTAAACACCTACCTCAGCTGAGGACAACAAGCACCAGTGACTCGAAATCTCTGCTGAGACAAGTCTCTGCTTGTGCGAATGCTCTGCTGATGTGCTGAATTAGATTGCAGTTTTTGGGTAGAGCGGAGAAGTTATGGTTGCCAAGAGCGGCTGTCTCTCAGTAGACCTGACGTTGGAAGGTATCCTAGTTTAAAGTCAGCAAGGGTAAATCAGTAGTCACCAAGTGAAAAAGTAGCGTCTACCTAGCTGTCAAAAGCTTTATGGTCTTAGACTGAAAATTGTGCATAATTTACAGGTTTTAAGCAGTCTTGATCCACTCCCTGCTCCAGAAGACTGGATAGCAGGTGTGGAAATATGTGATGTGGAACGTAGCTGCCTACAGAGAGCTTCTCAATGCCAGAGGGAACTGCTCTGCCTCCAGATCTGGCCTTAAGGAGACATGTAGAGTTGCTGTGGGTATAGATAGTCTTTTAAACGTGCCGCACCAAGAACATACTATTTACTAAATAAGTTTAAAAGTCTTGAGGTATTGGTGAAAGAGTATTTGCAAGGTCCAATAGGTKGTTTTTACTATGTGTTTCCTGTATCCTCAAATGCGATGTGAAGGTGGTCAAAATGCAGATTATACCATGTAGGTTGCTTAAGTGGAAGAGGATTATTTGCCTGGAAACCAAAACATCAGGAATTAATCTTGATGTAATAAAATATATTTTATTTAAAAAAATTGTTAGAAGCTGAAAAGCTTCCTATGGGGTTATGCAGCTAATTTATGGAACTCACTCCTGCTAGATGTCAAGTTAGGCCTTGATAAGGTAAAATCAGGAAAAAATATTAACATGGCTGCAGAATATGAGCTATGGTATTCAGTTCATATGGTATTGTGGTATAATTATTAAAAAAATCATGTGTCTTCAACATAATTCATCTATATGTTAAGAAGAAGTGTTTTTTGTGGATAGTTTGTATTCATTGTCCCTCTTTTTCTTTTCTTAGCTTTTCATAATCATCTGGTTCTAGACACTTTCAAGTAGGAAGAAAGCAGTGTAAACATTGATACTTCCTTTGAATTCTATTTTTCCTCATTTTGCATGTTTGCATGTTTTTCCAGCTCTTAGGATATTCCACCTTTGGTATGCATGGAACTGCATTTTTTTTTTTTTTTGGAAAAAAAATAAAGCTTTAGTAAATGCTGGCAGTGTGCAAATGGTATTGCACTGAGAGCTGTCTCTGAGAGATAAATGTACTCAACACTAAGGACGTGGATGAGTAGAGTGCTAAGAGAAGCTTGGAGATTTGGTTGCTGTTGGTTGGACTGGAAAGACTTTTGAGGTGCCAGTAGCATAGAAATCTTGCTCTATTTGTTTTCAATTCTGAAAGCACTGTTCTCTGCTTCTGCTTGTATTTTGTGSAAGGCTAGGCTGTCAGTTGGACTGTTCACACGTACGCCTTCAGAGCTGACAATTATGAGAGTCAGCCAAGGACAAGTATCTGTCCTCAGGTATCATTGTTACCCTTGCAAGTAAATTTTTCAGATGAAAGCAATTGTTTTACTGGCCTAAAGACAACTTTGTCTGTTCAGATGAATTATTTGTAACTGAGACATAATCTTCTAGTTCAGAATAGTCTTGAGAGCTGTATGTAATTTATGACACTTCATTTCAGAAATAAGGTGAAGTTAAAATAAAACCACAGGCAGTGGCTGAAATGCAGCATTGTGAGTTTTGCATTAGAGCATTAATCCCCTTGGCTGGTTCATCTTTCAGATTTGGTTTCACACTTTTAACCACTGGTGCTTCAGAGGCACTCAGCTGTCAGATAACCGATACCGATACGCACACCACTAAGCTAGTAGGTGTGCTGCTCYTGTATGAAGGGGACGTTCTATTCTTTCTAGTTAGAAATGATTTTGAAATTTTCTCTGAGTTTTTGAGGTAATATGAAACTTAAGCTCTATATGATACTTGTTTCTCTAGTACCCAGGTTGGACATTATTATTAGATTGCCAGAAATTGGGATTCTAGCAAATGGAAATGTTCTTCCCATTTTTTTATTGCCACAAGGGTCAGCTGGCCACCCTTTCACCAACCAGTTCCTTAGCAAAACAAACCAAATTTTGAGTGGCATTTGTAGTGGTAATCGACCAGTCCCATTTTTGACTTGGTAACTGAAAAGTCTGAGTAGTGCAATTATAGTGTTTGGTCTATATTTTAGAAATTGAAGTAGCAGCTATTCGTCTCTGAGCAAGTCCCACGAATTTGGAGGTACAGTTTGACATAATCACACACTGAATACAGATGTTTTCCCGTAATCTCTGTGCTCCAGGAATGAAAAATTATACAAAATTTATATAAAGCTTTTTTATTGTAACATTTCTGCTTGCAATTTTGACATTTTAAGTGCTATAATAATGGATGAAAGGGAGGTTTACAAGTGTCTAAAAAATCCAAAAATTTATGCTGGCCTCCAGTTTTTGGGTCAACTATTGATTTTTTTGTGTGTTTCATACCACTTGTATTCAGACTAGCTGCATGGTCTAGTGATTTATTTATTTATTTTAGCCATCTGAGAATTGGCTGTCTGCTGACAACTGTGGCGTTCATTTGGCATGACAGTTCAGATTGACTAATGTTTTATTCCTCATATCCCTCAGTTTCTGTCTCTTAAAGGAGTGTTGATGTTGAGCCATGTATTTCTGAAACTTGCTATCTGTATTTTTAAATGTAGGTGTTTCTGAAAAAGAAATTCATACAAAACATCTGAAAACTGATGATCTTTGGAGATGTGCCCATTAAACATGCTGTCCTCCTTTTCAAAGGTGGTTATTTAGGAATCCTGTTTGCAAAATATGGTTGTTAACGCAGCTTGAAATGTTTCAAACTCAAAGGACATGATATTCTGCCAGAAATAAATTTATTGTGCTAATGCTGGTGGGAGGAAATCTTGAAGAGGGTAATAAATATATCCCAGTTCTGGCAGGGTGCATGCCATCCAAGATCTTTGTCAGGAAACAAACTCTGTACCAGCAGACTAACAACACGTTCTTTAAAAGTCCTGCCTCATGTGAGAGCTGTTAGATGCAGGGCAGTGAGAGGAGTGGAATAACTTTGAGGCTTGCTCACTCTGACCTTAGTTTTAGACCATATAAGCTAGATTCCTAAAATAACTTTACTACCTCCGTGAGACTAGTTGTTGGGCTCTGTTGAGCTTTGCAGCCTGCTGTGTTTCAACATGGCTTGAATAAGCTTTTAGATCATATCTTTAATCCTAGAGTTTTGAAACAGTACCACCATGTCTTTTAAAATGCATGGGTCTGAAGCAGCTGTTGAAAATGGAATACCATGCACGAATAGGTTTCTCTGTTACAGATGCAAGACTCGCTACTGTTTTTTCCTTGAAAACACAATTCTGCAATGCCTTGTGCACAAGAAACATGTATTGATTAAAATGCATGGTTCAAATGATGAACTGGCCTGAGAAGCATTCAGGTATGCTCACGTCCTCTCTTCTCCTCTCCTTTCCCATCCCCAGGCTGGATGACACCATTGCTGTTTCAGTGATGTGTGCCTGCTGCTTGATCAGCTGAGCCAACAGAAGGAATGACCAAGCTCAGAGGGGTGGTCTTTCCCCCACTAGAGGCAACAACTTAGGCTTTGYGTCCTTGTCACAACTGCTGTCTTTCTCACAAGCTGTCAGACATTACCTCTTGTCTCTTCTCTGTCAAACGTGGCTGAAATTTGTCAATGAGTGAGGAGGAGAGGTCGGATTGAGGAGAGGGGAGGGTGGGGGGGGAGAGTGAGAATTTCGGGCAGGTAAGCAGTGTTTCTGTAGGAATGCTGTCCAAAAATAACCTTTCATATTTTCCTCATCTCCGAACAGTTTGCATCAGTTTTGCAAGAAGCGGCAAAGCAGCATTTTGCTGTGCTTGCGTGCTACGTATGGAAGGATTATTTTAGTAGATTGAGGCCTCCTTTCTCAGAGGAAGCCCTCAGTGCTGGTTCTAGACCTCAGAAATTAGATGGGGATAAAAGAGGAAACACTTATTTTGACCTTGCAGTCCTATGAAGCTAAGTAGCAGCCTTGGACACTGAAATCGCAGCTTGGATGTTAAAACCTACAAAATTCAAATCCAAATCCAGTATGTTAACTCTGAAAAGTTTGATTCTGCTTTTGATTCAAGTTAAATTTTGTCAGAAATTAGCTAGATATCAACATGTATTCCCTTGATAATCCTAAAGAGAAGGAATTAAAAAAAAAGATTTAGTTCACTTGAAATAATTGATACTTCATATTCTGTGTGGTTCAAGTATGCTTACATTATAAATATAAAAGTTTATATTCTTTCTCAGTAATGTCTTCCTAAAACTGTGCAAGTTCCTGAGTGAACTTTTAAGTCAGTAGTGCAGATGTTCTGTATGAAAGACCCTTGCCCTTACTTGRGTGACTGTTCTGTGGCATGTCTTGTCTTTCTACTAAACAGAGGTAATAATTCAGATATTTTAGGGAATGCGGTTGATCAGTTTTGTCACTTCCATAGCATCTTTTAATCCTTTTATATATTTTACACCATTAAGTCATCTAGAAGTTTTTTGTTGTTGTTAGGCTTCAGATCTAGTTTAGAAAAAAACAGAAAAGCCCAATGTAAGTCATGAAACTTCATTCAAAAACAGAGATCTTTGTTTCTGCTATTAGAGAAAAGAGTTAAGGTTCAGCTTGTCACTATTCCATAGTATTTGAAAATCAGCAAGAAACCCATTTAGGAGTACAAAGTGAATAGAGCATGAAGAAAGAAAAGCTATGCTTCAGTTAATAATTTAGCAATGCAGTTTTGCTAGTTACCATTTAACATAAATAAGAAAACATTATATGGTAAGGGAAATAAATTAAAGGCAAATCTTGGGAGAAGATTGCAGATCACAAATTATGTGTGACAGCCCCTTACATTTTCATTTTTAAAAGAAAACAAAGACTTTTATTAGCTATCTGAATAATTGTGGGTTTTGTATAAAGGGCATAAACATGGAAATAGTTATTGGAGATATTTCTGCACACATTGTCTTGCTGGTGTTCTCATTTAACTACTTTTCACAAAAGAGTAGCTGGTTAGATGTTGAAAGGCATGATGAGAGACCTAATGATACCAAGTCTGACAAGGAATTGCTTATCGTGACTGCATAATCTCGCACAACTGAGCAATTAGCCTTGCCCCAAAAGACTTTGGAGTGGTGTAAGAAAACCTCTGAGAAAAGTGAAGAAGAGATTTAGTTTCATATTTTAAGTGATGAAATGGCTTCCTTGGCGTGCTCATCATTAAGATAATCTGTCTTTATTAAGGCTATGCTGGGCAAATTGATCATGTAGCGTATACTGGAAACACCCTGAAAAGGGAAAGGCATTTGGGAGACGAGAAAAGCTATTAGCCAAAGCCAGGTGACAGGTAAAAATATTATTGCCATGCAAGTGTTGTGACTAGAGATGAATGCTTCTTTGACTGCAAAACTGTTAAGGCCAAGTTGATGTTTATGCTGGACATCAACAAACCCTGTATCTACAAATTGTAAGTTTTTTTATAAAACAGATTTTTTGTCTCTTGTTCTGTGTGTTTTGGTAACACATACATGCAGGTTGATGTTGTGATGTAAAGAGGCACTTAAAGAAGAGTCCTCCAAAAGACAAAAGATAGTAGAGTTCCACCAAGTGTGTTTTATCTGCCCTTAACCAAGTCATCAAGTGAGAATGTGCACAAGACAAACTTTTGCTGGAATAGATTTAATTACTGGAAATAGTTGCTAAGAAGTTTCCAGAGCTTTCTCAATGGGTTTGTAAGCTATTAATGTATTTCTCAAACAGTCTTTCCTAATACAGAAACCATCTTCCGTGGTCATAGTTGAGTCTGAGAAAAGACAGACTGCATCAAAACAGAGTACCTTTAATTGGTCTGAAGTAGGCAGGAAGGCCTTTTGAGCTATGAAATATTTAAGTTAGAAGCATCAGATAATGGTATAACACAATAAAAAACAATTAAAATAGATTTGATGTTTTGCATGCTGGTAAATGTAATGATCACACTTTGTTTCCTGCAGCTCCTTTACAAAGCTGAACTTGCTTCCTGAAGAGGAATTCAGAGGACCTGAGTTGTTGGTCTGTTGTACTGAAGCAACCAGACTGCTTAATATGAAGCAGTAAGAAATATAAAATAATACATTTCTCATTATTGAAGCTTTTTATGGTAGCAGGCCAGCTACTAAATACTTAGAGCCCACCTGCCTGGGTCATTAGGTCCTCACCCAGAGCAATAGCTTGACTTTGTGTAGGTTGCTAGAATAGTCACAGAATATTTGTTTTTTTCATCCTAATGTTGGTGCAAACTATTTTTCAATGCTGACCTCATGCTGTCCATTCCTTGTATGTTCATCTTGTAGATACTAATTTTGTTAAATTGCCTTATCTGCTGAGGTCTACTGGAGTTGTTATTCACTTCAGTGGGAATCACTCCATCTTGTTTCTTAAACGGAGTTAAGGTCATAGGATGCACTGACTGGGGGACTAGGGCTAGAGGGAAGTGCTGGATAGGTATTTCTCATTTTCTTTATTGTTTTTTTGGAGTAAATATCGCTGTGGAAAAGAGAGTTTTGCCAGCAATTTGCAATTTGTTTACACATTTTCTGTGCAACAGAAATAACAATTAAAGACTTCTGGTACAATTCTGAAATTGTCCTCGTTTAATAATACTGATACTTTAATAGTTTTGGAGAGGAACACTCATGATCTGTATCAATGAAATGAACAAAGCCTGAGCAAAACTTTCAGCTCTGAGGTGTGTATGCATATGTGTGTATGTATTGGTGACTGTATCGTATCTAATGTGTCCACAGCTTGTCTTATTGGCTACCAGTGCTTGTGATACAAGAGTGATTGATACCTTGAACTTGGCTATGAGAGATGGATAGAAAAGGTTTCAGTTACCTAAGGTTGCAATCTTTTTGTCTGAAACTGGATAATAGGTGCCTCAGAGGGTGGATGAGAAGAGCCACTGTTCATTAGCTCACTATGGAAAAGTGAGAAGTGACAAATGACTGGAAGTCACAGAAGGAATATGTTTGGAAATGTATTTTCTTTTTAAATTAAATTGAAATTTGAATAAAGCCCAGCACTATTCATACTATGCAAAAGAGCCTTGAGACCTTTGACCATGGGCAGAAGGGAGCTATGAAAATATCTGGGTGAGAGCCATGCAGCACTGTTTCTCAGAACAACATGAGAGAAGTTAGCTTGAGTTGGATCAGATGTGGGAGAAGAAAAGTGCTTTTGCAAAATGCACCACCTTATGTGGACGAGGATGATTAACTGCATGACACTTAGATAAAGCAACAGGAATTAGACTTGATGAATTCCTGAGGGAAAACTCCAGAATAGGTGCAGCACCATTGCTTTCATTCAGCACAGTATGGAAGAATATTTTATACAGATCARGAAATACTTGTTAGCAAGTGAACTATGCATCTTAACAATATCTCTTAGGAGAAAGATGAGATCATAGGTTGAACAGTCACTCAAGATATGAGTGAAAGTGCTTTTGAATTTGTGTATGGTAAAGGCCGAATTGCTAGGAAATAAACAAGAAAAGATTGCTGTTTTAGCAGTTTTATTTTTAAGGTAGGAAAGACACTGGCAGTTCATTTAACAAGCAGAGGAGGCGTATCAGGTTTTGCCTCAAGTTCCAAAAGAGTTACGTTTTGGAATGGGAAAAAGTAAAACCCCAAAGTATGTTTGGGAATGAGTTATGTCAACAAAAGAAGATGTTGGCAGTTGAATGCGTTTTAGAGGAGGGGAATGTTTTAAAATCTTTTTTGCTCTCCCTCTCTGTCAATTGTCTTTAAATGCAGTCCCTGCCTTGAAGAGCTTAACGTTCATTTTTGTGTAGATGATTCATAGCACAGCTCTAGCACAAAGTGTAAAACCCTGTTTTGAGTGTTGAGGTGATGCATCACTCTTGACCCCTACCCTGTGCTGAGGAGAGTTTATCTTAAGTAAAAAAAATGATCTTGTTTATTCTGTAATCTCAAAGAAAGGGTATGAGACTGAAGCAAAAAGTCCTGAATTTTAGTTTCTCAGATCTCAATTAGAATAATAATTTCCAGCCACTCCCAATTTTGAAACCAGACACGCTAACTCTGTACTTAAAATGCGTTATAAATTTGGTTCAGAGAATGGGATCCAAACTCCATTTGCTACATTTTCTTAAGGCACCACTTTGCACAAATATGAAGTAATTAAAAAATACGTCTGAAGAATGTGGGTGTTTCATGTTTTGCCGTGGTTGTGTGTGAAGCCTGGAGGCGATTGGTGATTTTGATGGCATTTTCGTACTGAGTTAAAACTGCCACATAAAGTCAAGGGCAAGTTAGCCACAGCAGCCTGTTGGTCTGAGCTTGTGAGTTAAGAATAACCACGGATAGTCCTATTGTTTTTTCCATCTTTGCGTGATGGGCTGTTTTGCTCATGTCAGGTCAGTTTGAATAGCAGTGCCAGTGCAGCTATATTAGACTGTTAACCTTACGGGGCTTCTTCAGTAATGTAAGTAAGGAGTAGCTGCAGCTAAAGGCAGAGATAGCACCTAGTGTTGTGAAATGAAGAGTTGGGCCTTTAAGTAGGGCATCACGAAATGCTGAAAGCCCTGTGTGTTGGCAGCAGATGTGCAGATAAAACAATTCTTGCCAATTACTTGTGCTGCACTATGCTCAAAGAGGCACTCGGCCATATAAGCATCCCCAAACTGGGAGGCTGCATGAATAAGAACAGATTTGTCCATGATGCTTTCAGCTCCTATAAACAATAGACTCGAATTAAAATTGCAATTCCCTCTTTCCTCCGTTTCCCGTTTTGTGCCAAGCAGCATTAGCATAGGTTTTTTGTTTGTTTGTTTGTTTAATTGGTTTTAAGGTTGTATACATCTAGAAACATTTGCTGGCTCTCATATACAAATGCATAAAAATACAAATACTGATAATGCAGAAAAATACTCTAAGTCAGTGCAGCATGGCCAGAATTTACTGGAATAGCAGTGTCTTGTGGAAACATTGAACTGTTCTAGCTGATCCTAGTTTGAATGAAGGGTTGAACGAGATGACCTCCGGAGGCTGCTTCCAACTTTCATTATTCTATGTTTTTGTGATTCTAACACTTAGTCAAACAGGCAGGGGAGGTAAGGATGGTAAGATAAGGCAACATCCTATCTGGGATGTATGGGGTTGCCTCTCTGGATTAGAAAATCTTGATTTGGCATTCCAGTTCAAAGATAGGTCCRTGCAATGTGCACTCAGAGCTGGAGTTGGGTGTCCTGTAATCCTGGAATTAGCCAGAGGTGAAGTAATTAGTCTCCAGTTGCAGTGCTAATCCTGAGCTCCAATGCCCAGTCATTAGCCTTACTGCATAAAGCTGGGTCTTGCTTGCACCAAGTGCTGTTGTTCAGTGTCAGTCCCTCAGTGGAGCATTCCACATACTCATGTAAATAACCCATCTCTTCTGGTATCTTCGACTTTTGGCCTCAGTGCATTGCAATGACCACGTTGCCATGATTTGATTACAGTCAATGTGGAGAAAATTGTTCCTTCCTACTAGTTATTCCAGGATTCTTCTAGCGTTGCTGTTCCTCGGAAATGGATTGTTACTTTCGTGAGCTGAACTGACRGGACAGACATGCTGAAATAACATCTGACTTAATGGAATGCGACGGATATTCCATCTCTCTATCATTCCTGAAATCCAAGATTTACTAGAGTATTTCCCATGCCACTCATTAGTGAGTAATGCGGAACTTGTGTTCAGATGAAATATGTGTTTTGACAAAGAAATCTTTATTATTTTTTAGGGGCTTGCCCTCGTATTCTTACGTAATCACTACTTTGAATCAATTTTGAATTTTTAAGACCTTCTGTGCAAGGCACTTAAGTTTCTTTATAAAGTATTAAGGTCTTGCTCCAACTTCTTTAAGTTGCATGATGAAGAATTGACTTAATAGGAAGTACAGTAACCCCATTAAAGTTTTACAGCAAGACTTTCACCAATTGCCCCACTTTACAGATGGTGAATACAAGAACAAAGCCTTTTTTACACAAAGAATAGGAAGAGTTAGCATTTGGGAACTGAGGCCTTAAGAGGTGTGAGTTAGCTATATTAGGAAAAAGATGAGTGTTACGTATTTTAATCCCACTGATATGTTTCCAGTTAAGTTTGGCATACAAATGAAGTTAATCCTGTGATTAAGTGATTTTAGTATGACTTTCAAAAGAGATCTATGTTATTGTGTCCTACCGTCTTGGGCCTGTCCTCTGCCTGATAAATTTTAAATGTACTGGCCAATATCAAAGTTAAGTGATAAGTACATAGAAATATCATGAAACTATGTGAACAGGGAAGGGAAGAGGAAAGAGTATTAAATATGTTAACCTATAAAGCATAAGCTGCATCGTTAACTCACAGTATTAGGCATCAAAAGGTTTAATGGAGCAAAGCACACCGAAACATGACTAGAGAGAAAATTAAGCTTTCTTATTTTGCTTGAGGAATAAGAATGAAGTTTCTAGGACAAGAAGATGTAAAGCTTTAGGGAAAAACTAAAAACAAATAGGCTTGGATGATAAAATGTTCAAATAGAATGGTAGTGTTCAAAGCTATAGCCGTATCTACTAATCTACTTTTTACTCCCTTTTTGAATTTGATTTTTGGAAATTTTCTGCTCCTAAATTTCAATGAAATTGCAATACATTTCTGTCAAGTTTGAGTAAGTATCTTGTGCAAAATGTAGCTGCATTTGCATGGTGTCAAATTTGGAATAATGTTCTGGTCAGTCACAGGCTAGTTTACGTAAAATGCATTCTAAAAGATTTAGTTCTATTTAGTTTTATATTTAAAAAAAACATGATTTTGATTAATTGCATTATTTAAGGCAAAATCATTARTGAATTTTGGAATTTACCTTAAGCAAATGCTAATGACACCTCATCTCATTGTTGTCCCTAGAAAATATCTTCTCGTGGCTTCAGACCTTGTTTAAGAAATAGTACAGGCTATATTTTGGTTCTCTTTCTAATTTCCCCACATGAGTACAGTTTCCTTAGAAATGTCATATCAAAATGTGTGGCTCAGTTTAATTTAAAAACAAAAAGCTTAGGAAAAACTAGTATTTCTAGACATTGAGAGGTGTAGAGCATAAATCAGTGAAGTAAGAAGGAGTGTTAGTTACTGAGGCACATTGGCCTTTTCTTCTTTCATTGTTTAAAGTTCCTAACCTTGAAACACTGAGGAACCAGAAGCTAAACCTTTGACTTTGAAGCTTTGAGGTTACTCTTGATTTCGAGTTGATTAATATTTTTCGGTTGGAGGAAACGTGAGCATGCTGAAAATCTTCTGAAGGTTGAAGTCAAATATAAATAAAGCAGGCAAAGAAACCTTTAAGGAGCACTTTAACTTCTTGTGTTCTTTTTTCAGTTATGTCTTTGACTCTCCTATTTGTCATTATTGTTTTTTGTAGTGTACTTAGGTCAAAAATGCTTTAGAAATGGGAGATTCATAAGTATTTGTTAGTAGCAATTTTAATGGAACGAGCTCCAGTCTGTGACTTGGACCTTTTGACTCTGCTGTAGTATAAATAAAGAAATGCATGGTTAGAAAAATGAACCTTCACAGCTGAATAAAGAACAAGTACAGAGAAAGCAAAAATGGTCCTCCATCCCGTCAATTTGCAGATCCAGACTGCTCCTCTATCTGTCAGGCTACTTAAATCTTTCCTGTAGGTTCTTTTCCCTCTTTTTTAAAATAATAAAGTGAGGACACAGGGATTAGCAAATGGGCTAATAAATGTGAATGGCCTTAATATCCATTCACATTTTTTTAAAAAAACTGAAATGACTCTGAAAGGTATTGCTGTTTAGAACTGGAGAACACTTAGAAATTTTTATGCATTACCAAGAGTGTTTATGTTCTCAAACTTTTAATAAAATGAGGTAAGCAGGATCTGTTTGGGAATGTCTTTGTTTTAGTAAGGGAGAAATCGAACATTGATTATTAGTTTAACATGACAGCATGTATGGACATGAAGTCTTTGTAAATTAATCTGAACAGCATTGGACCAAATCTCAATTTTCGCAGAGTTGCAGAAGATGAATCCTCTTTTGGAAATCTTCCTCTTTAACTCCATTTATTGAACTCTGTGGAATAGCAAAACATGAAATTGAAACTCCATTCACATTTTCCTTTTTGCAAAATGGAAGTTTCTTTGCCTCTCTGAGACAAAAGTGATTCTTTTCTTAAATTATCTAAAAGTGATATGATGTCCTGCGGATTTTTTTCAATAAACTTTCTACTGCTGGCTGAAGAGGATGTGGAGCATATCTCATCTAGTAAACTTAAATGATACTTGTAATTCTGCAGCCCATTTTTATCAGATGTCAATATCTCTGCAGAATGGAGAAACTAGAATCTTATCTAAGTTAGGAGAGTCAGCTTAACTAAGCAGACATTTCTGTGCTCTCCTTTTCCTTTCCTCAAGTTCTTCCAATACTTCTGTTTAGAGAAAAGCCACACTAGTTTTACCTGATATTAAAAGTGGCAGACAGTTAYGTTTTACATAGATTCAAAAGTGAAACAGAAAAGACTGTTTGTGTGTCATTTTCTGATTATTCTGCAACACCATTTGCAATAGTTGCATATATTACTATTTAAAACAATAGCAGACCTCAAATCATTTTTTTCTCCATTCAGAATATCAGAYAATTATTTTGGAAAAGGCAATTGTGTTGTTGGTTAGTACAGTGGTTCTTGTTTAATTCAGTTATACACAGGCTATGACAAAGCTGAATTTTAAAGAAGGTGGCCACTGAGGATTACTGTTAGTGGGAATGCGGTATTTCTGGACTTGCAGTGCTGCACTGGAGTTTGCTTTGTCTCATAGTTTCTTGCATATAATTAGAAATCAGATAATAACTAGAATTGAGACTCTACAATTAGATAAAGATGAATTAAATGCAATGCATCAGACTTTCTTCTGACTAGCTGGATAGAAATATGAAGCAGATATGGTTAATCATTGACAAACAGATAGGTGGCATTTAGACTTTTGTAATGGTGGAACTCATTCAAATAATCCTGATTTTTCATGGGAACGCATGTGCTTGTTTAATAGCTTGTCCTGAAGAGATTAACTCTTGTCTTTGGACTTAAACAAAATAGATCCGGTCCTACTTTGCGTGTGCTGTGATCTTTCCCTTAACTGTGCTGATAACAAAACTGTGGTTTTTCCACTGTGTATGTGCTGAGAAGAAATTGGTGCAGCTTTCGTATATTCTAGGCCTTTAACTGAGATTAGTTTTTTTAAAAAGTCCAGGATTTTTTTATTTCTACAATCAACATTTACAATGTCTGTGGGGATAAAAAGCTTAACTAGACATTGATTAACTGATTATATCTACAAAGTCAGTGTGACTGATGTGGCAACTTGTAGTTTGACTTTCTTAAATATTAACCTACTAAAACCACAGATTGGATCCACAGTCTTCTAATTATGTAAGTGACAGGGGTATAGCTATATAAATTGCCTCCAGCTTCACTAAAAGGTATATTCATTGACTGTTAACCCTATCTGAACTCAGTGAAGATATGTTTATAACATTAGTATGATGGCGACATTGTTTTTCAGTACAAGGTTAGCTAAACCTAAGATTAGGTAGGTATGAGGCAGGACTGAGGACTGTGATAAACAGATTTGATAGTGACTGATTACAACAAAATTCAATATTGATTTTTATGGGAATATATTTTAATGTATACTGTTTCACTATGAATATATAAAAATATAGATAAAATATAGATTATATGTATATGAAAACACACAAACACATATATATAAATATATAAATATAGATAAATATATTTAGAGTTTTTCCTAATTGATGTGATGGACCCCCTTGTCCTCATGGAGGACTTTAGCCACCCTGATACATGCTTGAAGGGCAACACAGAAGGGCACAAGCAATCCAGGAGGCTTCTGGAGTGTATTGATTACAGTTTCTGAACACAGGTGACTTAGGAGCTGACAAAAGAGGTGCTCTGCTGGACCTCATCCTTACAAACAAGGAAGACCAGGTTGGGGATGTACAAGTTGTGGTGACGAYGTGATAGTAGAGTTCAAGATCCTGAGGGAAGGGAATAGGACAAAAAACAAAGTCACAACCCAGGACTTCAGAAGAACAGACTTCAGACTTTGGCCTGTTCAGAGGCTTGCTTGGAAAAATCCCATGGGATATAGTGCTGGAGGAAAGAGAGTTCCAAGAGAGCTGGCTGATATTCAGGGATCTACCTCCTCCAGGCTCTTAATTGCCCATTCCAATGGGCAGGAAATGAAGCAAAGGCAACAGGAGACCTGTGTGGATGAACAAGGAGTCCTGAAAAAACTCAAACATAAAAGGGAAGCATACAAAATGTAGAAACTAGGGGCAGGTGACCTAGGAAGAATATACAAACATTGTACGAGAAAAGCCAGTACCTACTTGGAGCTGAATCTTGTGAGGGACATGAGGGACAACAAGGAAGGCTTCTACAAGTACACCAGCAGCAAAGGGAAGATTAGGGAAAATGTGAGCCTGAGACTGAATGAGGTGGGCGTCCTGGTGACAAGGATACAGAAAAGGCTGAGGTACTCAATGCCTTCTTCACTTCCATATTTAACTGGGAAGACCAGCCTTCAGGAATCCCAGGCTCCTGAGACCAGAGGGGAGGTCTTGAGCAAGGAAGATTTAGCTCTTGTGGAGGAGGACTGAGTTAGGAAAAATTTAATCATACTGGACATACACAAGTGTATGAGCCATGATGGCATGCACTCACAAATGCTGAGTTAACTGGCTGATGTTATTGTGAGGCTATTCTCAATTACCTTTGAAAGGTCATGGCAACTGAGGGAAGTTCCTGAGGACTGGAAGAAAGCAAATATTACCTCAATCTTCAAGAAGGGCCAGAAGCTGGACCTGGGGAACTGCAGGCTGGTCAGTCTCACCTTGATCCCTAGGAAAGTGATGGAGCAGGTAATCCTGGAAACCATTTTCAGACACATGAAGGACAAGAAGGTGATTGGGAGTAGTCAGCATAGATTTACAAAGGAGCAATCATGCTTGACCAATCTGATAGCCTTATGTGATGAGATAACTGCCTTGGTGGATGAGGGGAGAGCAGCTGATGTTGTTTATCTTAACTTCAGTAAGTCTTTTGACACTGACTCCCATAACATCCTCATAGACAAACTAACAAGGTATGGACTAAATAAGTGGGTAGTGAGATGGAATGAAAAATGACTGAACTGCTGGGCTTGGAGGGCTGTGATCAGCGGCATGAAGTCCAGCTGGAGGCCAGTCACTACTGGTGTCCCTCAGGGGTTGATAGCAGAGTTTGTACTGTTTAGTCTCTTTGTTATGGACCTCGACGGTGAGATGGAGTGTATCCTCAGCAAAGGCTGATAAACTGAAAGGTTGCACTGCTATTCAGGGGGACCTTGACAGGCTGGAGAACGTCATGAAGTTCAATAAAGGGAAGTGCAAAGTCCCCAGTAAAGGAAAGACATGAACCTACTGGACCGAGTCCAGCAAAGGACCACAAAGATGATGACAGCTGGAGCCTCTCTTGTATAYGAAGGGAAGCTGAGAAAATTGGGACTGTTTAGGCTAGAGAATGGAAGGCTTAGGGAGGATCTTAAGCCCATTTTATAAATATGTGAAGGGAGCCTGTAAAGAGGATGGTTCCAGACTCTTCTCTGTGGTGCCCTGTGGCAAGATGACAGGTAATGGGCACAGACTGAAACACAGGATGTAGTCTGAGCATAAGAAAATGAGCTTTTTACCTGTTAGAGTGGTTGAACAATGGAAAGTTTCCCAAAGAGGTTACGGAGTCTCCATCATTGGGAATATTGAAAACCTGAACAGTCATGACCCTGGGCAACCTGCTAAAGCTGACCCTGCTTGAGCAGGGGTTGGACTAGATGATCTCCAGAAGTGCCTTCCCACCTCATCAGCCTTTCAGTATGATTTGGTGAGATTGTGAGGAAAGCTCAGAATGGTGAGTTGGAAGTCTAGAGCAGGAGTTGATTTATATTCAAAATATATTTGTTACCATAAATTCTATAATAAAGCCTAAGCAATAGTAATTGCACTTTTGTAGAAGAAACTGTAGTTTATACTGAGAGCATCAATGTAGCAGGTAGTGGTATAAAACTATAAAACAAGCCCATTTTGATAGATGGGTTGCAAGCACTGTGCTAGGCTGTATGTGACACTGATTAAACAGTCTGCAGATGAAATGGATGAAACCTCTCCGAATGCTATTGGGTTTGCTTGTCCCATTTTCTCCTTACCCTCTTCTACAAAATGTAGTGTACCTTCTCTTTTCCTCTGTTATAAAGTCCTGTAAGGACTTTATAAAAAGGAGAAGAAATGATTTCTCCAGCATGTTTTAGAATTGTTGAAGGGTATGTAATCATGCACCAAGTTCAAGTAATAATCTTGTATTTTACTGTAGTTACATATTCTATCAAGTCAGTATAGCCTTCTATTACTCTAAGTTTGGGGTCACTGTAAACTGCTGATCATCCAGCAAGTGAGCCATATAAATTTATATCATGTAAATGCTTAGTTGTTTTGCAAAACTTAAACATCTTCAGTAATTTTTATTTAATATTTCTTTGTAGAGTCTAGTATTAATCATAACCAAAATAGTCATACTTCATTATTTGTGTAACGAAGACCTTTCTTAGTGACCTAGAAAGTGAATTGTTTAGATCTCAGAGGAAGAAAGGTTTAACATTTACTTTTTAAACTCAGGAATTTTTCAGTAGCTTCGCTATACCTAAACTCACTTCAAAATTATATAACTGTTAGAAACCCTTTTTAGTAATTAATGGTTAGTGCTTGATACTGTTAATGAATCTCTTGAAATAAGTTTCAATGTCTTTTTGTCCCATGCAGAGCCTAAGAGCAGGGTTTTCACCTGCTTCTGGTTATCTAAAGATGCAAATAACTTTTTTGGGCTCCCACGTTGCTTTTTGTTGAAGATGTTCTTTTTGAAGGGCCTATAAAGGACATAGACTAGTGCACTGAGGACTGATTAGACAACCAAAGACATGATAAAAATAATTACTAGAGTATCTGCTGATATAGAGAAATGACAGTTGTCTGCTTAAGTCAAATATATTAACTCACAGATATATATAACTCTCAGTGGTCTCTACAAAGAAATTCCACATGTTGGTGGACTTTTGGCAAAGATGTTTAAATTACAGAAATCACTGTGCTTAGATTTTCTTTGACATCCTCACAATTTCGTTACACCTACATTTGGCAATTTCATCCATGGTTCAGACAAGGAAGAGGTGATGGATGGATGTCCTAGTACAACTGAGTGCAGCAGCTTCACATTTTTAAAACTCTAACCCRCAGTAAACTGCTTTATAAATATATGCTACAGCAGATGTGCTAGATTCAAGTTTCTATCTGTACTGTAGATAAGAGGATGATTGGCTACTTTGAGATCCTTGAATTACATGTAATGTGATAAAGAAAAGCAAATTCATATGTAGTGCACTGATGTACAAATGTGAAATTCCATAGGAAGTCTATAATTCAAACAGTAAGAATTGTTTAGGGGTCCACAAATCAGAAGGTGAATGACTGCTGTAGTTGGCCCAGAGTCCCAGACTGAAAGCTAGAGTTGTATCTTGTATCTTCCCTTCAAATGGGAGTGAGGCAGGGCTGAAGGAAGRCAGTTTCAAGCCTTGTGAGACAAAGAGACGTGTCCTTGGCATATATTGTCAAGATTGATGCCCAGATTGTGAGTACTACGGAACCACACTGAAAAGATAGATGGATGGGAGAGGATTGGCAGGAAAACAAATGTATATTAGAAAAATGTTTTGGATACAACAGTATATACTAAATCATAACAGCAGTGTTTTTTCATTCACAGCTGGATCTTGACTCCTTTCCAGATATGCTAAACCAGTTCTCTGGAGAAAGGCTCTGCAAATATAACCTCTACATTAATTTTAAAGACACTCTCAGACTGTGAAATCATTCACTAGGTAACAACCTTTGTAATTGCTAGAATGGGTTGTAATATACTCTAGGCTGATAGACCACTGCTGAAATCCTTAGATTTGTTCTTCTCAGTGCAGTCTTATCAACATCAATCAGATTAATAGATTGTACAGAAGTTATTCATCTTTGATTTCTTTTGCTGGAGTGTAAAGATAAGCCCCTGTGCAGACCTTGATATTCCATACATCTCAATTTGTCGTGTAACTTTCTTTCCCTCTATCTTACTGTGTTCGTATTGTCTTGTAAAGATGATTATAGCTCATAAATCCGTTCAGCAACTGAAAGTTAAATACCCATGAAAGTGAACCTTTGTCACAGTGCTTTCAGGGTGGAAGAACGGTGACAATGGAAGAAAAAGGAAAACTACAGTTTAGTAAGTGAGATGCTTTTATGAAGGTTAGCATTTTTTCGCTGTCTCAGAGGTTTGTATGATAAAGATTCTCCCACATAAGTCAACCACAGCAGCACTTTATTTTACCTGTAGATGTGTTCTCACCCTGTGGAATATTTCATAATGTCAAACAGCAGTAATATAGAATGCAGTACTATTTAATAGTCACACGAGGACCAGAAGAAACCTAGTAAGCAAAGGGTCCTTCTGGCCCCATAATATTTGATTATATATAGTTTAATGCAATTGTCCCTCTGGGGGAATATGTAATAGTGTTTGGTAGTGTAAAAGGGCTTATCTGAAACAGAGGGCTGCAGTGGCTGGAGCAATCCCCCTAGAAGGAGCAGAGCTGAGCACTGATAAAATGTGGCACCTTTTTCAGTGGAATGATGAAAATCATAGCTGCTTCATCTCTCAAAATGCTTGAGAAAATGTAGTCTCAGTATTGCAAGCACTTAGAATGGGAAAAGATGGTCTGGGATTCTCCTCTATTGTACCACTTATTACTATTACTATTACTACTATTACTATTATTACTATTAGTACTTATTATATGTAGGATCAATACAACTCATACACCATAGCTGTAATAAGGGAGGGAAGAGTCTTTATTTTTCTTTTTTTTAGAATAAGAAAAATGTTGTCTTGTCCAGCTCCATAAAAATAAATGAATTGTAGACAGTCTGTACTGTGTATTCAAGTTGTTATTCTGGTATGCATTTAACTTCAGGTCCAGTGGGGATAGTGTTGCTTTCTTTGAGAGCAAGGTTTTTTTCCCCAGTAATTTTTTTTCCCTATGTCATTTAACCAAATTTTAATACTTCACTTCTCTTAGCAAAATTCCTAGGAATTTGAAGACAGATGTATTTTCTTCTTTTGAGCACTTATGTCTTAAAAGAAATTGCTGTAAGCACTTGCTACTTGCATAGCAAAAGAGAAGGGGGACCTGCTTGTGAATGCACTTCCCAACTAGACTTTTTAAGTTTTTATCTGTGTAGGAAGAATAATTGCAGCTTCCTGGTGTGCAGAACTCAGCAACAATTTGCTATACAGAATTTTGTATGCTGCAAGTAGATAGAGTCCTTGTGAGGTTAGTCATGAAACAGACAGCAGGGATAATCTGCCTATAGTCAAGATAATTAGGAGTAGGAAATCTCATGAGAATTTTCTGTATGCCTTTGAAAAGAACAAATAGCTTTTATATCAGGCAGATGATTCTTCGGATAACTTGGGGCGTTTTTACTAAGGGATTTTATACCACTTTGATTGTAGAAGTATGCATACTGCAATGTTGATTGTTGCATTGTGCTCAGATTTTGTGGGATGCTATTCTGCCATTGAAAGTGGATATATGTTGAAACTGGGTAAAACCTGTGTGGCTTTTATAGGTTCATGTGTTATTGTCAAACAAGATACAAGATTTACAAGCCAAATAGATATGTTGCATGTTTTTTTTTTTAAAAAGTGAAAAAACAAATTGAGATTCAAATAAATAGTTTTATTTGTTTCTAATCTTTGATGTGAAATAACCTGTAAAACTCTGTTTGCCTTTGTCAGATTCTAATTAGACATTTTTCTAACACTAATTTTGCTTTTCTTAAAAATTGTTTTAGCCAGTAGTTTGCTTAGGTAATTTAGGTGTTTTAAATGCATTGAATTTAATGATAAAACACTTCTTACTGCTAAGCCTCAGCTAACTGATGAAATGGCACAGCTAACTCTAATACCTTGCCACCACAGTTAAAACACAAGAAGCCAAGCAAAAAGATAAATGTAGGCATGATCTTTTAAAGGAGAAAATGAGATGCCACAAAATTATTAACCAGTTGTACTTATATTTTGATTCCTAAAGAAAATATTGGAGCAAATAATAAAGCAAGACACTTGTAAGCATTTGAACATGAGGAAGAGCTGTTATGTACTTGCCAGGAAAACATGTTGAACAAGTGTAGTCTGTTCGTAGGACTGGTAAAGAGCCTTGCGAGGAGAAGCAGTAGATGTCACATACTGAGTGCAGCAAAGCTTTTGGTGGTCCATGTGGTGTTCTCCTAACAAGCTTGGGACACTGGTTAGATGAATAATAATACATAGCTTTTCAAGATGGATGCAATTTTTCAAGCAGTTTTACATTCAGAGGATAAATAGAACCATTTTCTTAATGATTATTGTTAAAATGTCAGCATTTATAGAGTGGGTTTCAGCAAGGGTCTCACCTGTATCTGTATTTGATGTTTCATTAATGACCTGAGTGACAGAATAGACAGCAGGTTTATTTACTGCTCAGGTGCCATCAAGGAGGGAGTGCTAGTGTGTTGAAGGACAGCAGTCAGATTCACAATGATCCTTTGACCACTTGAAGAAAAGGTCTGAGAAGAGTTTTTGGCAATAGGACTCTACGCAAAAATAATTAACTGTATGCGTATAGAGTGAGGAATAACTAGTTAGGCAGATGTTAGATGGAGGAGAAATTACTATGGTTTAGAAGCAAAACATGAGTCACCAACAAAAGAGAATTTACTATATAACTACTGCTATGCTATGTAGTGTCTATAAGAAGCAAGGAGTGATCCTTCTGCTTTATATATCATTGAGTTTATCTGGAGTACTGTGTGCAGTTCCAGTCGTGGGACTTTGAGAAAGTTATGAAGCAACCAGGGAATAAAAAAGCTATCAGACTCTTGAAAAAACATAACTGAACAAATTGTTCAGCTTAAAGAAAAGAAGCCTGAGAGGATCATAACATCAAATACATAAAAGGCTTTTGCAAAGAGAAAGAGAATAATGGCTTAATGGACAAGAAATGATGGATTCGTACTGTACAAGACTTGTGCGCATCAGACAATAAGAAAAACTCAAAGATAACAGAAAATTTGAACAGACTATCTTGGCTGTAGGATCTCCATTGCTGGATGTTTAAAAGGTCAGATTAGACGAACAACTGTAAGGAATGAAGGAATATGGTTTAATACTACTTAGGGACATGGAACGATGACCTCTCTGAACATYGAAATGCAGGTCTGAAACATCTGAATGATGCTGTGAGCAGAATTATTATTGTGAATATGCTGAAACAAGATGCTTCTATAGGTGTTTTGGCGTTACACCTCTTTTTTAAAAAATTTTTTATTATAAAGAGGATTTTAAGTGYAAAATACCTCATTCATCTCTGTGTAAGGGATCAAAACCGCTTCCACTGAAGTGGTTCAGATTCTTAAACTTACAGCTACTTAAAACTCTAGAAATCTAAATATACATGGTCCTGTTTTGAACAAGCCAAAATGCAAAATTTCTTGTTCATAGAAGATTTTTACTTGATTTCAGTCCCAGACAGCACTGACACCTGCAATTGCATTCTTCACCTAGAAGCAGAAATTGAAATAGTGCCTCTTCAAACCACGCATAGTCCTTACTAATATTAAGTCTCACTGAATCATGCAGTAGGTGCTCTGTAAAAGTATCACACTAGTTAGTATAGCAACGAGTATTTATGAAGCTGCAGATGAAGACACCTACATGTGCCTATACGAGAGGTAGGCATCAACACTCCCTTACTCTCGATACGGTACAGAGATTCTGGAGAGCTGTTCAGCGGACCAAAGGTAGGTGTGCGTGTTAGGGAGAACCGAGTAGCTCGCCAGGCTTCATTGACTACGTTGTCTCTAATGGGAGTTTTAGGCATGCGGTACCCTTAGTCTGGGTGCCTTAATCTGTGAGCTAAGTTCTACCTAAATTATTTTCAGGAAGCAGCTGCCAGGACATCAGGAGGGTAAGTATCTAGAGCAGTTCTGCTCTCAATCGCTTGGAGACAGAGGTTTTCAGAAGTTTTTACCAGAATATTTTTGGAGAAGCCCTAGAGAAATCCAGGGGAGATTTTCCAGTATCCTACTCCTAGTTCAATAGAAGTTGTTTGAATCTGAGAGATTTCAGATGAAATCATTTACGATTCAGTGAAGTATCTTTGTATGATTTATTTTTAAACAGCAGCCTTTAATATATTTGGCTTGCTTGGTAGTTGGGTTTGTATTGCATTAGATAGACTGATGCACACCACATAGCCTGGGATAAACTGTCATTTTCTCACCACTAAGCTTTCAATCCCACCAGCTTTTTTTACCCTGTTAGTTTGCTGTTGCCAAACTCCCTGAAGTGTCCCTGTTATCTCTCTCTCTCTCTCTCTCTCTCTTTTTTTTTTTTTTTGGTGCCACAAGCAATTTAGCTCAAACTGTTATTTTCCTTGCCAGGAACTGCACTTTATTTGCTGCATTTTGTGGCAGTGTGGTCTAACCTAGCCCTTTTTATTTTTATGTATTTTTCTTTTTTAAAAATCTTTTTCTCTCCCCTTGCTGTTTCCTTCCAAGACAACAACAGAGCAACCTAATCCTTTCTGCTGTCTTCAACATGTGAATTCTCTGCCAAAATGGGTGGAATCTGCTGGTAGAAGTGCCTGAATTTTATCTCTTGCCAACTTGTCCTGTGTGCCAAATTGACCTGGCTAGCCATTTCATCAAGACTGATGGTAGCCAAAATCCAGGCGGTGTTCCTTAGCGTGCCTAGGTTGCTCGCTTCATTAACCAGTGAGCGCTGCTCACTGAATTGGTGGCTGAATGAATCCTTTACTACAAAGGTATTTGGCTTTCTAAGAGGATACACCAATTTTGCTGTAAAATCGTTTACACGGGACTGTGTTTCTATTCTGTCTTTCCTTTAAGCTTAGAACACTACACAAGCAAGGTACTTCAAGCATAACACTTGAAACTAGCTCAAATTTTCGTTCTCATGACTGTCTTTACCAACACCACCACTTCTATTAAGTTTTAAAAAATATGAATGCGTTTGTACTAGAGGCAGACAGAGAGCAGCAGTCTTCCCAGCTGATGATCCAAGTAGTGCAGCAGGCTGTGGTGGTTTAGCTGGTATGAGGTGCTCAGATTAAGCTTACAGAAAGAAACAGCTGGATATTGTAATATTAAGAGCAAGTGAAACAGGGTAGATGGGAAGTGAAGCAAACAGCTGCTTCTCTGACACATGCATGCTAAGCATGAATCTAGATCAGACCACTAGTTTCTCAGGGCTCTGTCCCTCCTGTTTCAAATGTAAGCTGCTTGCTGTTTTCATTCTATTTTTTTTTCTCCCCTCTGTAACTACTAGCTGGGAAAGGTAGAGTTGCAACTTCATTTCAACCCAGATGCCTTCCTGAGTGCTTTCTCCTTCTTGATTTAAGTCTGTTCCTGATAGGAAAGATAACAAATGCGTATTATCTGTTAACGTTTGTCCACATTAATCTCCTGTGCGCAAGGCCCGCATTTGTGTGAAGCGCAGGTTTTGGGGAATGAGATTTTACTGTCCCTCAGGAGACCCATTTTAGTAGCATCTTTCTAATGGCCCTGGTGCTATGTCTGTTTGCAAATACAGTCAAGAACAAAAAAGTTACCTACCACTTCATGTCCTCAGTGATATCTTTGATCTGTGGCGAGGACCATAGAAAATTAGCAAGTGTGTATATTCAAGGCAGCTGCTCTGTTTTCTGAGTAGAGCTTTTAACTGCCCGAGCTCATCAGAGATTTGTGTTGTTTTCATAGAACTAATAATTTTTCAGCCTTAGGACCACTGTTGTGAGATAGAACTCAGTGATTAGGAAGGCACCTGAATCCAGATACTGTTCAATACTAGCAAATCACAGTTGCTTTGACAGTGTCTTTCTCTGACCTGTGAAGCATGGAGAATTATCCAGTTCAAGGATGCCTTGGAGTCTGCCTGCCCAGTTTGAAAGAGAGACAAGCAAATTAAGGGGTAACTCTATTTTCTGAATTCTTTTAGAGATGGCATACTGCTTATTCCATGTAGGGATGAGCTCTGTGAAGATCCTCTGCTGAGAAAGTTCAGTTTTGATCACTTGATTAATTTTTGGCGTTTTAGATGAAGGCTATTCTGTTTTTGTGTGTTGTGGTTTAATCTGATTTTCTCAGATTTTTCTTCTCCATTCTTTAGTTTGCTAGAGGCTGGAAAAGAAGTCAGAAATCTTTTATTTGCTTTTTTGATCTGTTGAACTTTCCTTTATTTCTGGCTACATTTTATTTTTAATGGATATGGGAAGCTCAGAAAGGATAGAAGTTCTGTGAGCAGTGATACCTCTTATTAAATAAGGATACTTGATGCTCTTAAATCTGCTCATGAAGGTAGCATGCTTGATATTCCACCCTGGTTTAGAAAGAAATACCTCTTTCTGTTTTTCTTTCCAAGAAGATGAGAAGTTTTTTTTTCTTTTTTTCCCCCCCTCTGTTTCACATCTGACTTGTTTCCAAGTATTTCATTTACTCTTTGCTTATTTCTAACTTTCAGCCAACTGTCCAAGCCGATCCAATAAATATGTCTTGAACAGGTACTTTTACTGATAGCAGCTGAGGAAATCTTAGGAGAAATTAAAAAACCTTCGTACCTGCAATATTGAGATGTGTAGGGAAAAAGAGGGGACAAATATGAAAACTCTGGACTCTTAGCAATATGTTGTACCTGATTAAGCTTATAGAACCTTGTGAGAAGATGAGACATGACGTACAACCTGAAGGGTTAGAAAGCAGAAGCCAAGTAAAAGAATAGTCAGTATTGTTATTTTAAAATATATTTTAAAAAGCAACCATGTAGCCTGAGTATTTTTTAGGGGGATGATGATGTTTTGTACTGTTTCTTGAATCTCTCTTGAAAGTTGAGCCTCTAACTGTAGACAGCTGTGACAGGCCACAGACACAGACAACCCCCCCCTTCATAACTAATTTCAAGATGATTGACTAGTGATATTAGAACACACTAGAGTTTGTAGAAACTAAACATAGAGAGAAAAAAAGGAAATGAATCTTGGGCCCTGATGCACTGAGGCTTAATCTAGTGTTGTTCAGGAGAGGCTGTAGGATCGTGAAATTACATTAGCTGACTTGTCAAAACTTAACAGGTGACTCTTATAAGGAATGACTGACAAAACTCAGTTAAACCCTACATTTAAAAATGCTGTTTAAACAGAGTTTGCATCACAGAGGAAAACAAGATAGCTGGCCTTTAAAAATCTCCTGTGCTAGAATGGTCTCTCATCTTTCTTGTGACTTAAAAAGGGGAAGGAAATTTTAACTTAAATTGTTTAATTCAATTTTGCAGAAGGTAAAATCCTAGTGAAGACATGATGAAGAATAACAGCTACGTGACTGGAGAGGCTGGGCAAGGCTGGGTTGCCTTGTGTAAAATTTGACTTACCATATTAAAAATAATTACAAGTTGTGCWGTCTTCAGTAGGTCTTTAGTCCTCATTAATTCAAGTTGGCTAAGTCAAGTTAGGAACTAGCTGCAGCCCCCTAGTAAGAAGAGCAGCTTGGTTTATAAAACGAGACAGGCTGTGAATCAGTTAGACTACCCTAAAGAGAGTAAGAAGGGAATTAGTAGTAATCTGAAATACTAATGATTTGACATTGTAATATGGAAGAAAGTCCTACTTTTACAGTAATGCTAGAGGTCAATACCAAACAGACTTCGGAGCAACTTCCTTGGTTACTAGGAAAAAAAAAGGGGGGGGGGGAGTTGAGCTGGGAGTCTGGGAGTTCACTTTCCTGCTTGCTATTGAGGCTATTCTTACTGCACTTGATATCATACAGTTTACTTTCAGTTCTTGGATAAACATTCCTAACTGACTAACAGATATTTTTTTGACAAAAAATTTCTTGCTTAAAGTTAATATGGCTGCAGGAAAATGTTGAGAACATGGCTTGTTTCCTGATGAGGCATRTAACGATTCCAGTGTCAGTAAAGCCGTTGTATAATGGACATGAATATCTTTCCTCTTAGGAAGTGTTTTTTGGCTGAAACAATATGGCAGAAGACAACTGGCCTTCAATAACACATAAGTCCACCGCCTTTATTCCATGGGAGTGGCTGGATCTTTACTTTTTTAATATAAATGATGTATTGTACAGTGGACAGCAGGTGCTCAAGCTCTTCTCAGAAGTTTAGCATGAATTTTCTGAATTTCTCCAAGATAATCAAAACAGCTTTTACAGATCTAGTGTTTGGAGGAAGCAGAGGAATAATGCTCAGAATTAGCACTGACCAGAGACATTGAATTTTAAGATAAACTGACAAAGTGCAAAGACCTGTTGTATAAAATTCAGTGTCTCATATGGTGACCATATGTTAATTGTTGAAGGAAGTCCTTCCAGATAATGTCTTTTCATAGCTTTCCTGTACTAGAAAACTAGAGAAAAACATTACTTGAGATTAGCGTATTGACCTATTCCTAGCAGAGAGTAAGATGCCAGGTCATCTTGAATAGGCCTTGTTTTCAAGCTTGCTTTTGGTTATCCCTCTGTGTGCTTCCTGGTTTCTGACCCAGTTCATTTTTGATCTGTTTCTTTCACTTTATTAAAACTAATGCATCATGTTTGTAACTAAACAATTCTGGACTTTTTAAGTATTGATTCTTCTGTCATCAAGTATTCAAGAGCCTATACTACTTGAATGTAGTGTTGTAAGCCACTTAGTGATTTTCTTCCTGAGAAGAGGAAGCAGGTGCATAAGCCTACTGGAAAATTATTGAAACACATACTTGATAAACTTGCACTGATAAAGGAGATGTATGCGTTTTCAAGTAAATCTTGCACGGACTATTAACTGTCTGGAGACATGAAATAAAAATCAGATGAAAATCAAATATGAAAATTTGAAATGCTTGTCTTTTAGATACAGGGCATTAATAAAAAGTAATTACCATACAATTTGGTCATAAGGATGTTTTTTTTTCTGCTATTGCTGTGGTCTCCAGCTTCCCTAAGAGAAGAAACAAATTTTCTAGTTTGTACTCTTATATTTTTCTTTTACCCTTTAATTTTTGAGATTGTAGTTGTGTAAACTGTTTTTTTAGGCTTTCCATGAAGAGTTTTCAGGCTTCCAGATGATTAGTAGCTGTATTATTTTAAAATGCAACATACTGAATTCCGAAAGAGATGTTTGATCTGTGTTCAGATAATTGCATTGGGAAATGGATAAACATTCCACGTATCTCTTGATTGATAATTCTGGCTTTTGACCTATGGCTTTACGCTTAGGGTCATCTGGCATCATTTGAAGTTTTCTCAAGCAGGGACAGTTGGACTGGCCAAAACTCAGCAGATCAAGTAATGGTGAAAGGATATCAGAGAAGGAAGTTGTCTACTTCAAATCACTGCTGTTCATCCACTTTCACTGTGACTTTGTACAAACAACCCTAACCAAAGGAGTGGTTGCATCTGTCTTGGTAAGATAAGTAGGTTAGAATTCATTAAAGCTGAATGCGGTCAAGGGGTTACTTGCACTTTGTTACAGTCCCTTTTATCTGCTGAATTACTGTGAAATATATACAGAAGCTAAGACAAAATTCTGTAATATCCAGGTTAGGAAAGGCTTTATGTCTGAGGAAAGGCAAGTTTCTGTGGATAAGATGTCTTTCAAGCTGTGATCACAGCTATCTTAAGTTTCAACACAGACAGTTCCAAAGGCTTAGGAAAATAGATAAGCTTTAGTGATGTCCTAATGAGCTAATGGATCCTATAATAAAAGCACACTGGCCTACTAGTAGAAAATAATCAACAGCAGTATTTGCCCAGAAGCTCTAAACATTCTACTTAGAGAGTCAAATGTAGGAACTTAGTGATAGATCTGCGATGCCTTTATAGTATTCCGTACTATGGACTACAGGACTAGTTCATAATATAATAAGTGGAAAACTATTTCCAATAGATGCACATATCTGAATAATAAAAACTCTAATGTCATTTTTTTTGGGGGGGGAATAAGTCCATGTGAAAGATGTCTCATTCTTGCAAAATGGAGACATTACTTTAGGTCCAATAATGGAGAGATGTTTTATTCTGAAAATAGACAAAAGATATTTTTAATGCATTAGGATGTTGGTTTGGAAGATTGATTAAAGTTCTCTGTTTACTACTGAGAGCAAAAGGGTATGGATAGACTACCTGATTCATCATTAACCATAGAGTTGTAAGTGATACGTGGATGGAAAGTGAGACCGAGAAGATATGTATGAAAACTGTTTAAGAAATAAGAGAAATAGTGGTTATACTCAGTATTTCTTTGTAGCACAGTAAACAGAAGTTAACTAAAATGTGTCACCGTCTTTGTTATTTCCAGTAATTTGGTTTGTTCCCAAGGTCTATGAAAAGATACTGAAAGTGTAAAATGCTAACTAGACAGACATCATTAATTTTACTGTTACTCGTAATGCCCAAAGTTAGCAGAACAAGAGGGATGCAAAGAAACAACAAAATGCTTCTATTTGGGTGGTGGTGGAGAATGAGAAGGGAAAACCTGGAGAAAATGGTGTAAGCAATTTTCTTTAGGGAGCCCAAGTTTTCTGTCTTGTTGCTCATCTCCAGAGTTGCATGTTTGTCATTCATCTGCATTGGTATCTGCCTCTGGAGAACCTTTAAAGCTCAGGTTGTCAATCTCCTTTGAAATGGTGTGGTGTTGAATATCAAAGGGAGTAACCTTTCACTGCACTGGTCTCTGATCTACCCTACTATCGCATTCCCAATCTTTTCCCAGTTCTCTACTGATTTGATGAGGGATAGAATATAGTATTTTATGATTTGCAGGGGCTTATGTTACTTGTATAGTTCTGTTTTAAAAGTATAGTCAAAATAATCATGAGTTTCATAGTAAGGAAAACCCTTCTTTGACAAATATATGAGAGGTTCATACAAGATAAGTAAAATTTTTCTCGTTTCAAAGTGACAACTAGTCATGGAGCATTTAGAAAGCATTTTGTACATGGCCAATAAAACACCTTGCTCTGGGGTTTGCAGAGACCCCTAAGCAGAATGAATCTGTGTCAGTGTGTTTTGATAAAGTTCTGACACTGCCAAATACAGCTGGTAAGAATTAAAAACAAAATAAAACAAAAAACTGATTTAAAATACTAACACAGTTTGTGGTCTTTTGGTCACATGTTCTACAGCCGCTGCATGACTGTGTACGACTGAGAATTGCTGGGAAAGTTTTATTCCTGCTGAATGAGGCTGTGCAGCTGAGGTTTCAGGTTGGATGGAAGCAGATTGGTATTCATCGTGGTGTGATTCACAATTTAAGAAAGAGTTCTTAAAATTCTAGCTTTAACCAGGTATTGTGGGCTGGGAAAAAAAAAACAGTGATGTAGAAATTTTAATGTATAACTAATGACTTGCTAGGAGTTTAGTAAGTTTGTCTAATGAAGATAAAGTAGCATTCTGTATAACTGAAATCTTGTGGCCTTCGGTTTTCAAATTTATTCATGGATGCAAATAACATTAACAGAGGCAGCTTTTAGTTCAAAAAGAATAGTATTGCCTGTACTTAGGGAAGAATGTTAGTTATTTCAGTAAATATACACTTAAATGTCAATTTCAGAAGGTGGTTTTAAATTAACATAAATATTCATCTTCTCTATGTTCAAGCTGTGTAAATACTTGTGGATCCTCTTGCAAGAAGCCAGGCTACTTATTTCTCTGGGCAAAGGAATACTAATCTGAAAAAAATGAAGCATTGGCTGCAGGGTGTTTGCAGACGGTACGTTTTTTTCTTGGCAGGAGTATGAATCAGCATACAGAAGGCTTGAATGACTTCATAAACCTCAAAATTGCAAGATTAATCTTAAAACTGGTGGGGGAGCTTTGGAGGTCAAAAGTGAAACAAACCCACATGATTTAAGTCAACTTTATATAGTCCAAAAAGTGAGTGAGTGACTTAATAATACAGTCAACGCTATGTACTATTTATGTGCTGTGTGCTCCATGCTAGAGTACTGATGGAAATGCAGTAATGCTGATTTTGTTGCTTCTTCGGAGGGGAAGGCCTACCGTTTACGTACGTTTTATAACAACTTTAACACTGTTTTCTAAACTATAGTTTCTAATGTCTCAGTGCCTCTATAGTCTTGCACTAAGGTATTTTCCCCACCACCCCAACTGGATGGCATTATATTACATAAACATACCTAACTTAGAAAATTAGTGTAATTATTGCATTTCTTCGGCTTTGTTGCRTTTGAGTTTTTGGGAAGGTGATTTTTCTTTTGATTAGTTTTCTACCCGCTTCTAGAAGATGCAGGGTGCCATCTCTAAAGCAGTATGTAAGTCTTTTTCACAGGTTTGGAGCTTGTGCAATAGCTGTCRTATCTGTTCAGCTTTGAATGTCCATTGTTTTAGACATGGGCGCCAGTTTGCCCTGTATATCCATCCACTTTACATATTCAAGTCTGGAAATTGCTGTCAAAAGCTGTATTAAAGCGAGTATGTCCTGGCTGCAGGAAGCTACACATGTGCCCTACGAGCTGTTTAGAGCCTAGCCATACAGGAACAGAACTGGAAGTTGTGTTCCCCATTCCCCACCCTCCTCAGGTAGTTTTATTCTTAAAAATCGCTCAGCAACCAAGCTAATGTGGACAGCAGTGCCAGTATTTGAAATCTGATGTTTTGTGTTTCTTTTTGGAACATTACTTAGAATGTGTGTGGGTAAGGGAGCGAGGAGAGAATTTTTCCATTACTGTGTGTGCTTAACTCACTACATACTAATAACACAACGTCTCAAAAGGCAACTAAAGCTGTGCCAGACAAATGCAGCTAAGTATAACTAATTCCTCCTTGATATGTTATTGCAGTTGTTTCCCTGTCCTATTATCCTTGCTTTAGTATTAAAAACAATAAAGAGGTTAACTTCAGCAATTGAAAGAGGATGCAGTGCTGCGTACAGCTGTATTTCTCTGCTTGCCAGGTCCCTTTCTCTTCTTGCAGTTTTAATTTCCAGTCCCAATAAACACTTGTAGACTGACTAATCGCAACTTCTTTCACTGGCATTTCTTTTCATGTGTCTGTTTCCTATAATGTAACAGCTTTGATTTCATTCATTTATTCACTCTGACAGGTGGGCAGCATCTTCAGTACAGAAAGAAGATGGGTAAAACATCTTCTTGCTGAATGCCTTGCAGTCTAGGTTGTTATTTTTTCTTTAAAGTATAATAAACATTTAATCCACTGTCAGACACTGCCTAGAGCCTCTTTTTATTTACAGTGTTGGAAGGCATATTATTCATACGGTTGCCATGTATCTCAGATGAACCGCGTGAATCTTGATTTTGCTATTGTTTCTGGCTCTTTTTTTTTTTTTCAATTTTGCACAAGGTCTCTACCTTTTGGCAAGACTGCTGCTTATATGCACTTCTTTTTTAGATTGCTGAATGTAAGGAACCCTGCTTATGGGTTTTTAAGCTGACATTCACATGAAGCGAATCCTGATGGCAGATCTAGGGAACAGGCAAGTTGAAAGTCTTTCAGATTGAACATCTAACACTGGCAATTTTGGAAATGTTGATGTTAGCTTAGTTGTCTTTTCAGTTACACAGTAAGAGTTACACTGTTTGTTAACTTTTCAGAGCTGACTGAAAGCAACCCTAAAGTTACTTGACTGTATTTTAGAAAATCTTTCAAATGAATCCCTTTGAAATAAGTAAGAACAAATCTACTTTTAAAAGAATTTGGATCTGCTGTGTGCTTCTTGCTTTAGCTTCTGTGGTGATTCACTCAGATGCACAAGAAAAGATGGCATGGATTTTAAGTAGCTGGCAAAAGCTGTAATTGTTCATGAGATGGAACTTTTCTATCAATAGTTGGGGGATACCAACAAATTTTAGCCCATTTTCAGGTAAGACCTGAGACATAGTCTACTGGACCTCAAAAATCAAGATCCCCCAGGGTGGATTATGCCTTATTTACTCTCTTTTGATGAGATGGGCTGGCTATTGGCTATCAGCTTATGCTGGTCTCTGCCTGGTGGGACTCGGGCTTGTCCTCCAAAGTGTAACAGGCTTCTTCTGTTCTGGTATTGTGAAGATGAAAACCTTTCTGGCCTAAATCAATCTAGTTTCCCAGGAAAGTTGCCTCGCTGTGATCATATTGGGAAGTTATTCCATAATGTGATTTCTGTGTCCTCTAACACCTGGAACAGGCTGGGGAATGTGCATTTCAGGAAGCAAATGGGCTGTCTGCAGGTATGTTGTCTAGTATAAACCTTCCTCTTCACCAAATCATCTTATGACTAAAGTTTCCAATCAGGGAGGGGGAAAAATAAAATAAGGGCGATCCTGTAGAGATGTGTACTGCACCTCTGCAACCCTTACCTGGCTGAGTAAAATTCACCACCTGGCCACCAGGTGGGGGCATTGCTAAGATATTGATTAATTGTCAGAGGCATGAAATTCATGACCAATGAGTCATTTGCATGTAAAAATCACCTCCTCAGTGTTTTCCTCTGTGACTTCATAGACATTGCACATGGTACAGCAGATGAAAAGCCTGACCCTCCATAGATTGAGTGTAACAGGAAAATACTCTTCTGAAAATACCAAATAATTTGGTAAGATTTCACAGGATTGCTGCAAGCGTAAAGACAGATTTTTACTATTTTATCAAGCTTTCTTGTGGTTGTTTTGGTTCCCGTTTCCCACTGTTGGACATAAAAGCCTGTATAGATGTTTTTCCTTATCAGTTTTATCATTAGTTTGCAGATATTGTTTTGGCCAACATTATAAAARCTTGTTTTTGTTGCATATAGAAGTGTAATATAGATTGTGTTCTTCATTTGATAACTCCCATCTATTTTCATGATAGGTTAAATTGTCCACTTGTGTTTCATGAAGAAAAAGTGCTTGATTCTGTTTTGATTTTGGTTTAAATTATCTAAGATAGCTGAACTACTATGAAATTTTTCCTTATTAGTTGAAAAAATGTAGGAAAAAATGGCTGGTTTATAAGTTATTTAAAGGCTAGAGTTGGTTCTTGCCATTTGTAATCTCGAAGAATGAGATCAATATGTAAAATTCATTCGTTGATATAGATGTATATACTGTGCTACTAGACTGAAACTTTGAAAATATAGCTTTGAAGTCATAAATAATGGATTCCAGCATTAAATGAATGGTTACTTGTTTTTGCCTTCATACTGAGCAAAAAAATTCTTAGGAAACATCATATATATACATGAAGATATGCATAATATTTATAAATATAGCTAAAATGTTTTCCCTTAGTTTTTAGAGAGAAAAAAAATAGTTTACAAGATTATGACATTATTTAGGTAGAAGTTGGCCAAGTTTTAGGCTGACATTAATTCATACTGTGCCTACAATCTTTATTGTGAGAGAGAAGATAGAAAAATGTCCTGTGRTTTGCAGAGCTGATAAAGGAAACAGATTTGATGAGAAACAGCGGAATGAAAACAGATAAGATCTGCTTTATGGGTCTCTTTGTAGAGCTTCAATAAGGTAGAAAGAGTACCAGAAGATGCTTTTGGAATTGTTGCTTCTTAGCTTTTTTTCCACAAGCATCAGTTTCCCTTTTCTGTACTTCTTCAGGCAAAACTTGAGCTTACCATAGTGGTAATATTACCCAGATCTTAGGTGGATATGAAGTTCTTACATATCATCTACTCATCTAAATGCTTTTCAAAAGAGAGAAGTGTCATTATCCTTATTTTGAAAATGGGAAATGAGGGGCAAAGGTGGACTTTTTATTTTTTTTTATTTTTTTTT
>NW_028186289.1:1481423-1550899 GCF_003343005.1 Rhea americana
AGAAAAAAAAAGAAAAAAAAGTTTTAATAAGCCTTTAGTGAAAAGTGTGCTTTATACTTCTTTATAGTGTTGTTTTAAACAAAAGCTTTTTTGTTTTGTCATCATATCACAGGCAAAACTTTTATCTAGTTTATCTATTGGCCCAGATACGGTAAATCATACAGAAACTTGTGGAATGTCTTGTGCAATTTTTTAAAACTAAGTCCATAAAAAACATTTCTCCCTCAACCTCTCTATACACAATAATGTATTTTCAACAAATGGGTAAGGAATATTAAGCAAGAAGATAGGCAAAGTAAATATTGCAAATAGTTATGCTAAGCTCTGTATCACAAAGTTACTGAGATGCAATTTTGTATTTGTTTGTATTTCTAGTTGTGTGTCTTATTTCTGAGTTGCTTTTTCTGTCCTTTTCATTTGATTGTAATGGAGGGATGATAAAAACCCTTTATGTGTCAAAGGTTGTTAATGTGAGCTACAGCCTATGCCCATGGTCCATAATTTGTGTTTATTCTGGTATCAGATTCTGAGATAATATGGATGATTAGATGTGGCAAACGCTTGAAAATAATATACTGGATAAATAAAAAAGAAACCCAAATATAAACTGTAATGCCTTTAAGGCCAGAACTTCAGGAAGTTTCGGAGCTGCTTATTGTTTCAGTGGATGTTTCATTCGAGTTCAGCTAACTTGACCTTTTTCCTGCTCATATAAAATTAAATAGCCCCAAATCTCTACCTCCTGGCACCTACTACTACTTCTTCTTCTTCTTTTTTTTTTTTTTTTTTTTTTTTAAACTATAAGTTTCTGCGACTCATTCTAAAGAGACCTTTTTGTTTTTATTTGTGTCTCTTCTCTTAGTTTCCTCTGACAGCTATCCGCAGTGCAGCATCTGCTGGTTAGCCATTACGGACGTTTCTGGAGAGGGGCATTGGTGCTGATCCTGTAACTCGTTTCCTGCACAAGTGTTTCCCTTATTGGCTGTGCAGATGGGAAACTGGATCATAAGGGAAAACACAGGTCTAGATGATACAAATGATAGTGATAAATCTAAACGTAGCTTCCAGTAGGATGAGTATGATGTGCTTCCAAATAATTTTGCCTTTTTGGCTGGCAAAGGGATGCAGCTGTACAAGTTATATCCACAGCTCAGGTAGGAAAATAAACTTGTAAAACCTTGAGCAAAAAAGCCATAGTCTTGACAAAATTCTAACCTCTGTTGTATCCACACTGGGGTATACATTTTCAGGCACCAGCAACAGAGAAACAAATCATTTTTAGCCGTTAATTCCATTTACTTTATAAGAATATACATAAACAGTTATTCCTTAGATACAAGAGAAGGCACCATTAGAAATACTTGCAATGCCAGCTACTTTATCCCACTTGCAAGGAAGAGTTTGAGAGAGTTATGTTTTTTTTTTCCTTTTGTCCCCATCTTAGAGATCCTTTGCCTCTTATTTTTAAAAGTGAATTAATCCTCTGCCTGACTTTTTCTAGATATCCCTCCTCTGGCACTAAAATGCTTGTTGTATTTTTTTTTCCCCACTTCTGCAAAATATTTGTGATCAGTCTGTGCAGCAGAAATTATCTTTTAAAACCTCTTTCTAGGAGAGTATAGCTTGACTTCCTCTGTGTTTATGTCTTGCAGATTTTCCGTTCTCTGGGAAGGCACGTTCTCAAAAGTCAAAGAAAAATTTTTCARTCTGTAAAGTCACTTTCCTCTGCTTGGATACCTATTTCGTGAAAGGTAAGAATATAATAATTTATGACTCTTATGAGTCTTTTGGCCAGTTTTAATGGAATTTAGCAATGAGGTTAGAAATGTGGGGGGGGAGAAACGCAGAGACAGTCTGACTACCTAGCCATTAGTTTCTTAAGAAGCCAGGCTAGAAGAGTTTGATTTTTTTTTTTCTTCTTTATTGTAGCTGGCTCTTGTTATTTCAGATAGCTGAAGTAACAGTGGAGGACACTCACTTCCTGCTCCTGTAATCTCCTTGTCCTAGACAGCTCCTGAATTGTGCTCCGTTGCTTTGAAAGGCCTCTCAGCATTTCAGGATATAGAAGGGTTAGTTTAATGACCTCCAGACCAGGGCTGAAGGACAACGGAATAAACAAGCCTTCCACTACACGTCAGTGATCCCCTTGCAGATCACATAATTGAAGCTGCGGCAGCCAGTAAAACTGCAGGAGCACACTTAATTAACATAAAAATTAAACTCAGCAAATGAAGTTCAAACCACAACCAAAGTGGACAGGTAGTTAAGAAGCCAGGAGAGAGGTAGCCCCTACCTAGCTGAGCCAGTTAATAGTTTAAGGCCGTGCGTAAGAAATAGTGAGGGCTGCTCTGCTGTCATGAACATCCTAGGCATTTATTGCAAGCAAGATTTGCGCTCCAAGTGCAATGAAATTGCTCCTAGCCAGAGATGGTTACAAGATGAAGCAAGACGTAATGAATGCATGAATGAATAAGAAACAAAAATTAGGAGAAAAATAGTTCAATTTTTCTGTATCATTTGTGGTAAGGCTTCTTAAAAAGTAATTCTAAAAGTCCTCATTTGATGACAAACAGCTGAGTATACATATGGATTGTTTTACTCAGGTTGAGGAAGTGATTCTTCCAGTGTTGCTACATAATTGCAGACACAGAACTAGAAATTTRGGAGTAGAGAAACAGGAGAAATTGTAACATTTTTTTTCTTCGCCAAGGACATTTCAAATGCCTAGAATAAGTGCTTATGGCATATGTAGCTATTCCTGAAATTAAAGGCTCATTAAAACTGCAGGTGAAATCCACTAATTAAATGGTTAGCTATAAGCTTATTTTAATGTTCTCCTTATGTTGACATCCACAAAATGAGTAGCTTAGGGTCCCTTAGGTCATAGAGACCTAAAGCAGCCGTCAGTCCTACAAAGAGCTATAGTATAAAACTTCTCTTAGTTGTTTAAGAAGTTTCATTTATGCACATTATCCAAACTAAATAATTAAAATCCTCTTAGGCTTCAAGATCTACTGACACTGAAATGTGATGTTTTCACTTTTGCTGTCTGCACTCTCTCTGGAAAAGCTTTACTCTTCTGTTTCTGTTGCAAAGAGAAAAAGCCCTGTTGCCTGGGAACAGGAGCTAGTGTCCAGCACATGCTGATGTGTTCTCTGTCAAAAGCAACTCTCCTGAATGTTTCCAAGCACATACAGGGCACAAGTTTCATACCTGAGAGGAAGGAAAGGTAGAATTGGCCGGCCTTGCTCAGTKATGTTCAAAAACACTCTCAAACCGTTTACCTTTTATCCGTCTGTCTCAATTCCAGTCTTAACATCTTCTGTTAATTTTATATTTTTCTCATAACACAGTTACCGGCATAAAATACCAGGCTTAAAACTCTTGCTAGTTTATTAGTTTGTAGATTTTGAATTAAAGTTTGTTCTTTCATTTTAAACACCAGTCTGATGCTGGTGTTAAGTGGTCAAAATACGCAAAAACCTTCGAAGGAGGAGTAGCCCAGGGTTGTAGCTGAGGATTACCCCAGGGCTGTAACCTGTGCCCAAGCCAGGTGAAGTTGTAGTTTTTTGCTCATAGATCTGCACTTGAAACTGAAAGAATCTCATTGATGAGGACTCCAGCATATATATATGTCATGTATATGAAGCAGCAGGTAGAGGAGTTCAGTACATAGGCCATCTTCAGCTGTATGCGTGTCTTTTCATCTATAAAATAGGACTAAATTTGCCAAATCAGAACCTGAAACTTTTTGGATCTAGAGTGCTTAGAGCTATAGGTTATCTGGTTAAGTAAAATTCTTTTGGAGGAGGAGGTAGTAGTTTCTGTGTGATCCTACAGTTAGTTATATATATGTATTGTCTCCATTGTCAGTGATCTATTACTGGCATATGAGAGGGCATCTTTGGAATGCTGCGTGCTTCTGTTCTTTTCTTTCTTGTCATTATACATACTATATTAAGCATGTTCAGTGGCAGATTTTTGTACCTTGTGCTGTGTAATGTGAATATACTTGCACATGTTTCATCAATGTGTGAAGTCAGGATTATGAAAGTCTCCAAATATATTAGTGCTTTTCAGGTTAGCTGATCCTGAAATGATCTGTAACTGCAAGGAGCTTTAAGAATGAGGTTGGTAATTAAATGCAGATAGACAAAGCTTGGTTCAAGAAGTTTGTAAATGCTGAGATCGTTAAAAAAAAAAAAAAAAAAAAAAAAAAGAAGAAGAAGAAGAAGTACAGTTGTGTGTTAATATGCTCTCTGCTAAGTTTCTGAATTGGTCCCTTATATGGGAGAGCGACTGCTCACTGTAAGGAGTGCTTCAGCTTCTCTGGTCATCCACAAATCATGAACAGAAGAGATGATGGCTGTGTTTCTCCCAGCAGAAGGCTCTTCAGCAGCCGGCCTCAACCTAACARGAAAAAAGCAGAGAAAGGATTTGGGACTTTTTGCCTTTCTGTTTGCTGGCTTCCAACAATAAACAATTTTTCATTTTGTCTCTGAACCATTTTAAAATTGGCCTTCCTCATCTGTTTAATAACTTCTGATGCTCAAAAGCAAAAGAAAAGTAACTTATTCTTTGTTTTTCTTCTTCAACTTCTCAGCGTTGCACAATACAGCACCGTGCTGGAGGTCCCTGTCTGTGGTCCAGCCATGATTTTTGGCTCTGCAGCACAGAGCAGTGCTGTACTAAATAATTCGTTCAAAGCCAAGGCCAGTATAGACATGTCAGGACAGTGAAGCAGCTAGATGTGCTGTAGTCATACTGATCGCAGAGCTGCTTTTGTCAGCACTACTGCTAGGACTTCAGCTCCCGATCCTAGCTCATAGTTTAACTCAACTCTTAAAATTACTTCTGCTTGGAGAATTATGTATGGTAAAAGGCAAAGGCTGTTCTAATGATAAGAAATACTGTTGACCAAAACAAGACTGCTGAGGAGTTTTAGTCACAGTCCCTCGCAGTGTTTGGTACTGCTTTCTCTCTGCTGGAGTACTGGCATAAATCACAAAAGTGACTGTCCTATTTTTGAGTCTTGCAGAACTTGACTGTGCCGATCTCACTCAAGGATTAAGATTACAGTCAAGTATTCTCCGTGCAAGAATATAGCTTTCAGGGAAAAAAATGTTTCTTTGTGTTGCTTTGTTAGATTGTATACAGACAGATCACATTCTCCTCAGCTGATAGGGTTTATTTAACAAATTCTGAAAAACAGACTTCATAGCTATTTTTACCTATTTGTGATAAAGCCAGGTGAGATTTCTTTTGTATATGTGCCTCCTAAAATGAAGAGAGGTGGTCTGAAATTTCCTGCAGGGAAAAGGTGTATATGTATACGATTTTAAAGAATAATGATAGCTTCTCTAAGAACTTGCACACATAATGCTTGAAATTTTTCATGGACCCTCTTCTTGGGGACACTTGCCATCCTTTTCCATTTGTATAAGGTAAACAAAAGCAAAATGGATAGGGCTGAAACAAATTCATTTATAGTTTTAAATGAATGTTCATAGAGCTATTTGCATCATTCAGTAGCATTTAACAAAGAGATTTGTGGTTTCTGTAATTCTGATGACTGATGAACAAGAAATTGTTTGCTACTTCTAACTCATATTTGCTTGTTAAACACTTTACTTGTCCTGCCAGGTTGTCACTTCTATTGGGTTGTTATTTACCAGTGTGTGAATATCAAAAACAACAAAGATTAGTTGAAGCCCACTGTATTTTGCTTGAGCTCCTTTTTAAAAACACATTTTTAACAGAGATGCCCTTCACATAAAAAGAATTTTGTTACAACAACACAGGCTTTCTTTAAGGTGAGCAGTATTGGTAGTAAAGTTACTTTCCTTGTGGACACAGTTCTGCCCTGTGTCTTACAAGGTATTCTGCTCTTCCAGATGATCTGCTCTGTCTCAGAGATGGGTAACAACAGTGCTTGAGTARTTTCATTGCCAATAGTTGGAGAAGGTACCTAGAGAAAATGCTTTTAAGAGTTTTTCTAAATATGCAAGCTCATTTTGACATGATTGAAATTGCTTCAGTGATTTTTATTCTACAGCATTACTGTTAGTGATAGACTTACAGAATATCCACTGAAACAGTGTTTTCCAGTGAAGATTTTGGTTACAGGGAGCTGAGTCTTCTCATAGCATGGAAAGGTGCTAAAAAATGTTTTTGAGGAGCAGAACAAGGTTAGCTTACTCTGTGATCATAACAGAGACTRTGTAAATTTTCAGCATTAATTATGGATGAACATCCTACAGCATGCGTCATGTTAGTAAGCTTGCTAATGTTTTATTGCAGTATTTATCCTCTTCTGTGAGGAATATATGGTAATATATTCTCCTGTAGTTACAGTTCATTGTCAGTGGTATCTAAGACATAGCCAGGTTTCTGGTGCAAACTACTACTTTATAAATTCCAGGCTTATATCTCCAGATGTTTGCTGTGCCTTATTTATGAAGTTCAATATTATGTAGTGGCTATTTGGTATCTTGCTGACACATTCCTGCTTGTTAAGCAACATTTATTGGTGATCAGTGGGTGTTGCTTTCTTCAGATACATTTTAAGATACTAAGTTGTAACTTTGAAGAAGCCAGTGAAAGGATGAAATTAAATAAGGCTATATGTAAGTACTAACTTATTTTCTTCACAAGAGCTTGAGATTTCCTAATGTATAGTCCTCTTATTAAGTTCTAGTAGTCTGTCCGATAATAAATCTAGATTAAGCTGAATTGGCATATTGTGATGCCTAACTTTTTTGTTAATACTTTTGCCGTTAGCTTTGAGAAAAGACAGCTTGATTTCATGTGTTTATTGAAAAATAATAGTTACTAATAGATTATTGAGGGATTACTTATTATCAATAAAATAGATGAACCAGTAAATTACTCTAGATTATTCTAAGTTCTGTATGAAAAAATATTTTCGATGAAGATGAAATATATCTGGTCTGTTCTGGAAACAAGTACAAATAGAAAGATTTATATCTTCCGTTGAAAGGAATGCTACTTTCTTTTCTTGCAAAGATAATTATTGTGAGGTTACTAATGTTTATATTTGGATAATACACTGCAAATAGGAAATGTATTGTATTAGCATTTATTTAGAGTATCTCTAAAACATATTGGATCTTTCATATTTTTGCAAGCCAGATCATTGACAGCTGTAGGTCCCGTGAGTGTGCTGCTTCGCTTGGTTGGGACTACTGAAGTGACAGATTTCAGGAGGCTTTGGCGTACAGCACGCTGTGCATGATTGGCCTGACTAGACACACAATACAGCTGACCCAGTAACCTATAAATATCAACATGCTTTGGCCTTCAGTTTGCCATGCACAACTGGCCTAAATATACACGATACATAGGTGACTAGCCGACTCGGGAGCCTATACATCTATTAGCGGTATATTTTCACAGCGATAGTGTGTTATTTCATGTATCAAGTTAGCACCAGCGTCCTAGGAGCTTATCAGAACTCCAGAGACAATGCTAAGTCTTGTAGTTCAGATTAAACCTTGCCCCCTTGCTCCTTCCATGCAGTTATGATCTACTGTTAGTCCAGTCTTGGAAACTGGGGGTGTTGCAGGGCCAAGATTGTAGTCAGTGCCTTGCTTTCAGTCAATCTAGAGTTACCTATCAGAATGATGATTTTTGACTTTTTTTTTTAACATGAATTATATTATGCTTTAGGATTTTTTTGCTTCTGATGCATTTTATCTCAGTTTACCCATCGTTAAACTTTGCCCTAAGCTGCCTACAGAAGCTGAACTACTAATGCATTGAATTTAACAGCTGTTCAACTCTTCAAGTTGAAGTTTTAGATTTACCTTAAAAATTTTATTTTTTGGAATCATTTGTTTTCTGTAGGCACTGTTTGCTCTAGTGTAGCATGGTTCAGGCCCTTTGTATAGGGCAGATTCTAGTGCGATGTTAGGCGGTGCTGTAATATTAATAGCAACCAGATTATATGACTGCTGCCTAGCGAAGTCTGTGGGCAAGGCACAGAAGTATGTAAGAGTATAAAACTACTGGGAGATGCCTCAGTTTCTGCAATGTCAGCAGTCATTTATTGAGCCTATTCTCATGTGCATGATTGGCCTGACTAGACACACGATACAGCTGACCCAGTAACCTATAAATATCAACATGGTTTGCTGATCTTAGGGGACGATTCTGAGCAGAATGAAATTGGGTTGCAGGGGCTTATGGGAGACCAGATTTTTGCTATATTTTGGGGAGATATGAAGGGAGTCTGTGGGAACAGAGCAAATGACAGCAAGAGTAAAAGGCAGTGCTTCAGCATCTTTCGAAGATGCAGGGTGCCAAGTTGTTACCTTTCTGTAGTATCTAATTATTTTCCCTAATTAATTTGGTATATTAGTTTGTCCATTTTTCTTTTTCAGTTCAAATGAGTCAATGGTAGCCTTCAGCAAGAAATAAATATCTGAAATGTGAGTATCTTCCTGCTTATCATCCGTGTAAAGGTTTCCTTTAAAAATTCAGGAACAAGCTGTGGGCTCGAAATTCTCTTGTGTTAAATAGAGATGTCACTGCATAGACAATTAATGTATTGACAGTACTCCAGTTATCTGACATACCTGCTTTTAAAGGTTTACCATAAACTGATGGTTGTGTAACCTTCTTGTCTGCCTGGCAGTGTGTGTATACGAGTGGGAGGAAGGAATGAAGAGTAAAATGGAGTAACAGGAGTAGGAGGTGAAGACAAACTTGTCACTCACTTTTTTGTGTTACTTTGTTCATCTGTGTAAAAACACTTACTGAGCCACGCCAGTACATGGCGCTTTCTGTATGAATTGAGGACTGGTTTTGGTACGGGTATAAGATAGCATCTGCAAATACATAGTCTTGATTTAGAATAAACCAGATGTATTCGAATGCCTCCTCAGGAACTTGTGTCATCAGTCCATTTTTTGTATGTGTGTATGTGCATTTTTGTATTCCCCAGTGGCCCCACATTTTTTTTTTTTTGCCTACTTTCGCGCTGTTCATATTACTGTAGCTTGTACAGTCAGAGTCTTTTCCTTGTAAAGAGAGTAGAAGTAAAGTTACTGTGATTCCAAAGCTAATGAAGCAGAGGCACATTTATAGACAGATACTGAGGTAGGTAAGAGAGCATAGTGCTAGGTCCTTTTAGAATATTTTATGCCACATACAAACAAACTGAGACAAGAATGTCTGTCAGTGATGCTGGGGGGAAAARAAGTTGTCCTAAGTGTAAAGAAGCAAGATGTTAAATCTTTTGCAAGTTTTTATTTCCTGCTCTAGTGTTTGCTGGCAATTGATATTCCACACGGTAGACAAAATAACTAAGTCTGAGGACTGAAATGCAACAGCTTCTGCCCTTGCAAAGATTAACTGAGTCTGCAAAAATATGGACAGATTTTTTTTTTAACACAGGTTTTTGAATTTTGGCTTTCCACATTGTTAAATTCTTAGCTGGGACATGTATTACACAGTGAAATTCAGGAGTCCATAGATTCAAGATCTCATTTCAGGCCAATAATTCATTTATTTGTCTCTCTTTTTCCCTGAACTTAAACCATTTTCAGTAGTGGAAGCTGACTGCGTAATGGCAAATGAAGATCACAATAATTGTAAGGAATTGGATTGAAATCAAATATAGAATAAATTTTAGGCACTTGAATTATCCCAAAATATTGTCACCAAGAAAACAAAGAGAGGGAGGAGGATTAAATTCCTAAATTCCTGATTTACTTTAGATGATGTCCTGAAACATGTGTTTTGGATATGTAGAAAGAAGTAAATCCATCACTTCATGGTTTAGTTTCCTCTGGTGCCTGGGAAATGGGTTTAGTCAAGGTAGGAGTTATGAATTGCATCAGGTGAAAACTTTTTTCCTTATGATGTATTTCCATCCAATATCTCTAAGAGTCTATAAGAAGTAATAGGATCTGGTGATCAGATATATCAGAAATAGATATGTGTATATATATGTATATATTTAATCCTTAACTGGCAAATTTGCTGGTTAAGACAACTCCTGATAAAAGAGAGAGCAAACCTCAATGTTATTAACTCTGTGTTCCTGGAGTTGCCTGTTTTGGCAAGTGGGTTGAGAGGCAACTGTAGATAGTTTATTTTAAAATCCTTTTTTTTTTTTAACTGAAGTTTCATTGCCACTCTCATCTTACAAATGTGCTTGGCATAGAGTGACAGACAGAATTTCTGCCCGTGCCTTTGTTGCATCAAAAACATTGAGAGCAAGATTAGGTCCTTTTAGAAACCGTTTTTATTCCCCAGAAGACGAAGGATCTGTGATGGACCAGAATCATTAACATGTACCCCTTTCGTAATACTTTATTTTGACTAAAACCTAGTATTTTTCAGATGTGAGATCAGATACTCGAATATGTTATTTTTTGGATAATAAATTGCTTTCATCTATTTCTGTGGTTCAGGGTAATTTGAGTTTTGAGATGAAAGCTACTCAGGTACCTTGAGATGCATCAGCTCGTAGATCAACAAATCAATAAACATTTCCATACTGCAATTTGCATATACTTACAGAAAAAGAAAAGACAAACAATGAGTTTATGAGTTAGTCACYGTAACAAAAGAAAACTCCAGCTGAATTTTCCGAAGAACAGAAAAGATGAGTGTGGTCTTAGAAGCTGGCCACTGCCTCTTAGCCAGTACAGTTTACTACTCTTGTGTGAGGCTAATTTCAAGAGTCTGGTGAGACACCATCTCTAGAAACTGATGCTGCATGAAGAGATTTTGCTGGAAACAAATAAGAAGGGAGAGATAAGAGTGGAAATTTCTTACACATTATAGAGACATCTAAAAAAACCAGCTTGATATTGCTTCAGATAATTAAGATGTGATACCTGGAAACATCTMGTAGTTGTTTATAAAAGGATCAGGCATTTTGGGCCACGTCACACCAAGTTTTGATGCTTTTGTGATTCTGTAAGCAAAAAATTTTTGTATTTTTGCTGCTTTTCCTCATCTAGATATAACTTGCATTTTAATCAGTGCTGGAAGTTTTAGCTAATCGCTAACCACTAAAGGGAGGAGGAGGGGATTTGAAATTTCCTTGTAGCACTCCAAAGAAAGAAGTGCTGTCAGAAGTGATGGGTGGAAGAATTAATGTGTCGGAATAGGTGGTGGCTCTTAAACTCTTGAATGGTTTCCCAAGTTATCATCTGCCAGCTGACACCGTCAGTAACTGTGTTCATTCTCACAGCCCAGTAGAACTCTGAACTGAAATATATTATCAGTCTCAGTGAAAAGGCAGTAGGAAAAAGAACCCCTATTCTATCATCTCTCACCTATATTTTATTAATTACATGTTATTCATGTATGAAGGTATGTATGTGAGCAGATATGGTGGCTGAGCTGCCAGTTAGTGACTCTAAAATCATTAGAACTGTTTGGCTGTCCCATATACTGTTTTGACATACTCATGTCAAGCATTTTGAGTTTAAATTCTCATATTTAGGTAGGACAATAAGTAATTTGGCATAGGGCTATGGAATTAAGAATGTAAATTTCAGGTTATCCAAGTTTTCCAACTGTATTAAGGACTTAAAAAATCCATTTTGTTTCTTTCATTATTCATGTTTTTATTTTCAGTATGATGTGAACGCTCCATTGGTGATATGCCTTTAATATCAGATGAGCTCTTAGGTGCCACAGAAAGACAGTCACCCCAGCGCATGACAGGATTATTTATGCCTATACTAAGACCTCCAGGCCTGATTCACTTTGGGTAGGTGATAAAGAGAAGAGATTCTTTGCTCTGAAGAGCTCACCATATAAATAGAAGTTTAAAATACCTTGCCTCTTTCTACCCTTTGGTCTTTGCTGCTGGTATGTGTGGCAGGACTGTGCAGCCTCCCMTCCTTTTCTCCCAGTACTGATTTGAACACAGAGTGCAAAACTCACCAAGGAAATTTGTCAGAGATGGAAAATGTGCAAGGGCACAACTGGGCATCTCTGGCTATTTGAGTGTTCAGTGTATGTATTTCTTCCTATGTACTTGTATGTATAGGATGTCTAAGGTGAACATCTCTGATCAGATAATAGCTATTTTGTTATTCTTTTCCTTCAGCAAAAATACGCTTATTTGTCTTTGAGAATCACAAGAGATGGTATCTGAAGAGTGAATTGTTCTGGCTTAGGTAGTTTACATACTCTTGGCATATGCCATGTGTGGTTTTCAGCTTAAGTAGGTAGCTTTCTGCTATTAGAATAGGCTTTTCTGCATTTGCATTGTTGAAACAAAGTCTAACTTATTTCACCTGGTTTAGAAGAGGAAGATTTCTGCCTACATGTCTACACTGTAACCACCATAAAATCAGAGCACTAGCGCAGATGATCCTAGACCTTATTTATACAGTTGGTAGCTACTGTCAAGGAGTGCACTACTAGATGTCTCAATGAAGTTAACAAGGTTTTAATGAGTGCTAGCAAAGAAGCAACTGTATTGAGGGGCTCTGGCTAGTTCAGCTCTAACCACCTGCTTGGGAGCCAAGTCACGCCTGGGCATTTTGAAGTAGGTTCGTTTTCGGTAAGTGAATGGCCAAATTGGGATTCCCAACTCCCAGGTCACAGAAAGATTCATATATATATCCACATATGTACATCCATAATACATAATATAACGCTGAAAAAACAACTTCATCACATGTAGATCAGTTTGAAAAGCTATCAGAGCTACCTGAATAAATACATGCAGTATATTTGGGGTAAAATTTTGAGAGAACAGTCTTTGATAGCCTCCCAGGACTGCTGACTTTTAGCACTTTATGCTCTAGTTACAGAAAATGTCTTGACAAATTAATAGGTAAAAAAGAAGAGAGAATTGTGTAACTCATTATGTTTAACTCTCATATCTTCAAGGGATTCAAATTCCACGTGAGCTTTTTGGTCCATATGCTTATATGTGAAAGTTCTTGGTCATCAGTATGATTTAATTGTACAATTTTTATTGGAAGAAATGAACTTGTCTGTGTTTCTCTCTCTTTTGGGGGAGACTTGTTTGTTATGATGCATTTTCCTCAGTGCAAAGATCTTCCTATTAAAGATCTCACTCATAGGACCACCAGTGAATCTCAGATACTTCATTTTATTTTTATTTTAGCCTTTCGAGTTCATATTTAGTCTATTTCTGGTACTAGCACCTGGTATTTCTCTTTCACTCAGAGTATTAAAACGTTGCTGTATCTATTGTCAGACATAATTCATTCATACATTACTCTCTATGTTGTGTGCACTGCATATTACTTGTGCAATTATTTAATTAAAGCATAATTACAGGATGCCAACCTTGTAAAACAGCTGGATGAATGAGAATTTCACTTGAAAGTATAAGATTCATTCAGATTCAGCTTTTGGAAAGTGCTTATTCACTGGGAACGTAACTGGCTTTCGGGAGCGATGCTTCTCTGCRTCAATAGCATAAATGCATTTTACTCTGAAAAACTCCCCAGAGGGTTCATGCTATTTGTTTGTTTGTTTTTAGTGCAAATCTGGTTGGGCTGTAGGCCCAAGTCTTCCTGTCTTTGTGTGATTTTCGTTTGTGTGAGCAATATGAAAACAAATTGTAGATACATCTAGAAAGGTTAGCAGGGTGTGCTAAGCAGAGGCAGCAAACAACTGGGAGAGGAATGGGAATAGTTCCCATATAACCTTTTTTCTAAACTATGTAGTGGAGGCAAGCTTCTTCCACCAATGTTTGGCCGGAGGATGTCAAACTTCTGATTACAGGGTTCTGGAGTTCAGGCCTTGGGGCTTTAAAAATGTAAATGCAAAGAGTTAAAGCTCAGTTTTGATGTTTAGCTAGATATTTCAGAAGATATTTCATAAATATAAAATTGACATCTGTGGTAATTCTGTTATGAGGTTAGTAAATGGGAACTATTTCTGTTTGGAAAACTAAATTTACAGCAAGAATACTCCTAGTACTTAGCTTAAAATACTTGTCCTGGAGAAATCAGTTGTTCGTGTGATGAAACAAAGGAAGTCAAATAAACCAGAATTGAAACAAATGGTTGGATTTCTTCCAGGAAACTTAAAAATGTATTAAGAAAATTGAATATGCAACTAGAATTAATCAAGGATTATGAGATTGTATTAAATTCAGCTAGTAGGGTAATTTAGTAAATACCTAGTCTAAAGAAAAAGTGGAATGTTCTCTTTTCACCACTTTTGTTAATATGACTGATTTTCATTCATTTGTGTGATGATATTGCTTTTTCCATTAATAAAGTAACTTCTGTAGTACTGTTGCATTGGTAGGATACGTTGGCCTGAGAACAAGAACTAAAAGCTTGAGACAAAATCGCAGAAGACAAACACTAAAAACAGTGCAAGGCTAATGCAGTTTCCTAACTGAGTCCTCAATTGTCCTCCTGAAATTGTGCAGAAGAATAAAGCAAGATCAAATCCATGTGTTCTTGCAGCAGAATCTTGTGATGATTGTATCCACGCTGTCCACAGAAATCACTCTTAGTGCGCAGAGCTTAGGCAATGAGATGTGACGTTTGAGGAGGAAATGGGCACATCTTAACAGCAGTAATTCTGGTAATGGGCAGCAAGTGTAGAGCAAACTGAAGACAGAAACTGGTGAATGGGGACATTTATGCCATGCTCTTGAGAAATGATTTAAGTACGGATATTTTCAACATGCACAATGTTGAAATACATACACAAACCCAAATATTTTAATCTGAGGTGAGGTAGACTGATTAGAAGTAGTCATGTTTGTAATTAAGTGTTTTCTGTTTGTCTGAAATAAGGCCTCCCCTTAGCAGTTTTTCTTGGGCAGGACCACCACTGAACTTCATCAGAGAGCCTGAGGCTATCTTGTGTCTGCGTGTCAGGTCTCGGCACTTGAGGTCAGTGCTGGAGCTCTGGCATTTTGGGAATGTGGAGGCCAGAGTCCCCGTGCTTCTCAGAGCACCACGCAAGCACGCAAACCAGCCAGGGCTAAAATCTGAGAAGGGCAATCTTCTGTTTGTTTTCTGTTCAAGTAGGTTAGGCTAATAGTTACGGCTTTCATGTTTTCCCAAGAGCAGGGAACTGAACTGCTTTTGAATAGCTCTCACATGCCTTTCCCCTGGCCAGGGACTGTTATAGCCAGCCAGTGAAAATAGCTTACCAACTGCATAATTTCACCCTAACTGAGTTCATGTTCTACAACAGTGTAACAGATGCTAATAGTTTTCAGAGGGCTTGTTTTAAAATACTGTGTATATATTTAGTTGTCTCCCCTGTTTTTCAGCAGGCCATCAAGAAGGATGGTCAGCAATTTACTCTGGGGACAGGGAGGAGAGGTAGATTTTTCTAGTGTTAGGAGAGGATTTGCTGTGTGCATGGGTTTCATTCTTGGACAGAGGTTTGGGATAGATCTGCATTTTGTGGTTTTTTCATCCCATATGTCAAGCTCAAGTGGTTAAAGGCATATCCAAGAAGATGCAGCCCCTGATTGTGTAACTGTCTGTGTGAATGGAAGCAGGCAGCAGATGCTCCACCAGTACTTCTCTGACAGATAAGGGAACAAAGAAAACAATATTGACGTTTGTAACAGTGTTATTCTACAGGTACAAATAGTAAATATAGTACATTGTCATATCACTTCCAAAATTAGTTCCTATATCTATGTTTAATCGTTCCATTTCCACCAAAATATATCARTATTTTTATATTATTATTTTAGTATCTTGTCCATTGCTGTTCTGATAAACTATGTGACGAAAGGAGAAAAGTTGACTGAACAATAGGGAAATAAATACATTAAAGCTGCCTCTTTTTATTATAAATGTTGAAATGCATGATTATTGGTAAGAAAGACTTGTTTTGCACAATTCATGCCCTAGAGTTTTTCTTATTCTCCAAACAATACAGCCATTTCGTAGATACAGAATCCCTTTAGAGCAGAGAAAAAGCTTTTGTGTAGTCAGTAAACTGGTCATATATTCACAAATATTCAGTGTTCAAATGTTTTGGCATTAAGATTTTTAAACAAAAAGATGCCATGGAGAGCATGTCAGTGGAATTTAATATGCCAATAATTCACATCCAAACCATAAGCTGAATAGTTCCTGTCTATGTTATAGAAATCAAGATTCTGAATATACCAGTAATGCAAATGAGCAAGTACACCTACGACAGAACAGATAACGCATGACTTTCAAATGGGATTAATAATGGAATGAGTATTCTTGTCCGTATCTAACAGCTGCTCATGTAGTCTGTTCTACAGAAAAAAAGAAAGGGAAAACATTCTCATTTTGTTTTTAATCTAAGGTCTATTTGAAGAGGCTGTCAAAAAGTGTGTGAACTAATATAACTACAACTGAATAGCACATAACCAGAAACTGTTAACATAATTTATGTCAACATTACTTTGTCAAGCACAGCATACTTTCTCCAACCTGGGTTAATGCTGCAAGGAAGCAGGTGAAAAGAAGATCCTGTGCTACATTGGATTAATTGTGGGTTTAGTATGCAAAAGAAAGTCTTGCTAAGCATTGAAAACACTGTATAGAGGGAACATAGTCCAGCTGCTCTTTAACAAATAAGCCAGTAAACTTGTTTTAAATGGAATTTCAAAAGGCTCCTGAATGACCGTACTATTTAACAATTAAGACCAAGCACTACTCATTTCCTCCTACTCCTATTCTCTTTTACTAGAATCAAGTTGAACTTCAATTTCCACTGCCTGTAGAAATGACTCTGAAAGCTGCCCAGATTGACCAAAATCTGTCACTACAAAGATCAGACCACAGAAGAGTGATTCAGACAGAGACTGAGCATACAATAAGGTAAGTGAGTAGTGGTATAGCAGTATACAAGCAAAAAATGAGCAAAGTGAATTAAGCTAGACTTTTCAAAGCCACCTAATTTTTGTGTGACTTTTGTTTCTAAATGCTTCGCCAGTGGATCTGAATGACAGTCCTAATCAGTGAGCAGATCAGGCAGGGAAATGGCATTCTGTTTCATGAAAACATGAGCTTTCAGGAATATTTTGTGTCTTGATGAACTAAAAACATAGTACCTTGAACTTAGGAACCAGATTCCCAAAGTCTTTTATAAAAAAGTAAATAAATAAAAATAAAAGCTAACCAATTAGTAAACAAGAACCTGGTTGTTTTCACTGTGAATACTGAGTGCAGAAACTGTCCATCATACCCATTCAATCCTTAGCTACCTGACCTCAGAGTCCCTTGCTCCTCAAGTGCTTGCCTAGCAGTTGGATCAGAGGTCGTGCCTTCTGCTCTGTCTCTAATAGCCCAATTTTTGGACAGATGCATGTGCTTACATTGGTAAAATGGACCTATCATCTCTTAAGATAAAATTAATGTGATCAGTGAACAGTTTATGAATGTAGATGTTTCCTTTGTTTTTCTCTGATAGGATCTGAAAATAAATGAAAAATCTGTTGTAGAAGTGTAAGCAGTCATGGAGCTTAGGTGTTGCTGGCTCTTGGCAAAATTGTGCTGGCTTGTTGAAATTCTGGAGTTTGATGGCAGAACATACTGAGAGTCTATCAGCATAGGGTATTGATATTTTAAACTGACTTTAAAGGGGGATGATTAATAAACACCTGGAAAGGTCTTCAGATGGCAGTACTGCTGTTCAAAGGCAAGAGTAAATAAAAAAAAAAAATCAGTGATACATGGAAAAGTTTACTTACAACTGAAATACATATATTTTTTAAAATAAGTTGCTGTACAAGTCGTTGATTCCTGACAATAACTATGAGCTGCTTTTCAAGCAAATAAAATTACTTACTGAAGGTTGGAGCAAATAAAGTAAATGTGATTACTGCTGGAAGCCCTCTTCAGAGACATTCTATTTGATAATGGTTTAAGCATAAGCCAAAGTGGTTTCCTAATGGGTGATTGGTATTTCTGACCTACAGGTATGAAATATCACCTACAAGCGACTGGTAATAGTTACCCAAAAAACAATCTTAACAAAGGGGTATTATATTACTGAAGGTTTGTTCTGGGAGATTTTTCTCCTTGAAGAGCACTTGAATGTGATATTTTACATGAGACCTTTCATTTAGACCTTTCAAACTATTCTCTCGAGCTGATACAAGTGGAAACAGGGAATGAAGGGGTCCTGGTTTGAGACAGCRGAAGAAAATGAAGGAGAAGGACCTGCTGTGAAGGGTGATGGGATGGTTTAAAGAGAACTGCAGGAATAGCGTGATACAGGGAATTACATGGGACAGACTGGTGCTTGTTGACAGACGTTGGCAAGGAAGATTCAAGGTGCTTCTTTGGGCAATTCTTGCTTCCTGTGAATCTTGCCTCCACCTTCTATTTTCGTACTTAACACTATTTTAAGGGAAACAAAGCTGTGTGAATAAAAAGAGAAAGGCACCACTGGCTGCCTAAAACAGAAAGAATGCTGAAGGTAGGGGAGCTCTGGAGTGACGAAGGGGTCATTTCAGTAAACAGTTAAGGGGACTGGCATAGCTCTGGAGTATACAAATCTGTATAAGAGGCATCTTGCATTGAAAACACTGTCTCAAATGTGTCTCCTAGTACAATTGAGATTTTTCTGGAAGTTTGATAGAAAGAATTTTAGCAGATCCATCAAAATTGAAACACACTGGAAAAGCTAATTTTTGTTCTTTAAAATCTTGCTTCTTTGAGTAGTGCTGTGGAGATTTGAACACTGGGATAAAACACAAATGTGCAAACCTTTGAAAAATCACTTCATGTGCTTGCTCAAATCTGGCCTCAAGTATTTCGGGCTTTGACGTTTGCTTTAAGGATGTAGCACAATGAAACGGGATAACTATATGCTTGTATTTCTTGTTTCCAACTATAGGCATTGTACTGAATGTAGGAAGACTTTTTCCTTCCTAACTACAGTTTTCTTATCGTAAGTTTTATCCAGTAATTTCTAGGGCTAACACTTACTTTGCCAAGTATATATTCTTTTAAAAATACAGTATCAGTCTGTCCACGAGTCATGAAAGCTGGTCTGTCATGTATTTGAGTTAGTGTGTTAGCAGGACAAGAGTCAGGGAAATACATCATGACAGCTGTAACACTGTGTACTGAGAAATAACACATGATAAGGAAAATTAATGGTAGTATCACATCAGCTAGTATAAATGTGACTGGTAATTTTTATTTGTATAGGCTTTCTGGTTTTGAGCTATTGATATTATGTAGAGGATAAAGAAAAGTGACAACCTGAACAGCTGCCTATTGAAACTCAGTGCTTGAAATTATGAAATTTGTAGATTGGTTTCATCCTGTGATTTTACTGTTCATCATAGTGGCATCTGCTAAAAGCTCTCATGGTAGATATTTCTAACACATTTTTCAAAAAGCATTAATGATTCATTGTCTGTTCTTGTTTTTAGGGCTTTTGTTTTGTTCCTTGTGTGTAGTGATTTCATGAGCTCGTTCCCAAAGTCCTGGGGCCAGATTGATCCCTGGTGTATCTCCTTCAAAGCTAGCTGAGGGTTGGCGGATTGATGCAAATTGTTAACATTTTTTTGCTAGTGTCATATTGGGTTGAGTCCAAACAGAACTATTAGATGTCACTGTGCTTGAAATATAAAGTTTAGAAGCTTAGACTTAGGTACACTTCTGTCTAGCTTCATGCTACATTATTTTATATTAGATATGATTTTTTTGTAGTTTTATTTGATCCCTGTTAATTTATAATTCAATATAATCCTGTTAAACTAGCTGGTTTTTTTTTGTCAGTTATACTTTGTTGTTGACCAGCACCATTTAAATTTCTCTGAATCCCATCTTCTTGCCTGATTTGCCTGAATAATTCAGGTGGGAGAAAATGGTTTTAATGGATCATTTTATTCATAGCTTATTGTCTTTACAGTCTGCATGCAAATTTGTTGGTTCAGAATCAAATGCATGCAAAGTTGTGGGTTATTTAGGAGWATGTGCTTACAGAAATGTCTCATCTGGTTTGAGTATGAAGATCAAGTTGATTATACACATGAATGATCTTAATACACTCAGGACACCTTAAGAATTAAGTAAAGATGACTTGTGCTGGTAGGTAAGAAGTGATATTTGTAATAACAAAGCCAACAAAAGTCCTGCAAGAGGATTAGAGGAAATTATGTTGTTCAAAAATCACAAATCTGAGCCTTCATTCAGACTTGCCTACGAGCTTCTGGAGTCCTGCTGATTTAAATACAGGTCTTCCCCTGCTGTTAGCAGTCTGAGCTGCTTTTCTGCCTATTGGCACTTGCTAAGGAGCTTCAGACGCAGTTTGGCAGGTCCCTGGACAGATAGCAGTGTCGACATTCCAGTATTGCCACCGTGCGAACAACTGTGTGTTGTATCCCATGAAAAGAAGTGATTTGTTTTAGCTGAAAGGAAACCCCCACAAACAGATTTGGTTGGTAGTTAGTTCTTGAGGACTTCATTCATGTCCTTGTGTTTGTCTGGGATAGCGAATACGTAGCTTTTTATCTCCTATCCTTTGCTCCTAACAGATTCAATCCTGCAATAAATTCTACTTTTGTTTCTCTCCATCACAGTCCATGAAAATGGTTCTCTTCATGTTTGTATGTTTATTTGTACTTGTTTCCTATCAGAGGCATATTAAAKTTTGTCTAATACTTCAGCTTTTCACATTTTTCTGCTACAGACCACACAGGAAGCTGAAATACTGCATATTAGTTCTACAGGAGCGATTTACTCCCATACAGTTTATTGATGCCTGACTGTGTTTGCAGGTAGAACTCTAATTCCCTCATTTTGAGAAATCACATATCACAAGTGTTGCAAAATCTGGAATGTCAGAAAAGACTAGATTTATAAATTTAAACTCAAATTGCCTATATCAAGAATGTGATGCAACTCATACCAGTCTTTTCTAACTGGCCTCTGCTTCTGAATCATTTCTGAGTAATCATCATCACCTTGACATGCAGCCAGTAATAAGGTTCATTTGCTAGCATACACTTTTTCAACTTACTTTTGGTGCCCAGAGTAGTGTCTTAAAATGATCCATTCAAGGGGAGGTACAAGTTAGTGTAGTTTTGTCATTTGCCCTTTTGATTTATTGCTGTGGATGAATAAGACCATATTTTATTGTACTTACTTGACAAACAAGAGTCAAGAGTCTCCTACTATATATCAGTAGTTCTAGTAGGCAGAAAGGATACGGCTGTGTTTTTCTTCTCAGAACGTCTTCCCAGCAGTTTTTGGTGAGAACAGAGAAGCTCTGTCACAGAAAAGACCATTGCTGTCTCCATTTTTGCTGTTTTCATTTTTTGCTTTGAGTGGTGATGAGTTTAACTTCTTTGTAGCAGCACTGATGGACATTTGGCTACTAGGAACTGGATGTAGGGAAAGTTTAAATAGCAGTTGAATGATATTGCTTGTGATTTCTCCATACAAATATATGAATAAAGTTCAACAGCAAATATTATAACTGAACAGCTGGAGTTGTTCATGTGTGAAAGACAACTAAATCAAGGTAGATGAATTAATCTTAGTGAATTTTTGAGGCATTTGGCTTGTTTTTCTTCTGGAGTTGTACATGAATGCTTTGGGCATTTACTGATCTCCCCCCTCACCCCCTTTATTTATTCACAAAATTATTTTCCATGTATAACTGGGCAAATTACTTGTTAAAGGTACATAACTTTGTTGATTGCTTTATTTATTTATTTTTATTTTGTTCAACAGACAAGGAGAAAGGAATTTTAACTAATTGGATGAAGGTAATATTTTAAACCCTGCAAAACCTACCAGCAGATATATTATGGATTGGTTTGCATCTCTGAAGTCTGAAGAATATCAGTGTATTGGTGCTGGTGTAAAGCAGCTTTTGTTTTGGTGTTATTTAATATTCTTTGCTTGTGTATCGTGAAGTAGTAATCTTGCTACCTAACCAGGGTCAGCAGATTTAAAAGTAAATTTTAAGTTTTAACTTGTAGGGCAGTGGTTAGGGCAGGCTTCTGAAATTGGCCTGGGGATCTTTATTTTCCACTCCAGAAAGAGGTACCTATTGTTTTGCCAAGTTAACTAAACTTAACTTTGAACGAAATTCACCCTTTTCTGTTTCCGTTGCTCTCTAAAGTTCCTTGAATGATTGCTCTGAGCAATGAATGTATAGACTGAAGTTTATGAAGAAGCAGCTTATCAGTTGAGGTATTTTTGTTATGTGGCAGACAAGGCAAAGTCTGCTTCTGTTTGGCAATTTGGCATTTGTACTGTGTAATAAATATTTCTGGAATGGTTGAATTAGACTTTGAGTTTATTTGGATGTGGAGGATTTCATCCTTCAGTGTGKATGAGGAGGAACAAAATCATTTTTTGTTAACGTTTCTGTGACAGGTTCTGGAATTGGATGTATTTGAAAACAGAAAATCTGTAAAGATACTTTATGTGCTGTTAAGTCATTCCTGCAGGCATATTCTATTAAACACACGATGTTTTTTATGTCCGTTAGTGTGAGGAAATTTCACATCAAGATACTGACTGGGAAAGATCCTCTTGGAATTCTTATTTCTAACCTTGGATTGCTCCAAGAGAGCTCTAGAAACATCATGTCTTTAAGAGTRCTTGAAATTACCCACTCATTCCTTTGGGAAGTAAATTATGGAGATGGAAGCAGGCTGCAAGCTTGGATTCCCTCATCAGATGCTGGGAGTGGGGAAGAGGTGTTTATTTTAATGAGATGATTATTTACAGAAAGAGAATTAAAAATCTTCTAGAAGGTGAGGAAGGGGACTGCTTCATCTGTTTACAATAAGCAGACAAAACAAATTGTTCTCTAGCAGCAATGTGTTTTGTACATCTGTAAATGCAATTACTAGCAGAATGTTTGTGGGCCTAATAAGATTAGATCCATACATCTTTTTTGTAACACATTTGACTCTTTGCTGCAGTAGATTTCGTATTTATTTTCCTTTATGATATTATTTTACGAATGAGTAATGTAGTTTTGTATGAGTGGAAATAAAACGGATTCTCATCCTCAGTAAATTGCTTAATAATAATGTCATGCATTTGCTTTYGATAAAATGCTAAAGAATATAAAGAAAGATTGTTTTTCAACACGAGAGGAAAAGAACGTACATTGTTGTGGGTAAAACTGGAATTTTAATTAGCCTTGCCAACAAAAATCACTAATTTTATCAAAAACATTGTCATATTTTCTAGTAAGAATGACACTAACACTGGCATTGGAGGTAGTACCCTRGTCACGTTTATATTCCTCTTGGAATGTTACTCAGTAAGTATAAAAGCCAACAAACTATGTTGGCTATGTACAAAATGTTAGTAAATAAGCAGTGTTTAGAGGCATCCTCTTGAGCAACGTTGTGATGCCACTTTATAAAAGTTGTCATTTTTATTCATAGTATCTAAATTCAAAATAGCATGGAAGTACCACAAGTGGAAAAAAAAATCCTTGAAAAGCAAGTTTCAGAATTGCGGAATTGTTTTCACAATTGAATATACTTATTTCTGAACACTTCTGTATGATTTTTCCTGAATTAAAAACTTACCTTTTTCATTCAGATGCCACTTTTGTCTTCCGGTTTACTAGGTTAAGTAGAGTAAGATGGAACAGATTTATTCAAACAACAACAACAACTGAACCTGGTCAAGGCTGAGCAGACTTTTGTTGGCTTATGTGGATGAAGGAATTTAAGGCAGTACTGACTGCACTCTTCTCTCCTCAACATTAAGGTGGTCTTTGCTCTCTGCAGCAGTCTGAAATGAAGGTTCTGGGTGTTACTGATGATCTTATTTCACAGATTTTAGCATGCCAGTATCAATTATACCCTGGTCTACTTCCTAGTATCTTTTTCAATCTATGCATTTGATGTTAAATCCCAATGAAGTAGCGTATATGCTGATCAGACACTTGGCCTCTATCAACTATCTTACTCTCTGTGTCAGGAAATACACAGTTGTTAATGGAAAAAAAAGCGTCTATAGTCATCACCCCAATATCTATCACAGCAGAGTTTCTTAAATGCCAGGAATACCAAAGTACTTTCTAGTTTCCCTAAACTAATGTTGTATTACAGCATTTCTGTTTATTCGTTCATTTATATTCGCTGTCTAGACCTTATGAAAAACCTATTAGATCATGACTTTCAGAGAGAAACTTTATACACAGAGCAATATGCTGTACATTTCCATTTATTTTTATTTTTAACAAGAAAAGCAGATCTGTGAAGACTTCATTCCCCTAACATACATTCTTTCATTTATACTTTAAAGTATAATGAAGTTGCAGTGCTGTGTTTYGACCTCACTATAGGTTGCTGTAGGAATTGAAACATTATTGTGGCTTCATGGAAAAATCAAGCTCGGAAAGGATAGGTTCAGAAGGGACAAATCTCTTTATCTTTAAAAGCTATTATCTTAGGTAATAATTGGAGGTGACAGGGAAGAGAGAGAGATATAAGCAGAAAAGTGTATTGATTTGTGTGTTAATTCTGATAAAGCTGGAAAATTCTATCAACATCTAATTCCTTGTTGCAAATAGATGAAACAAAACAAAACCACTCAGCCTGTGCATTATTATTAACCCTTACATTTATCACAAGCACGATACATTGATATGCAATTCTTGCTGCCTTAACAATGTCACCATACCAAGAGCTCTTGCCAGTTAGGGGAAGACTGTGGTGAAGAGTCGTGAGAGTTTCCTTGCTTAGAATTTACTTCCCGGATGTCTGCTTGTGGAAATATGTTTGGGCTATTCTGTTTTTCCGGCTTTCAAGTTCATGCTTAACCAARAGGATTAAAACATCAGGTGTATATAAAATTGTGCTGTCTCTGTAGCTGGAGCTAAATCCTCTCTCTCAATTGTTTTCTGGATCATTCARTCCGATAGAACATCAAATTTATGAGGAAAAACATGAAGTGAAAGGGCCTTACTCAGTACTSCAGGTGACCACTCAGATCCTCTTGGTTTGACCTGCAGAAATGTATTGAATAGAGCCAACTGCTAGGCAGGGCAATGACGAGAAGGCCAGGGCCAGTCATCTGCCTGGTGTACTGGTGGTGCAGGACAGCATCCCCCAGTGCAGGTGTCCCTGCTCTTGGTGGTAAGAGCTTGACTGTGCTAGGGCCCACAAATAGGAAAAGACTTTTTCTGCTTTCCAAATGTGACTAGCTGCTGGTACAAATGTTAAGCTTTTCTGAGTGGTTAAGCTTATCTGGCAAGTACGTTAGGAGCTACTTCATGCTTTGAAGTGAGTGGTAGGATGGGAATGGTAAGCTAGGCCCTTGCCATGGCCTCCTCCTACTGCCTGAGGAGAGGAAGCTACCGCATGCAGTCTCTTCTCAAGGCAGAAAGCAGCTCAGCTGTCATGGTGCTGATAGGGAGACGGCTCCCTTTCCTTAAAATCTATACAGAAACAGGTATGCAAGTATGCTCCAAGTGGCTTTGCAGAGCCTCCTGCTCAAGGGCACAGTGATCTTTGCCAATTCCATAGCTCTTTTCAGAGACAGTTTTATTGGAGTCCCTCTTTAGTTAATTGACTGCAAGCTTCTGTCAACATCACACGGTTGTGTATACGTGTCTGTGTATTTCTTTCCACTGGATCTCTCTGATTCAGTCATTTTTTTATTTAAACTTTTGTGTCTTCTACTGAAGCCCTCATAAGGATAACACTGTTTTGACAGGGGCAGAGTTCTGTTACACTTGCGTGTGTATTATTTAGTATGAGTGTTCTCAATGTCTTTTAGAAGATAGCAAACAGTACTTTTCAATCATCAAGCATGCTTGTCAAGAGAGGTTGGACTGCAGTCTTTCTAGTGGTGTCTGAGAGCTGTTTGATCTATGGACAGCTGTGTCTTCTACATTCCCTCTTCTGCTTTCCTTCTAGTTATATTGGATATCATATTGCTGCTGTGCAAGCCAAGTGATTAATACAGTCATTAATAGTGAAGATCTTGAGATGCTTTAAAGTAGGATTATTCATTGCAGATAAATGCATGCCTACTTGCTTCCTTCAGATTCAAGAAAGTATCAAGCTGCAAGGGGGTGGACTGGATTCTGAATATCCTGATGCTGATGATTTTTCAGTTGCAGGAATTTCATTTTAGGCTCATCTTTGCATTGCAATGTTTAACATGCAAAAGGAACACTTGGAGGGAAGAGGTTTGTTAAAGACTGAAAAGTCTCCTTGGAAGTCAGGGGTATTGTCTCCTACCATTCTGTATTGATATGTAGACACCTTCTTGTGTTTCTTTCGGGGGATCCTTCACTCCTAAATAACCACTGTCAAGCTAATGGAAGTAGTATACAAAGAAAATCAGATTTTTTAAAAAATTCTGTGCTCACAAGAATGCAATCGTACTGACTTATTCATTCATACTGAGCTTCTCTGTGTATCACAGTTTACTGCATGAAACTGGGACCTTTTGTGAGTGCTGATCCATTAAAGTAATTGATGGAGTTGAAAATGATTTCTGACTCCAGATCTGTGAAAGAATTCATCTGTTTATTAAGAAGAGCTGTTCTCATACTATATCATTTGACTTATTATTATTAAACCATATCTAAATCGGAGGAAAGAGGAGAAATCTTCTTTGTAATGTGTTTTGACTGGGGAAGCCATGCAATGAAAGTTTATGGTAATAATAATAAAACAAATGCTAGCAAGTTTCTTTGCAGAAAGGCCATTAAAATAAAATGAAATATTAATTGTACTGTGAATTCCAGATTGATGTTCTGATGAATCTCAAATCCAATGCAAGAGTGAAATCTGTATAATAGAAAAATTTATGCCACGATTGCTCCTAGCTATACCAATAAGAGAGAGACATTTAGCATTAGAATGAACAGTGCATTAATGGGCTTAAAATATAGCACTACATTAAAAAATATTATGAGTGATTAAGAACTGGGATTAAAAGAGTTTATGTATAATAGAAAACTGATGCATTTTAAGGCACCCAGCCAATTTTACAATAGATTGAACCTTCCTGCGATGCTTTGCCTGGAGAATGACTTTGCCTGGTTGCTCTGTTGTATTTGCACTTTGTGATGCAGTGGAACAATCTGCTAGGTTTGTAGTGTGGGATATTCCTGTAAGTAGTAAGGTTGAGACAGATATGAGAAAAATGTTAGTTGTGCAGAAAAGGGAATTCAGCATGATACCTGGGCTTATTTTTATATAGGAAAATGTTAAGGTTCATAAGGAATTGTTTACGGGTCTGGGAATGCATGCACACAGTTTCTAGGGAGTATTGCTGAGGGCACTGCCTGAAGAGTAAAGAGAATCTGAGTTCTCCTGGTTCCTGAGTCTTCCATTGATCTCCTGATTGACCTTAGCTTAAAGTCATTATACGTTCCCATTTCTATTCAGCCTTCCTTCGTCTTGGTCTCTACCCCAAAGTGCATCTAAATACATAATATGTTTTTTTTTCCTAGTTTATTTGGATGGCACATAGCATAATGGGGCATTTACATGCTTCCATATTAAATTACCATCCTTCCAAATATACAGAAATACAAGGTTTAGTATGATAATATTTTCTCAAAACTGGTATATATTTTCATTCAGAATTGGAGGATAGAACTAACTGTAAGGAAAAGTCAGTCTGGGAAAACCTGTTCCCAGTTGAGAAGTTTCATAAAGCTAGAGATGAAGAGAAGAATGCCTACCTCACCTTGTCTTTCTGTCATGCTGGAACAATGTGGAGGAGATCTTAGAAAATCCCATAGCTGATAAAATACACAAAATCATTTGTTTGCTCCACTTTGTGAACTGTTACCATTGAGAGATAGGGCTGTTTTTTTTGTAGTTCTGTGTTTTTCCTTAACAAAAAAATAGTAAGGTGGAGGGGTACAGGTTAAAAGACCTGCTGAATGCCTGACAGGAAGTCCATGTCTCACTAAATAATGAATGCCAGTAGAATACAAAGTTCCTCCACTCATTAAATCTTTATAACACCAACAAGAATAAAAGAGAACAGGCCAGCCAGAAGTTTGTGTTTATCCTTAATCATAAACAAAGAGAAAATGGATCTTTTGTGTCAATAAAGTGAAATGAATTAAGAGCTAAAGAAGAACTTGATTATATGTCTGACGTACACTGGAGTTGGGCATCTTGTTGTCAAAAGACATTGTTGAGGTAACCAGCTGTCTGTGCAGACTGAAAAGGGTTTGAATGTGGAGTACATATAACTACAGCTTGTTTGAAAAAAAAAGAAAGAAAAAACAAAAAGATGCAGTTACTCATATCTCTGGACTCCATATTTGATTGTAGAAGATTGGGACTGGAAAAGAACTTTCTCAAAAGGAAAATCATCATGTGTTTATTTACTGTGGAGGTTCTAAAATGCACCTCTAAAACAGCTGGTTCAACACAAAGTTGTTAATTGGAAAATGGGATGAGCCCCAAAACTGAGTCTGCTCTGATTAGTGGCTTTTTTGTCTTCTGCCTGGTTATCTAAATGTGTAACATTCTCTGTGAAATAGTCAAGAGCTGCCTGTTGCACACCAGATGGATTCCCCCCACTTCTAACTGCTTTTTTCCATTCTCCCCCTTACAAGAAACCCTCAACAGCTCTCAGTGAGTCTTTCTCAAGGCCACATACTTTTGCTCTTGATGCTGTGCCAAAGCAGCCTTTTCTGCCAATGCCCTGAGCCTTCCAGCCTGAGAACCATCTTGACTATGCACATAGCCCTTTCCAAAGAACAAACACCTGGCCAAAGACTTTCTGCCCAACAAATTCCAGTTCCTGAAGGCCTTACAGTGATGATGGCATGCACCAGCCTGAATAAAGCAGAGCCAGACTGATATCCTGTAAGGCCTTAGCTTTGTTGATCTTAACAAGAGTTTGTAAGCCCTACTGAAAGAAAGGAGTTAATTAACACTTGCACCCATTGAGACAAGCTTTACTATTTATGTATTAGCCAGCCTACAGCAGTGTAGTGAATAATATTTTGGTCTGTGTTAGGGTGGCAGCCAGGGACCCAGCATGTTATAACAAAAGTCATGCTTTGTTCCACTACCTTCAGCAATTCTTCCACATTGAACATCACTTGTGACCCTGTTCTGCAGCTGAGATAAATAGAGGTTCTGAAATAAAGAACTTGAGTTTTAATGATCTCTTTTTCTCTGGTTTAGTGACTTTAATCTTCTATTTTTTGTAAGGCTTTTTGGAGTTCAGACTAGAACCAACATGAGGAATAAACTGGAAAAAAAAGTAACTCTTATGAGTGGGCCTACCTATCTCTGCTGGATTTGAGGTTCACAGTAAGGTATTGAAACCCCAATCTGCTACATTCAGAAGCTGACCTACAATTAATGTCAAACGAGCTCAGAATTACTTCTCGGTACACATAGGTGGCATATGTACTCTCTCAGAGCCACCATATGTTTTAAGACTATGGTTATTTTTCAGGTTAAATTTGCAAAATGAATCAACAGAAGCACTGTCTTTGTGAGCAGAGGATGCAGCACCGTGCAGAGTTTGCGGTGGCGTAGCTGTATTTACAGGCATGCAGCAGGGGTTAGCTGCACTAATATTCACCTTGCTGCTTGGGCAGTTGTCCCAGCAGCTGCGGTGTTTCACATGGGGAGGCACTGATGACTGTGGCCTGGCGGGCCACTGGCTTGGAAGTTGAGCTGAGGATGCCCTCAGGAAGTACCTGAGGATGCAGGGTGCTTTTGCACCCTGCAAAAGTGCTGCAGACAGACCCTTGGAGAAGAGGTGCTGGCAAGGGATGCAGCCAGGCTTTCTAGGAGCTCAGAGATGCTGCCTGAAACAAGTGCATTCAAAGCTATGTAGAATATAGAATATATGCTTAAAGTTGGGCACAGTCTCCATAGCTGTGATGTATCTGGCTTCACAACTGTCAGATCTTCACTCTGTCACTTCTTCTTATGCAACATCCCCTTCTGGCCACTCAGAAATGTTTCCTACATACTGGTTTTACGAGGGAATGCTGAAACAATGCAAACACTTCAATTCAGAAGAAAGGAGATGGTAAACGCAAGGGTTATTTTTATGGAGAATTGAGCTTTCATGAGATACCTGTATGCATAAGTAGTATCTAATCTTTTCTGAAATACATGGTGGATTTTTTGTTGTTGTTTTGTGAGGGGCAGGGTTGGAAGTGCATTTACTTTACAGTGCTTTTCCCTTCCTGCTTACGTAAAAAAAATTAAGCAAAAATCCCTGATAAAACCCAGTCTGCCTGCATGCAAAGCATCCCAGAAGGTGGCAGCTGGGAGAATATCAATGAGCCATACAACGTGGTATTGTAATGTCAAAGCTAGGGTGGGCTGCAGGGGCTCTTGCTTTCTCAGTTCATCTAGGCCTGGAACATGCCACCTTTAGGAAACTTTTGCTTTCTTCTAAGATTTTTTTTTTTACCCTCCTCACAACATATTTCTTTCTTCAGACATTAATTCCATGATAAAGAGCAGTGTGAAATTTTAACCATCTTTTTACAGTTGTTCACTTTAAGCAGAGGCTTAAATGCCCTGATAAAACATATAAGCTAGCAAGGAAGGAAGCTGAGTTTGTCTGAAGTCTCAAATGCCCATACATTTGAGCATGAGGTTTTTCTTTTATTTTATCACTGAGTGTGGGCTAATGTTACTCAAAAAGGTATTGATTTTTTTTAATAGGGTAAATAAAAGCTGCACCAGTAAAATTGTGGTGATGCTAAGTTGTACAGGGAGCATATCAGTATCAAACATGCTGAAGATGCAATTAATATTTACACCTATTCCTGTTTTGGAAATCCACTGTAACAAGAGAAAAATGTTTTCTCTGGAAATGGTTTGTTTCTTGTCCTCACTGGACATATAGCAAGGCTTTGTTGACTTTGTTGACTTATATCCTTTTTCATATTTTCATATCTGTTACTGTGTAAGGAAATACTTACATAGTATCTCTTCCTTCTGTATCTGTTCTTTGTGTGAGGAAATACGTAAGTAGGAAATACGGTGTCTTGGTAGGTGGACTGATTTTTATTTTGGATCAGAAAAAGACAAGTCTTGACTCTGTTTTAATTGTCAAATTGCAATTTAATCATATTAAATCATCTGAAATACATTGTTTCACTGCTCTGTAAAGTCTAAGTCTTTATTTTTCTGCATTATACCTAAAACAGTGAAAAGGAATAGAAAAAAAGAAAGTTTTAATTTGCTCTGACAGGTGATTGTGACCTAAAGATACATAGTCTTAGTTCTAACACACTGAGCACCAGAGCCCTTTAATGAAACAGTGATCCAGACTATCATCTCAGACAGCTAACCTTAAGCTTTTTGGTTGTTTAGGTTTCCAGCTTGAAACTTGAAGCTAACCAAATAAACTGACCAGGCAGGGGTATTTGTTGGCATAGGGCAGAGACAGATTTTCTTATCTGTATTAATAATGTCTACGCAGGTGTCAGCATTAGGACCCTCACTGCTGTATGGTAAAGGGGAGGACATTTTCAGCACCGTTCAGGTTAAAAATGGCATTTAAATCAAACTAGTTTGTTTTGGTTTAATGATGTGAATATAATTAATCACTTGTCTCCTTAACAGTATCTGTATCAGCCCAATGCCTTCTACTAGAGTTCTCAAATGCCGTTTCCTGCTGCGCTGATGCTTAAATTCATGAAGCAAAAAGAAGATACACAAATGATGGGTCCTGTGAGTACAGGGTCCTGTGATAAGAAACTTAAATCAGACTCTAAGTCTTTGACAATCTCAGTTTACAGCCTTCTCAATATTGTTCTTATAACCTCAAATATTCCTTAGATAACTACCTCTTCAATTGAAATACTCAGATTTTTGGAGCAACAAAACAGCCCAAAATTTATCTGAAACTGGGAAAACAAATCAGATTAAATCCTTCCTTTTTTAAAGCTTCAGTCAGTCCAGCAGTAAACACATTCTCTATATTAAGCCCCTTTATCTTCTTTGAAGATGTAATTGGATTTTTATACATTATTCTTTATAGATGAAGCTTTCCTGGCTGGGCAATAGCTCTCTATACACACACAAATTCTGTGATGAGTCCATATATGTGACTCCCAGAATTCACTGTACTGTCATTTTCACTGGGACAGCTTTCTGGCCAGAGAAACCCATCTACAGAAAGGAACTGGAAAGAATCCTTTCTGCCAATTTTTACGTTACACTATACTGAAATGTGAGGTAGTGGTTAACAGATTAAAAACAAAACCTTTTATAGGAGATGAAGTATTTTGTGTATGAAGTACTTTGATTCCAGTTGACACAAGTGTAAAGAGATTCTTTTAGAGAATGGCTTTTAGGGGAAAGTCGTAAGTATTTTTCACATGAATTTTTCCATTTTTAGGAAATCATGTTATCTTTGACAAAGCAGGAAGAAAAATTTCTTTTGGAAAGTCAAAGACCTCTAATTATATCTTTAGCTCTTAATTATTTAAAAGCTTTAGTTAATTCAACTTATTGAGTCTTTTGTTGAAAGAATAGAATAGAAGCATGGGCAGTATTTTTCTCAGTCTAATTACTGACTCAGGCTACTCTACGCATGGGATAAAATGCAAGAGCTAGAGTATATTATGCTATGTTAAAGGGAAGATAGTAACCTAGTATTCTGCTGTTCCATTTCCACAGTTGTCAAAGCTCTGGATGCAGTCTAGCATTTATCCACGTACCATTAGTATATAGGAGGAGAGAGCAAAAACCTGTATTTACTTTTTCTATAGGGCTATACGAGTTAAATGTTCACTGATTGCTGAGCATGGTAGTTCTCCTGAGAATTGATAACAGGCTTCAGACACTGTGAATCCAGGGTTTTCTTTCCCATATAGAGTGTCTGTGTCAGTAGCTATCTTAACACACTCAGCAGCTTAGTCATAAAATAAATCTAAGGAAAGACTACATCAAAAACATGGACCTTCAAGTGATCTTAGCTGAAATGAAAGCAGGTGATGTCTTCCCATTTAATGTATATTGTGCCTTCCATTACAGCAGCTGTATAAACAGCATACATGACCTTGCCTGATATAGCAGCAGGAACAACTGCAGGAGAGGAAAGAATTAATAAAGCCAAGGACAATCTAAAATACTTTTTACTAGGCAGTGCTGACAGCAACAGAAAAAACATTCCCTCCTGGATGAAATTGATGATCTTGAAAATCATCATAGAAGATCTAATCTTGACTTCTTCTTGTATACCTACAATTAGGCGACTGCTGATGCATTGGAGTTTCTGGGCAGAACTCTTTACTCTGCAACTGGCTTATTCACCCTATGCCTAGAAGTTCCTCTTTAGAATTTGGATGAGAGAATAGCAATTTCACTAATAGGGAAATGTTTATTGCAGGATCAGCAGGTGAACAATGTAGAAAGGAAGGTAAGCGACCTCCTTCTGTCATTTTTCCTGATCATAATCATATTGTTCTGGTATAGCCTATTTGCCACCTTCCCCCTGCAATTCATGAGGAAATTTTTTTTAAATAAAATATTCTTCTTTAAGCTGGCAAGGGTATATTATAGAATTGACAGTGAGAATACAGCTTTCTTTTATATTTACTTGGTATTTTTTTATCCTTTCGAGAAAAAAAGAGGTGTTCTCATTGTGTTGTTTAACACAGAATAAAATAAAACTTCTCTGCAAGCTCTTTCTGCTTTCCTTTATCCCCTCATAAGAAAGATGTCCCTGTATTAACTCATATCATCAGGCCACCCACTGACAAGCACCTTTGTATCCTACAAAAAGAGGAATAATTGGCAATCCTTTGACGATACAGAATAGCTGTAGCATTTTTTGAGATGTCATTAATACTTGTCAGTATGGGAGTTATTCCTGCCTGAAAAGCTCAGGAGTAGTCTCAGATATAACGGCAGCCCTGTTAGCATATGGTTCTGGTGCTGAGAACATTACTGAATTAGCTGGAAAGGCATACACTATATATATATATGTATACACACACACACACACACACACACAATAGGTATATATATACACACACACACACACACACACAATAGGTATATATATACACACACACACACACACACAAACATATATATATATAAAATATAATATATAAAATACCTAAATATATATATTTAGACATGATTATATATAATTATTATACTTTTTTTAGCATGAGCAATTATTGTAATTAAATCTCAAACTGTGAACATTTGTCATTGATGTTAATCAAAGGATCTTACAGAAGTAAGACCTGAAGAATTTGACTTAGGAGGAATTTACAGTTTCAGCCTATCTGCACAAGATGACCTTGTATTTTTGCAAAGGTTGTCTTTATAATCAAAGTTGGCTGCTGCATTTTAAAAATGCAGAAATAGCTTTTAGAGCCAGTTACAGAAAGATCTCCAGGATTCCTTTGTGTTGCCTGTCTTGGCCACCAATTTGTATGACAAAACATTTTATTTGTGTAATTATAAAACTAAAGACTTGGCAGGGGTTTGAAATACATGTTTGTATATAAATCTAAAGGTCCTTTCTCTGTGTGTAGTTGCATTGACCTAATGCAGAGTCATCTTTTTGGCTTTCAAAGAATAATTCCCAATAAAGTGGGGGGCATTTTCACAAGGTAAACTTTCTTTGGCTTTAATAAAAAGTGTGAATAATCTATATGACACTTTTGAAATACATATTTACATCATGATGTGGGATTACAGCTGCCCCTGCTTTTTACTTATCAAATATGGGATTAGTAATTCCTTGCTGTGGATGCTATTCAGTTTTAGAAAGTAATTTCCGAATGTTGGCAGTAATATTTATTCTTCATAGACAGACTGAATGTTCCAGTCATAAAGGAGGACTGCCTGTGGTCTTGAAATAGCATTTAACACTTAATGACACTTTGACTCATGAAAAGACTGTAACTATTAGAGTAATTACTAATTAAAGAAAGATCATTGTGACTGTTAGACTGGAACTTRACATCTGGCGGAACTTGGTGATATTACAGTGTGAACTTATTTAATATGGAGAGGTTTCGTATTTCATTTTGCTTGGCAGGGAGTATCAGATTCCAAAAAGGATGGAGCTTTATGCATGTAACTGCTGTGATCCAAAAACAAAAGGAGGGGAGATCAAATGGCTATTTACATGTYGTTATGAGGTTGTTTAGGATTAGAAGGTTTCTGTACTAAGTGTTGTATTAATATTAGAAATTAATATTGTGGAAGTGTCAGGATGCTATGAAAAGGGAGATGGGAGAGGGAAAGGTATCAAGCAGCGCAGTCATCTCCAGACATGCATGCACCTCTGGATGAAGGTATGCGTATGTATTACCTTTACAAACTTATTTGCAAAAGATGTATTTGTTCTTGGCTACTGCCCTCAAATTCTCTTGCCTCCAAAGATGAACTTTAGATGAGATTCATAACTGATGACTTAATGTCACGGTCTTACATTTTGGATACCACTATGAGAACAAAATGGCAAACTGAATGGGAATAATAATACAGCTGCTAGTAATGTCAGCTAAACTGTGAGCTTCACAGTGAAGTTTCTTCCTTTTCTTCAGTAGCATCCCAAAGTAGTGGAAGGGAAAAGATGTTTTACTTTTATTAAAAGAGAGCAGAAAAACAGAAAAAAAGGAGCAAAAGCAGCTTTCTCACATGAGGTGTGGGAAATCAGAAAACAGAACTGTAAGCATGAGTGCAACAGATGTTAGCACAGTATTTCTTAGAGAGGTGGAACTTTCTGCAGGAATTGCAATACTTCTAGGTATCATGGGAGTTGAATGGAGTGCCAGCCCTTCTGTATAAACCTTGTCAGTTGGAAAAGGCCATGACCATATAAAGAGTATCATGATTATCTACCTGAAGCAACAAGTATCACCTTTTCAGTATTACGGTGCCTGTCCGCAACACTGCTGAAAATTTTAATAAATCAATAAATAAGTAAATTAGGGAAATGTTTTTTTTTATTGCCTAATCCATCTAATATATTATAGAAGGTAATATATGTAGAAGCTTTAGATTTTTAGATTAAAAACTTTTTTCAAAAGGATTTTTGCACTAAGCGTTCATCTTCAGCTCTACTGCGTATGTGGAGCATAGGTTTTGAGTGATGACTTAAGATTGTAAGCAGTGAATAGTGTTGTAAGAGTGTGCAAAACTGTGGAGAAACTGAAAGCTATGTCTTTCTTACAGATAAGTCAATATATGTTTAAAAAGCATTGCCATAACAACCATGTAAGTCGAAGTGAAAGTATCACTGGAGTCTGGATATGACAAGTGACATTTTTCATCATTGAGCTCAAGCAGTTGACACGTGAATAGAGATGAAAGGAGGAAAAAAGGAAATTCTGCTGTCCATCAAAAGCTAGAGAGCACATAAAACTGTCAACTGTAGGAGGAACAAAATTGCCTTTGGCCTTCCTTTTCAGTTATTGCTATTCAAAAGCCAGCAGACTAAATACCATGATGTCTGGCAACACTGATAGAATCATATGTGACGTATACTCATGTGAAATAATTACCTGAGGTTGGACTATTTGCACTTGACATGCTAAATTAGTGACCAGTATAGAGTCACTCCTGCAGGTCTGCATTACTGATCGTCCTGACGGTCTTTTTCCAGTGAGATTTCAAACAATTGCACAATCCATTAACTTTTGATAGAAAAGCATACGCCTAAGAAGAGGGAAAATGTTTTCTTTCTAATTACTGCCATTATTTGAACTGAATCCAGAGGTATTTAAGATTCATTGAATGCAAAACAGAGATTGCAAGTATTAGGGAGGGGAATGTATTGGTGAAAATGAATGAAGCTGCACTAACAAACTTCAGCTTCAGCAATAGGACTGGACAGAAGTGATGATCAACAGCTGCAGTTGTCAGCCAAGTGCTGAAACAGATTCCTTTGTGAAGAAAAACCAAAAGAGGATGGATGAGAAAGGCTTTCTTTAATGAACCATCTGTTTCAAATAGATTACCCCAAGAGGAGTTGAAAACTGTTCAGCTATTGTCTGTTCAGTTGTGCAACGTAGCACATGAGACCGGGTCTGGTTGTTTCAGTCCAGTTGCTGGTGGACAGTTGTCCGCATGACACAACCCTCTGGTGTTCAGAGGTCTTTGTCTGCAAAACCTCATAGATGTACCCAAGGCTGAATTCTCCCTCATGCGATTGTTTTCCCTTCTTAGGAGGGAGTGTAGGCCTGGCTGTCTCAGTGGCGGGGAAGCTAGGTTTCTCACCGAAGCCAAGCTGTTTTCGCAAGGAAGCACGGGATGATGATGTTATTATCATTAAATCACTTAAGCAGATAAGCACAGGAGCCTGCGCCTTCTCTGAAGTTCTTGGAGTTCACGACTAAACTCAAAGCAAATTTTCAAACTATCACCCCATCCAAAGTGTCTTGCTCATGTAACTCGAATGTTTTTAGAGCATTGTTTATAGAGCATTATTTTTCAGTTGTGTTAAAATACTTACTGCTATGCTAAATTGCTGATAAATCAGAAATAGGAAAAAAATTGAGCGTGTGCCTGAACTCATAATGCTGAATTTCTCGATAGGGGTAGTATTTAAATTCTTGGAAGACTTGCAACATGGCAATACACTGACCTAGCCAACATAATAATCCCATTCCCTTCATAGCATTTTTCGCAGTGGGTAACTAAATGCTTCAGAGGTATGCATGATAGGGCTAACGTATATGTTCAACTTTAAAGGCAGTCAGGGTTTGACACTCATTAAAAAGGAAAGTTGGGACAGAACTTGAGCACGGAGTTTTTGCATTAGCCTCYGTTCCTGGAGATTATAAACACAGCGATTAGACATTTTTCATATGATTAAAGCTTTGGATTGTCAGGGATTAATTGGCTTCCATTAGACTCAGCAGACAAAAGGCCTTGTTTGGGACCATAATTTGAAACAAAATGGCTGGTTTCATGTAACTAATTATACAAAAAAGCGAAAGAGAGAGAGCAATGWATCATGAAGGCATCTGCACTGTAGACCTGCTATCATATAGAGACGGCAATGTGTAACTACAATATAAAAGGCTCTGAACTCTGACACGTAGCTCTGATGTTATAGAGTCCCATTCACTTTATTGCTTGCTGTACAATGCCAGTCACACTTGAGATCGCTTTCCTGCTGGTGTTGGCTGCTTCTCTCTAGTTGTCCCTTTTATTTTTTCTTATTTTTCAGTGATTGGAATGACAAGTAACTTGGCATTTGGTTGCATGTTTTCTGTCACAGGTAAATATCACTTGGTTGTTTCGTCATTAACAAAGGAAAAGCTAGTGAGAGTGGGAAGAATGCAAAGGAAACAAAGCACAAGGTGCAGTGATCGCCTTCAAAGACGTGTGATGCAGACTGTTTTGACTGAATTGTTTTTTCTCCCTTCAGCTACTTCTTGAGAACCTCCTACATCTGACTTGAAAAATACCATATCAACTCAGCTTGCTTTGTGCTGACACGACGAACACGTTGTGACACATGAGCAAGGTTTCTTATGCTCACAAGTTACATTTTTGTTTGAAGGGAGCTCAGGTCTCTCGCGCTCCAGCTATCATTGTGATCACTTAGCATGTGAATTCCCTCCTGGCAACGGCAAGCATAGAGCCTGGCAGCAGGGGGGATATGGTCAGAGATGCCGCAGTTTGCACACTGTTTTAGTTGCTGAGCACAATACACTTTTTTCATCTAATTAGCACTGTTTGCTATACTGGAATTAGATTTTTTTTTTTTGAGAGCGATAATTCATATAGAATTAACTCTTATTCCATATTAACAGTCACCATGTGACTGAGATCATATTCTGATGTTCTATTTCTGTTTTCTTTTCTGGTTTATTTTGCCATTACTGTTGGCCTTGCATGAAATAACTAGCCTGCTTGCTCCAGTTCTGAAGTCTTGACATGAATACATGAATGAGAGATTTGGATCAAAAGCTAGCTGCATCCATCTATTAAGAGAGTTGAAACTAGTATTTTACATTTTTTATTTGAAAGGTGCAATCACTATTCTGTTCCCTGCCAGTTACTGTGTTGGAGGTTTTGTGTTTCCTTAAGAGCAGCACAGTGCTCAATATATGAAGGTTGCACAGAAATAACTCTCTTTGCTGCCTTGTAATAGGTGCAAACATTATTTTGATTCAGTATGATAATTTCTATGGTCTGTTTGTTGTGGTATCTATTTGTCAGCTAGTCTCTGCTCAGCTCTTTAGAGGAGGGCATAAAATTGTCAGAGGCAAATACTTCTTACAGGAGCTGAAAGAGAAAACTTCCTTTTGATTTCTGCTGTGTTTGAGGATGAGAGTAGAAAGTTAATATCCCCTCTAAGTTTTTCGGTCATCATTTCTGTCCTCACGTAATCATGCAGCTTTGGTAAAAGAGCTGGCATAGATGAAGGAAGCACAACTTCTAATTCCCCTCAGATATTCAGTCTGGAACTAAACTTTGTATTTTCACTTTGCTGTCTTTGGTTATATAAACACTGACACAGACTACATAGGCTCACTTTTCCATGATGCTAGGTTAACCAGATTGTTTCTTTGACCCATATAGCATTTCTCACCACCTGTTAAATAAATTAGGTTTCCAACTTCTTCATTAGTTAGGACTGAACCTGATGGAAAAATTAGTTGTTTGTGGAAAGACTGCTTAAACTTGGCATTTGTGAGGGACCTTTATTGGATGAAGAGTCATAGACAAACTTTAATTTAAAGATCAAGGTCTAATTCAAAGTTAATCTGGGGAGCATTTTATTTAAAGCTATTATAATTCACCTGGTTTGTATGCGCTAAAAATCTACAAAGGCTCAATTTATGCCTATTGGTAAAAGTTTTGCAGTAATAGCTGTTATCTACATAAAAATTGATCCTAAGCAAGTAGTCATTTACGTATTAATCTGGATTGTACTTTGCATGAATGGTAAAAGATAATATATTAAAAGTGCATCACATTCTACCTTATGCCATTGAAAATTAATTTTCTTAGTACTTGCAACAAATGACACTAGCCAAGGAAAATGATGAAATGTTTCTTACTGTATTTTTGGGGTTTTTTTCTCAATTATTTATTTGTCTTTTTATTTGTGTTGAGTAAATATAAGTCTTAGACTTACTATATGTGGCATTCGTGGTCCCAGCAAAAGCTTTCTGGAGYGATTGCTGGTCCGGCCACGTACACTAGCTTTTAAAGAAATGCACTCTTTTCTAAACCCCATGCCCTTTGTCATGGACAGTTAACATAAGCTATTAGCAAATGTTAATATGTTAGTTGATATTTCAGTCTAGCGTTTAGATACTGTGTATCTGACCTTTTTGGTTGCTCTAGTGTTCTGTGTTGTTTTTCACGTTTCTCAGTGCAAATTGATGCATGGCCACCCTAATCAACAATTCTGTAACAGCACCAAAAATTATTATCGTAAATGTTTAACACTTTTAGCCCAAGATTTACTGTTAAGCATTTGATTAGTGTACATCTTTTTTAAAAAAAAAGGATCAGCAAACCTATGTTCTTCTATTGCAATAATTTAGATAGTTCACCTCTGTAGACTTGGTTTTATTTTTATTACTGATCACGGAAAGGGTATGCCTTTAATAGTTCAGCTGGAAAGATATCTGCTGCATTCTCAACACTGCAGGCTAGGACATTCAAATTGTCTTTAGCCTGTTCCTGCTTACTTGCCTGAACTATTGAGAGTTCTGTGCAGGGAAAAAAATAAACCTCTTTCTAGTAAAGATCTGTAAACTTATTTCAAAACAGCATCACGACACTGTTTTGTGATTCAAAACACAATTATCTCATTAATTCAATAAAGCTGCAAGTCAGCACAACATTTTCTAGATTACATTTTGTTTCTGTTGGAACACAGTTTTTAAATTTTTCATTAACTCAAGACCAGAAGTCATTTGGTAGGCATTCGTATTGAAAGGCTCAGTAGAAGGGACCARCTGTGTCTGTGTTACATAGTAAAGACAATAATGGAAGCAGATAAAACTGATTAGAAATAATTATGTCTGCAGCAGAACAGACCTTATTCATTCAGAGACTTAGAAAGTCTAGCTGTCAGAAAGTAAAGAGACCCCTGTGTTCCTGAAGTAACCATACGGCTACAACACGAGCAGCAAAGTCTTCTGACAGTCCAGAGCTGTGTTGCTTTACTCTCCTGCAGAAACCAAGCTGCAATGCATACAGAGTTCCTCGGACAGGCTGTACCAAAAATAATTTTAGCTTTTATGACTTTCTGTAAATTGATCAAAGCGTCTGATTGTCAAACACTGGGTACATTTGGAAACAATTGTTCCTTAGATCAGAGTAGGGCTTTTTTGTTGTTTCCTAGGTTCTAGCATTTTTTATACAGTTTTCAGCTAACCAAATGGATCATTGCCCTGAGTTGGGGAACAGAGGAGTTGTACCTGCTTGAGAATCAAAAAAAGGAGCTAGAGGGTTCCTGATCTTGTTGGCTGTTCTGGAGGCTCTGAAAAAGCTCTGATGCACGTTAGATAAGGGGTGTCAGTAACATTTGAGCACCAATTAACTGCTTCTGAAGTTGCAAAAGGGCAAATAAAAACAAACCTCTGCTTTTAACTGACAGAAAGCTGTCAGCCGTAGGGCTGTTGCATGAAGGAGCTCTTTGTGGTCTGTCCACAAGCTCTCAGCAGCCCCCAGCATCTTCATGCAGCTGTGAGCAGCAGGAGCCTCAGCACGTGGGGCCATGCAGTACCCACGGATCTGCTTGTTGCACTCCCTCATTCCTTTCCAAGCTCGCTACCCAATGTGGGAGTGCACTATGCCGGAGCCTAGGAAAACAGCTTTACTTGAGAGCAGGAAAAATGAAATTGCTGGAGGCCATGGCTGAAATCTATAAAGATACTTCTAAATGCAGCTGTAAACTGGTTTCCTACTTCACTTGCCTTTAGCCACACAGTTGAGGAGAAAAAACTTTTAGGTGGCTTTTTTGAAAGTGTTGGAGGTGGTGACTGGGTCTTTGCACTTGGGCAAGAACCTGCCTGTTGGGCCATGGAGAAGCCTGTGATACTTCAGCAAGCTCAAAGCAGAGGTCCAGACCAGTGAAGAGACTGATGTGTTGTGGCCATACTCATGGTGCTGGCGAAATGTGCACTGAGTGTGTGGTGAAGGTGCGTGCCGGGAGGTAAGCTGCTTGGCAGTGGCAGTGTTTCTCGGGTGGATGGGCTAGAGATTGCCGTCTGTGAAGAAGATGGCATAAAGAAAAACGTTACTGACAGCAGTGGGTTGCTAAAGATGTGATGCAGAGCCTCACTGTGAATCACTTCTCTATTTTGATGATTCGTAGCATCCCTGCCATAATTTCCAGATAAAACATCTGTAGAGGTTTTCTTGCTGTCTAGAATGCATGAAAAGGTAATGTCAGCCCCATGCAGGTCATAGGGTCTGAGTCTAATGACCTTGCCCACATCTTAAAACCTCACAGTGCTGCCAGAGAGGGAGAGGAACTGAGAAATAGGCACTAAGCCCCTCTGGGTGTTACTTTCCCAATACATGGCATGCAGTTTTCTTTTTTTTTTTAATAGTCAGCAGCAGAGTGTTATTGATCAGGAATACCATGTTCCTCTCCCAGCTACAGAAAAGGAATGACATTATCTGTGTTTGGAGAAAGAACAGTTCAGATCTACTGAGTTTCATTGACAGCAGCCAAAAGGTTAGGGGAACAGTTAGCCACATGGCCTCCSTGTTTGTGATAAGGCTGAACGGGTTCTTTAGCTCTCTAACTTCACAGATGCAGCCACTGATGATTGTAGCTTTCAGGTTAGGATTCATTAGTTTTTGTCAATAATAAATTACAGGAGAATTTTAAAGAGCCACCTGAGATCTCAACTATTGGTTTTTTCTTTTATAGTTCCAGAAAGTTGCTTTCTCCCAGCTGAAAGAGGGTGCTTGTGAATGTTAATACAATTTTTCATTTTTCTATTTCTCTGTCCCCCTAGAGTGAAATGTTCACTTCTCATTTATTGATTAATCCTTCATTAAGCTATTACATAAAAAAAAAAAAAAAAAAAAAAACTTGAAACTGTTTCAAGTTAGTTTTGTCTACTTAGTTTTTAAGTTAAAGGTCTTCTTAAACTAACTCAGCTTTATTTAGGGATCTGCAAAGTAACTGAGTAACAGTTTTCAAATATAAGCTGTGTAAAAGTGGATGGATATATCTTGATCAGTTTAAAAATGAGTTTCATGATGACAATTACAAGCAGTCTATCTGAGATCTCTGTGTATTCCAGCTCATAAAAGCTGAGGTCTGGGAAAAGTAATTCATCCTTATAACGCACTGTGTAACTAGTCAAGTCAAATTTTGTTGGCATCCTAGTCTAAGAAAAATGCTGTAATCATTCCATACTACTGACCTGTTGAAGTGACTCCCATGATTTAGGTGGATGAGTGACATAGGAACATTTGAATTAGGCAGATGCTTATGTAAAGAGAGTGAGCAAATCTTACTGGATGCTGTTTAGTTCTTAAGTAAACTATTTTCAGCTTTGTAGTCTAAATAGTGAAAGGGATGGGTTGCTTTTTTATCAGCATAGTGTTTGCATATGTGGGCAAATCCAGATCATGTGCAGTAAAGCATGTTGTTACTACTTTGACAATTCTAGACTTTAATGCACAAACATTATGTGCTTGAGAACCCTAGGAAAAAATTGAGAAGTCATATGAGATAATGAAGCACTGCATTATGGTATGTTGGCTTAAAAACAGTTGGATAAATCCCACTACATGGTTTGTTTTATTGCAGAGACCATACAAAAATCCCCTGATCTTCCCTCATTTTATCATCTCCTTTTCTATGTCATCAACAACAGAATCAAATTTTAAACCTGAATTTAATTTCTTACTCAATGTATATAAAGGCAWTGAGATTTTAATATTGGATTACAATCACCACTTAAGATAGGAATAAAAGAGAGGCTGGTTTTGTTTGGTTTGTGGTTCTGTGAGTTTCCTCTCCTGGTCAGGAAGATAAAAACAAGTCCTGAAAGGCAATTTAAAAACTCAGTTCCCCTATACTAGGGACTTGGTGAGTGCATGCTGGTTCTTGGTTCAGTGCCAGTAGTACCAAGTAGTCTTTCTCATAGCTGAGAAGTTCTTCAGTCTCTAAAGGGCAAAGAATCTCCTTGAGAGCAAATTCAGCACTGCACTAGGTGGTGTTTTCTCTTAAAAAGGAAAGGGTTTAGAAAGCTGAGCCCATGTAGAGAACTTTCCTTGCTCAGTGTGACCACGGACTTCATTGTATATGCTGTGATTCCAGGAAGACTGAAGTGGAAGGCAGGTCCCTAATGTGATAGCTTTTAATTATTTACAGAGCTGAGTGTTTTTTAATGGGACTGATGTACTTCTGTTCCAGACCATTTCCCCTGTTTCTTCCCTACAAAACTCCACAAATAATGGGTAGCAGAGCCTTGTCCAGCACTATTACCCCTCCTGCCAGCTTTTAAACTGTGGTGACTTTCATTAGAAGATGTGACGGATGTTCAGTCTTTACACCTTCCACTTTCTTGTCTTTTCTGGTGGACAGTTCTGTTGACTGAATGGAGAGCTGAAATTCTTTTATATTGGTTCTGCAATGCTAACAGGAAAGAAAAGTAAGATCTTACTTAATCACCTAGTAATGATGCATAACTCGGAAAATGAAGAGCACATCTGTTGTATATTTTACGTTGACTCCAGTGAAATACACAATTCGAGCTGCAATGTCAGGCTTAATTTGCAGAGGGTACTGCTCCGCCTTTTCAGGGCTTTATGGCCACAAAGAAATTTGTTCCCCTATTTCTGTGCTACACACATAGTTCTCTCATATAGACTTTTTCAGAAATACACTCAAAATACTGTACACGCAAGTGCAGCATCAGTGTCTCCATCTGGCATATTGGGAGATTGAGGCACAGAGCATGGTAGTGACTCGTAACATTTAGCAGGCTGCACACACAGCTAGAAGAGGAACCAGCATCTCCAGAACCCTCCCAAGTGATCATGGTAGCGAACCAGTTTGGGAACTCTGCTTAGGAAGAAGGAAGAACATGGCAGGTTAGCTAATTTAGCCATAGGTGTTTGCACCAGACTTTGTTTCAGGTTTCAGCTGATCTCTTAAAGTGCTTATATGTGGATATTAAAGACCATCTTTGCATACAAGGAAGTACGCTTTCCTACATAATATGATGTACTGAGATTTTAAAAATTGTCTGCCAGTTTTGGACAAACATGAATTCCTCCAAACATCCATAGAAAAGAGAAAATGCAAAAAAAATGGCAAAGTGATGTTTAATTATATGTTTTTATATGGAAATTAGCATGTTCCCCGTGCTCTCATTCTTGGGCTGTATACTTGTCGACTTGTATTTCATGATATATGATATTATTTTTCCCATGACTCAACTTAATGATACTTGGTGAAGGCAATTACAGTAACATATTTACATTTTTAGGGAACTATAAAAGTGGGTCAAACACAAATATTTCACCTGAATGTTAATGTTCTAAGCAGTAGAGAATGCAGAACAGTCTTGACAAGAAATCTGTACTGTTTATGTGCAATGAGCTTTATGGATCTGTGAAAATAAGTAAATCTCAACAAAGCAAAACACATTAATACTGAAAACACAAGAATAAAATTCAAGAGGTGTCCCCATATGCAGCCAGAGTCATGCCAGAGAGGCGCCTTCTCTTGCTTGCTCTGATAGTGGTTCAGAATGGTCTGCTGTTTTGAGCCTACCCTCTCTCACATACCCCAGTACATCCTGGTGACTTCTTTTCAAGAGCAGTAAAAGAAGCATCCCTAATTTCTAAGAACAAATATAACACAAGAATAGACATTGCTTTATAAAAGTGAATGCTTGGAGTTTATCATTCTAGATCTGACAAGAGGCTTTACAAACAGGGCCCAGCACAAGCAAGCTTATCCTTAAGCCCAGACTGGGAGAAGTGGGATGCTGAACAGGCAAGAAATTTTGTACTAGAACATTTGAGAAGTAGAACTGCAAGATAGGTGACTTTCTGTCTTTAAGGCATCATTTGGATAAGGAAATTTGCTTCTTGTGTAAATGCTAATACTTGCATGCTTGAGTTCGGTGTCTGAGAAGTGTGAGGCTTTCAGAATGGTGTCATTCCCCAGCGTATTTCCTAAGATTTAGTATTAATATGAAGGAAGAAGGAATGTAGGTACAGTGCAGTATCTTGCTTTTCACTGAGTCTGTGTAGTATCTATGTAGTGCTTTCAAGCACATGCTTAGATGACTTTGAGGAGAGAAAAGCCCGTAGTCTAAAATTTTATTTCTCTTGAGATGTTTCAGTAAAAGGGGGAATGAGCTTCTAAGAAAAAGAAAGAATAACTGAATGCAGAGAACTTTGCTAAACAGAGGTTGTGTCAATACTCTGATCATTGCAGACAAACCTCATTAACTTATTCTCATACTCTGGACATGTATTTATGCAAATTTTAAGAGGACAGAAAAGAAGTACTTTCTCTGCAATGAGCTCAGCATAAGAGAGCTCTTGGTGGCAGATTAGTCTGGGAAAATTAGAAGTCAGACTTGGCTATATCCTTTAATGGAAATATAATCAGCAATATATCTTTATGAAGTGTGTGCTGCCATCGCGTAATATTCACTTGGAGGTGAGGTAAGGGCTGGAGGCAGTAGTCCAAAATCATTACCATCCCCCAGGTGAATATAATAGGATGATAAATGCTCACTGGGAAAGGATTCATTTCAGTGTTCAAATGATTTTGAAAGTAAAACAAAGTCAGTCATTTTATATCAATTTAGTCAGCTCCAGCTCTAATTCAGTAATGAACAACTTCACGTCCATCCATTCATTGTATATTTGCAATGCATGAGCTGGATGGTGCTACCATTTCCATTAGTGTAATTCCAAGAGAGGGGGGAAGGGTAGGCATCTTTGTAGTGTGCATCTAGATTTATGCAGCAACACTGCAGATATTGTTCCTTTATAACATGGCATCAATCTGCTGGGTTTCTGCACTGGAACAGAATTAAAAAGCCCAGTATCAGGCTGGAAATTGGGATGAACGGACCTGCCTTGACAACTCCCCTTCTTTTTTTTTATTCCTGCCAGGTGGGATAGGGGAAGGAATGGATTAGAAACAACTGTTTGTCCTGAATATTTTAAGATACATTAAAGAAAGAAGAAAAATGATGGCTATTTTGGTTTGTGTATGAACACATAGTGCTTTTGATCAAYTTGTCTTTCCGTTTAAAAAGAAAAATAAAGACCTTTTAAAGCATATGCAGATGCTAGGTAGTCTTTGAGCTTCATCTTATCTACTCTCGCTATAGCTCCTGGCACCTTGTGGATGACAGTTAAGCCTTCTAGGACATAGACTTCATAGGTGATAAAACAGAGAATAATATTATCATATTTGATTTTAAACCTTTCTTTTAAGGGATCATTCCTATTTTAAATGATATGAAAGGAGATGAAGCACTGCTTCTCTACTTCTGAACGGATATAGGAAAGTGTTATTGCTTTTGCAGAAGTATTGGACTTTGAGATAGATTTTAAAGAGCAGATTTCCCCATGGAAATACTCTTTCCAATCCACATGAGCTGTCTTGCTAATGAATCAGAGTCCAGTATCTACAGCATGCACAACTGAACCTCTGTGTGGTGAATTTTTTTGCTATTTTTGACCTCTCTGTAGTGAAAATATGCTTATAAATGGATCCAAATTGGCTGCTTAATTATTCATGTGTATACAGTTAGTCACTTATAAAAGGAGGACAATTTCGCCTTTCCTTCACAGCCATATTTATTGAGATTTGTTGGGCAAATGCTATTGCGTGCACTTCTGCAGTGTCGCAGCGCACCTGCACCCTTACTTCTGGTGGCATGGCTATCAGGCTGTGTTAGCAAAATAGTAGTAAAAAACTAACTTGGAGATCTTATCTGTGACTGACAAAATATGGAAATGGTGTAAAGGAACACCTATAGTTATAGGGGAGATGGCACTTGTGCTACTTGTTGGCTATCTGTAGTTTACCATTACACAGAAAACAATAAAAGAACAGCAGTAATTTTGCTTGTGCGTAATGTTTTCTATCAAAGTGGTACTTAAAATGTTGTAATCTTACAAAAAGCATGTTTTAGGCAAGCCCACTCCTGCAAGCTTGTATCCTCTCTTAGTGGTCCTCTCATGCATCTGGCAAATATTCACCTGTTTAACAGATGCTTAGGAATGCTTTAGCATCTGTTTAGGCCCAGTAGGAACTAGAACTCTTAGAGGAGCAGTAATGAAATGCTTTTGTATTCATAGACAGTATTAAATATCTGTCAAGCATTGATTCCTAAGTGTCCATGATTACAGGATTGGAGAGAAATGCTGATAACTCAATAGGCTGGTAAGAAGGTTGAATATGGCAACTTACTGCATGGATACGTGAGGGTATATGAAGACATGCAGATCCTTATTTAACCTTGTGTGTGTGAGTGGCTCATGTAGCCAAATGTTTTGCAGACTGTCAGGGAGTGGACAGCACTGCATGGTTTGGAACTGCATGCACCCAATGTGCCAGGCAGATGTGAAGAGGTCACTGTCGTGTCATTCATGTCAAAGCATGTGCTTCGAAATTTCCTACTTCTAGGAAAGATGAACCTTACTGGGGGTAAAAACCGCATAGTGAAAGCCCCCTAGCTGTGGCAGCTATGCTGGACACTAGCCAACTCAAGTTTATCTGGGATGTAGAAATAATGAGGTTAATTCTGGGGTTTGAGAGCTGAGCCCAAGCAGCAGATATGGTTGAGTAATCTGAGTGGGAAGTCTAGGTATGCTGAAGATGCCTTTGTTTGCTTGTGACTGCACCTTTCTCTTCTGCCTTTGCAGCAGGGCACTTGTTTTTAATTTTTGCACTGACTTCACAAGTTTTCAGTGTTGAGAAAACCCAGTCACAGAACTGAGACCAATGGTCCTCTGTGTGGTGTATCCAGAACAGTCCTGCCGGTCACATCTGGTCCCGGTGTGCTCACGTACCCAGAATGTGTTCCTAGGCACCAACGTAGCGGGGAGAAAAGACAGATTTTTAAGAAGGTGCCCTCAGTGTAGCCCCCATGCCCCACTGCAGCGCAGTGGTGCTGGACAGCAAGCAGGGCCAGGCTCTGGGTTGGGCAGCTCTTGTCACTCACTCTCCTTTGCTTCCTCCTGGCTCTTGTTTATTGCCTTCCAGACGTGGGGAAATGCTCAGCTAACATCTTCTTCTTTTCTCCTACTATGTTACATCTTTATACAGTATTATATCTTTATATAGTTTCTGGCATCCACTTTGAAGGATTTTCTTAGACGTAGGAACCTACCAGTGTCAGTATATGACACTTTTGTTACCCCAGTTTCCAGGCAGACAGCTAAACTACATTCTCGTCTGTGAAACGTCGGAGGTATCTGACAGACCGTCACTGCTAAATTGCCCAAGGCAGGTACCTACAATGGCTGTTCTTTCACTGATACAGTAAATGTATTATCCTTGGCTGGGAAAAACGTCAGGCTTGTGGGAGACACAGACTTAATTGGCCAAGGGTAACCTGCCTTTAATTAAAGCAGCTGAGAAAGGAATAAGCTCTCCCTTCAGGAATCCCTTATCACTGTTTCCTGTCAAGCTTGTGAGAGATATCTTAGAGACAGTATCTATCGGGAAGCCTGTAATTCATTCAGGTAATAATGCTGTGTAGGGTATAATGGAATATAAATCCCTTCCCTTTTTTTCCCTTTATTTTATTTTTTTTTAAAGAATGGGAGTTTAGTTGAAGTGCAGTATTAGACTTGCCTTTATCTTTATAAAGTACTAAACTAGCTCTCTTCTTGTCCACCTTTCTCCGTACTAGAATATACAAAATTGTAATTTAAATTTTAGTTTTGTTAGTCTGTGTGATGATAACATTTAATTAATAACTCCAGGGGCATAAGAAGACTGTGAGGTGTATTCATTTGACAAAAGAGTATAATAAGAAATGTGGGATAACCAGTAAGTACAGCATTTAATGGGGTTTGCAAGTGATTTAAAGTGTGAGAGTCTGAGAAAAACCTTGTTTTTGCTGCTGTGCTCAAGGAGTTATAAAAACTCTTTCAAATTCTGCTAAGAATTAAAGAAATAAATTCTGAGGAAGGAATAGGATAATATATCCATTACTTTAAGAGTAGTGAGTAACAAAAAGAGCTTGTAGTTCTATACTGATTTTCTCCTAACAGCATTTTGTAGGTGTAGCTTTGTGAGGCTGGATGTGGAACCTGGGAGAACTGTGCTGAGAACCAGGCTAGAGCAAATTCAGRTGGTGGGATCTGAAGTTAAAACTGCCTAGGCATGTTTCAGGCCTAGAAATGCTGATTAGCCTAGATGTTAGGGTGGGAAGATAAGAGAAAGTTTTCTTCAAACCAGAACCCTTCTGGTCTGTTCCTCTGTGGCCTGGAGAGGAAAGCACAGTAACAGAGCTACAGAAATCCACACAGGGATAAAGTGCATCTTTCATTTTACAGTGGGAACGAATTTTCTGACTGTTCTGGTTTTGCTGGTGACATTTATGCCTGAAGATAACAGATTAATCCTACAAGCCAGTTCATTTAGTCTCGGAGGAGAGCACTGTGCAATGCAGAGGGCACTGCTGGTCCTCTGGATTGCTGAAACCTGTCATCCGAAGTGCCGTGATCTTAAACCTTGAACCAGGCAAGATACAGGGGGTTTCCTTTCCAGAGTTTAGGATGATTTTGCATTTCCCAAAGTTTAAACCTCAAAGAATTTGAATTAGAGCTCTTTCATTTTTAGTGTTTCCTCATTTGTTGAGCAGTATTTGAGCTGCAAGAGGTTGAGTGTTAGGGGAATTTTTATTTTAACTTTTTATGTTATTAGTGCTAGTAAAACTTAAAAGTAAAATTTCCTGAGTCCTGAGTCTTCACATTCATTGGCAAGGCTGAATGATAATTAAAGGGTAAGGAAGGGAACTCTGAAGCTGAATTCCATATGCACATTACTGTGAGTTTTGAGTACTGATGAATTACCTACAGCTTGCCATTAGCTTTTAGGCAAGCCATCTATTTTACAGAATAGGCTGAAGTCTCATTCTTGAAGAAAGAAGCTAGGGTAAAGAAAAACACCACTGTGGATTAGGAGGAGAAGAGCAAGTGTCTTCTGTAGTTTATGCTTCAAGCTTTTACAGCTTTTCTGGGGACATGAGCAACATTCTAAACCAGAAAGATGGCAATCTGGGAATGTCCAAAACTGTGCCTTGATGACTCCCCCAAGAGTTGTTCAAGCTGTAAGTCAGGGTAAAGCATGTTGATTCAAATGCAGAATGCCATCTCGCTCTCCTTTCRTTGCATGTTTCTCCTCTGAGATTGCTCTGGCTTTCAGTTCCTGTAAGTGGGCTGCATTTCGTAGTAAAACTGGCAATAAAAGACAAAAGGGGAAGAGAGATGGCGAGTTTTTTTATGTTATGTACCAAACTTTGAAGTGAAGACATAATCCACAATAGGAATATGTGTAGCAGGAGCCCATTGCACCCTCTTCGAAGTGCCTTCAGCAAGTTAATGATGAAAACGTTTAGAACTAGCAAGGCAAGGCCAAAAATCAATTAAACCTTCACAGTTCTGATCTAATTGACTTTGGCTCTATGCCAGCTGTTCTGCAGAAAAGACAGGCTTTCTGCAAGGGTCAAATTTGTCCTCCTTTAGCAGCTGGATCTTTATGCACCCTGCCAGGCAGTGATGACATGGTGTGAGTGTGGGGCCATGGAGTGGGTGTGATGGTCCAGAATAAATGAGTCCATGTGATGTTTTTTCATAGGACAGAAACTTTAAAACGTGCTCAGTTTTACGTGGCCTAAAAGATCGAGGCTATGTAATCAAAATATTATCTTAATTACACTAATTACAGACCTTTACAATGAAAGAAATCTCAGAGTGTTTCTGAAGTGAGCAGCTAATGAAGGTCTAGTAGAATAATGACAGTGTAATTGCTTATATTTGTTTGGATGTGTCAGTTTAGAAATAAACCTCAGTACGACCTGCAATTCGGTGGTAAAAGTAGTTGTATTGCTAATTGCACTTAAAATTAAAGTGGGTATTTTTTTGTTCTGTTTTGTTTTGTCTTCACCCAGTAATTAATACCTCTAACTTCTGGGTCTTTGGTTTTGGGGAACTAGATTTTATATACTGTCTTTCTAGATTGATAGTATATCACTGTTTGTAAAACAGACTAAGTAAGCTTAGCTGTTTAACTTGACTTTGTTTTGTCATGCAACTAGGCGAATACTGTTTATTTGCCACTTACAAAGCTACTTTGCAGTAAAAGCTTTGGCTAAAGAGTCTGCTTTGAAATTTGGGGCTCCAGTCAGTAAGGACAGGCTTTGACTGATTTTGTGGTGATTTCCCCCCCTCTCCCCCACCTTGTAATGAGGACTGTTAAGTGCTTCAGGTTTTTTGAGAGTAAATTCTGTTAATGCTTTGTTATGCTGTTGGTGACCAGAAAATGTAAGGGCATGTTGAAAGCAGTGTGCAGTAAGGTGCTGGGGACTTGAATTTTATCTAAAACTTCTCCTTTTGGCTTCATGATTTGATCATGGGCAAGCTACTTAAACTGTAGGAAAAGCTGCTGTGTCACCACCCAGTAAGATCACGTGAGACAACATATTTCTTACTCGATTAAAAGCAGAATTAATTTAGAGTTTTGGTTCACAGGCAATATCAAAGTCTCATTTCAGTTTGGAGAAGAATGCAACTGCATTTTTACTTTAAAAATGTTAATTTCATGTAGTTTTTAATTGCTTTAAGTATGTGAATTTGGGAGAGAAGAGTGTGGAGACTTCTGAATAAAATGAGCAATTCTAGACCTGGCAGTTGGCTGGCTGAAGTGGCTATGATTTGTCTTATTCCAAAGGGATGAGAAATGGTCCCTGGAAGCCTGTCAGATAGGACATGTTGGGTCCCTGGGGCACCCACATTCCCCAGCCAGCCCCCTGGGCCAGCCCCGAGGGGCGCCTGGCCCCACTGCCCTGATGGGGCTCCCCAGGTGCCTCCTTGCTGTGTCGGGGGCTGCTGCAGGGCCCCTGGCTGCTCCTGGTGCAGCTTGGGGGTCCTGCCCCACACCTGGGGCTCCCTGGCCTAGGGGCCGTGAAATCAGTGTGGTACATAGGCTAGACCAGGATTCTCTGTGATTTCGGGGTCGAGGGAGCTCTCATTTCTGATTCACCTTCCAGTAGGACCCTGTGTGGCTTTTAACAAACCAGTCTTTCCACTAGGAGAATGTCTGGAAATACCTGCCCACCGGTAACTTTGTTGGAGTTTGTTCAGGCCTGAGTTGGTCTAGCTGTTACCAATTTGGGAGGAGGCATCACCTAAAAAAAGTCACTTCTTTGGAGAAAAAAAATTACCCTCTGCAATGAGGGTCTAAACAGGAACCTAGAAACCCAAGGGCTGAGGGTGGCCTGAGTGCAAGGCTGCAGGTTGGAGCCTGCTGCTGGGGGTGGAGCCAGCACCTCCGGAGTGGCCACAGGGGCCAGGGAGCCATGGAGGGGCTGCTCAGCCTGTGCAACCTCTCCAGCCCAGAGATGGTGCGAGGGGAGCTCGTGCATTATAAACAGGGCTAGAGGCAACTGTAAGGAGAACCATGGCACGAGCTGCGTATGGGCAGATGCCAACGAAGTGGCCAGGCTCCCTGTGCTGTCTGAGCTCAGTATTCAGGGGCTCTCCAAGCCCATGAGAGAAGCAGCTCATGCCTAGAAGAGAAAGGTGATTGGCATGAAGTTTCTGACAGGGAGAGGGAGATGCACCAAAATTGTAGAAAGCAAAGTCTTTCCTGGGAGCAGAAAGCTTCCTGGTTGGTGAAGGGAATTCTGTTAAGCTTTTTCCTCTCTCCCCTGCCCTACTATGAACCTTTTGGTCTCCTGTCTCTCGGGAACAGCATGCTGAGTTTCCAAACACAATAGGTAATGCTAATATGAAACGTACTTCTATTACGAAAGTGGTAGGTTTGTGTAACCTCATGCAAAAAGTGGTGAGGGTAGCAAGAGTTTGCAATCAACCTGGAAAAAGAGATGAATATTCTTCCAGTTTCATCTTTTTATCTTCCTTAACCTACTTCCCTTCTTCTCCCTACATTCAAATAAAACTGCTTTTATTAAGGTCCAATCCTTTTATTCAGATTTCTGAAGTTGTACGTCATCATCCTTGATCTATCAGCTAGTTAGCCACAATGGCATGGAATCATAGAATCGGTAAGGTTGGAAGGGACCTCTGGAGATCATCTAGGCCAACTGCCCTGCTCAGCAGGGTCACCTAGAATGTGTTAGACAGGGTTGCATCCAGGTGGGCCTTGAATATCTCCAGAGAAGGAGACTCCACAAGCTCTCTGGGCAGCCTGTGCCAGTGCTCCGTCACTCTCACAGGCAAGAAATTCCCCCTCACGTTCAGGCAGAACTTCCTGTGCTTCAATTTCTGCCCATTGCCTCTTGTCGTGTCACACGGGACAACTGAGAAGAGTTTGTCCCCGTCCCCTTGACACTCCCTTCAGGTACTTCTACACATTGATAAGATCCCCCCTCAGCCTTCTCTTCTCCAGRCTGAAGAGGTCCAGCTCTCGCAACCATTCCTCCTAGGGCAGGTGCTCCAGCCCTCTGATCATCTTCATAGCCCTGTGCTGGACTCTCTCCAGTAGCTCCGTGTCTCTCTTGTAGTGGGGAGCCCAGAAGTGGACACAGTACTCGCGATGAGGCCTCTCCAGGGCTGAGKAGAGGGGCAGGATCACCTCCCTCGACCTGCTGGCAACACTCTTCCTAATGCATCTTGAAATCTTGTTCTTTCATTACACTGTCCATTTGCCTACCTCCCAGTTGCTTTGCTTGCATCCTTTCCAGAGCTGGGCTCACTACTGGTACATCAGGAGAAAAGGGAAAGGGATCTTCTTTGTAGTCTCATCTGTAGAAACTAATTCAACTCCAGATTGGTCTTCTTTTCTCTAAATAAATAAATCCTTCAGCTCTGATAGTCTTTAATTTCATAGTCATATTCTGTTATCAAGGCAACACACATTCATTTAGTGGAAAATTTGACTTCTTATACATGATTGGCAACTCAGGTAAAATAAGTAAAGATTTGTATGGGCCAAATTTCTTTTTAGAGGATCATATTAACTAATTCTTTACTAAGTTTAATGGTGCTGGGTCTATCTAGGAACTAGGAGGAAGACATCTCTGAAGAGATCATGGCTCTAAGATAATAGCATTTCCATAGGGAGGACGGGTTCACATTGCTTCTTCATGTGATTTCAAGTAGGATTTTAATTTGTCTGTTGACCTTTTGGTCAAATGTGCTAAGCTCAGAGCTGTGGGCTACTCTTGCCATGTCATGTTGTTTTCAGATTAAAATGTCAGCAGTAGAACATTTTTGTAATATCAAAATCTCCAGGCCACATAGAGACTTTCAATCAGGTCGTAGTCCTTCACTGTTTATAATTTTAAGTCCTAAAGACTGGCAGAACTAATTTACTCTTGGGAACTCCACACCGTAGTATGAGTATTGGTTAAAGATTAATGACTAAATACTGACAAATCTCTTGTTAAATGAGGGTTTGACACTGAACTGGTTCAAAGTACTGCTCCTGCTGAAATCAAAGGTAGCTATGAGTGTGCAGCCTTAATGCAGTTTTCAAGGCAGTATGTCAAGCTGTTTGCCAAGAATCTGAGAAACTTTCAGACTTCTTATTCAGTGGCTACCACTGAATGCTTTCCCCCCTCTTTTTCTTCTCTCCATTCTCCCTTGGGTTGTAACTCATGCAAAAAATAAAGGCGGGAAGATGCACACAACAACAGAAAGCATGTGCATACAGTGCTACAATCAAGGCAGGGATAGCATGGATGCAGGGAACGATGCTCATGTTCTTTCATATGTGCAGGGATTAGGAGGATAGTGTGGGCTTTCTTTGACTTAACTAATAGTGTTTTTTGTTCCGTGGTATCTTAAAAATAAGGTGTGTGTTTCTTTCCTAAGAAGAGAAAGCCAGTTACTGACATTCTATAAAAATCTATCAATTAAGAGTAGGACTGGGATTATTCCTGCACCTCATGACTTCATTTATACAAGTGACTGCACTTACAACAGTCTCCCTGTCTTATTATGCCAGCCAAATGTACATTCTTGTGTCTACTCCTCTTCTGGTCTTAATTTATTTGGCTTGGGGAAAAAAGCTGTTTTGTTGGTCTCCACCTCCCTTTTATTGCTTTGCCTCTTCTGGTGCCAAAGGCAAAGTGCTGAGAATGCAAGAAAGTCTAATCCAACTCCTCTTTCCCCAGCATAGCTTGTGGTACACTTGAGCGCATCCTGTTGCAGACCTGCATATGCTTCCATTGTATGACCACCTCCCTCACAGCCTCCTATAGCCTGTGACTGGAAGTATATGCCCCCCAAAAGTTTGAGGAAGGATGCTAGCCCTCTGGCCATCCAGGGTTACAGTAACAGTTGTTGTTCTACAAAACCATACCTGGCTCAGAGACTGTTAGCTGATAATCTTTGATCAGCAACATTTTCATTGGATGCAGCACCTCTGAAGTACGTAGTTTCCAAATGCTAGCAAAAATCAGCCAAGCATGGCTAAACACGGACACTACGTTTTCCCCCACCCCTAAAAGCTTCTAATGAAGTCTCTTCCCCCTTGAAACACAAAATTCACATTACCATCTTACTGTTCCATCAGCTAGCACAAATTTCAAGCCTTTACTTCCAGACATGAACTTCTCAATGAAAGTGTTCTGGGGTCACAAAATTACACCCTCTGACACCTTTTCTAATTTTTTGGGGAGAGATCTGAAGCACGTTGGCTGAAAATCTCCAACAAGGACATTGTCTGCATGGAGAAAAATTCTGATAAGGGAGATTTTGAATTGAATAATTGATCTGAAGGGTTGAAAGTGAAATAAAACGGAAGAAGGCATGTAATAATGTGAGCTATCAGATAATGATGTACTAATATAAGCAGCAACACTTTGTTTGTTTTTAAGATATTAAGAGGATAAAAATAAACATAAAATTAAGATGCTTGAATAGCCAGCTATATATCATACTGAAATTGAGTTGCCTTTAAATACAGAAAATTAAAGTGCAAGATTAGTGCTCTATAATGACTTACTCAAATTTTAAAGCATTTTTAGGAGGACATTTCTGTGATATTGTTCAAAGAAGTTAATAGAATTATTAAAAAAGAAAAAAGATAGAAAGCTCAAAATTCTCCAAAACAGTATGGTTTCTTGTTGTTAAATAATCATTTTTTTGGGAAGCTTAGTAAGACACAGTCAAAGGCCTCTTATACCCCAGACTGTGAGAATATGCTCTGCTTTCTTCTTTACTCTAGGGGAGATGTTGCCAATTTCTCATATTGGAATTATTTGACAAAATTGCTTTGATCATTGGGAACTGACATTTAGCATTATACTGTCTTATCTGTGCAATTCCCACAGATTAGTGTGAACCTTCACAGGAACAGAATGTGTTTAAGTAGCATTTGGGCAATGTAAAGGTAGATAAAAATCAGCTGCTAAAATGAAGTATCAACCTCTAGACTGTTGAGCGTTGGAAAAGAATGACTGGGTTTCCTTCTCAAGGGAGATGTGATCCTGAAGGTTGTATACTTATATATGTATATCAGATAAACACTAACATTATGCTTGTGTGGGGTTAGAAACATGAAATTAAGTTCCTTTTGGATTAATTTTTTATTGCAACATTTGAATGAGGTCAGTGCTCTATTTGTTACCCTTAAGCCTGCGTTTAGTGTGTACAGCTGATATTGGTCTATAAAGGAGGCCTGCTTTACAGAATGTGTCTGAGAGGAATATTTGAACTCTTAGACACTATCTAGGTAATCTAGATGTCTGCCTTAGACAACCTCCATGGTGGGATCCTGTGAGAGTTATCTGTGAGTTTATGTACGTGTCTTATAAACAAGTGCCCCTGACTTGTCCATAGGAGGGACTGTCTTTTGCTTATAGTTTCGTAACAAATTTTAGCAGAGATCAGTGCATGTTTTGGAATAAACGTTTGTTGTGAAGCTTGTTTGGGTGTACAAACCTGCCAGCTAACAGGACTAGCTGCAGCCTCAGTTCAACTCCTGTCCCATGATTGAAGACAGGTGTCGTGCTAGGCAGTGCCACAGGTGGGAGATAGAGTCATTGTAAGGAGTTATATTCATCTGCCCTTCCCAAGTTTCAGTCCTGGTTAACTTTGCTAGTATGGCATTACTGTGCCAAACACTACATTTAACATCTGGGAATACAACTGTTTTCTTATTTTACATTTTGAGTGACTTCTGTTAGTTTCCTGGCCTTGCAGTTGAACCAGACCCACTTGCACGCTACTGTCACTGACTGCAATGTGCTTTTTGAAAGAAGATAATCTTGAGAGGGTTTTCAGGCTCAGTTTTGTGCTTCTTGTACCTAGGCTTATTGAAAGTCAGATCTTCCACATCAAAAGCCATTAAGAGGCTGATCCTTAATGTAGCACCAGCTTCTTCCGTTGTTGCCTTGTGTGATGTCCTCCCCCTTCTTCCTACAACATCCTTCATTACTCTCCAAGATCAGAGCTGTCTTAAGGGAAAACCATAATAATTTCTCTTCGATTTCTTAGACTGACTGGCTGACTGGTATTAAAAACACAAGCTGTGTGCTGGATACTTTCAGGCTTGATTAGATTTCAAACTTTTTTTTTTTTTTTTTTTTAGAAATAGCAGCTGGGGGAAACAATAGAAGTTGCAGAGGTAAAGGAACAAATTGTTCTGATAAGATACATAGAAGTAGCATGAGAGTGCCTATGAATGTAAATGCAAACAAAGCCCTGCAGTCGTCTTCTACAATGTCTGCATCAAATCAGTTTTTGAGATTCCATCTTTCAACATTCTCAGTCTATTTATTTATGAAACAATCAAAACTGTTCTTGGCAAGTGTGGAGTTTATGTCTCCATATAGTGGGATTTTTATTTTAGTACTTTCMGGTTCTTAGTGTTCACAGAGACATTTTTCCGTCCTCTTGTACCCTTCTAGATAAGAAAGTAGAAAAATAAAGATATCAGTAGATGGAACCTTAGCTATTATAGGGCCTCTTATGCACTTGGATGCTGGCTTTAAATGCAGCCTTGCATTGCCTAATAGGAGTTGTCCTGGTAGCGTGATGGTTCCGCTGAAACTGCGTTTCTGTTGTGAACTGGCAGGTTCATGTGTGCTTCTTATGTACTCAGCATTTAGTACTAAAGAAAGAAATGCAGTAGAACATTTTGGAAGTACCTCAGTGCTGACCTGGTATGACTGAAACTGCATTTGTTGCGTGACTGAAATGATGACTTGCTCTTCACATTTGTGACATCCAGGTGACAATGTATAAGCAGTCCTATAACTAGACTTGCCGTGTACACACATTCCTATATTATACCTTGATGTATCCTTATGATACCCCATGATATGCTTGCGTCTTGATCTGGTGACCAGAATTGTTGGGGCACGGGTCAGCAGGAAGCAAGTTGCCAGCGTAACTCATACAGCTCAGAGCCTAATTACTGTTCACATCTGATCAACTGCAGAAAAGAGTTGTGATCTGAGTGAACTGCCTTGACCAGAGCCTGGATTGAGCAGGCATCCTGCAGAACGACAGGGGAGCTTTCTCAAAGAGCTGCATAAGATATTGTAGGGGCAGCGTGGGACTCTGGGACCTTTTGACTGCATTCTGTGGAGTGCTTCTTACAAGACAAAATAGATCCTGACACTTCTAGTTGGGATTGTTGATAATCTGAAGCCTGTATTCAGTCGTCAGTAAATCAGAGATTAAATAGCACACATTGAGTAAAGATAGTTAGGACATTGCTGTGTTTAGTCCACTTGTAATGAGCCTTTTCCACTTAATCACATTTCAATGAGTGGCCTAGCACTATTAATAAAAAGTGCTTTAATACTATATCTTTCTGGAGTTTTTTTTTTTTTAATACTCTGATTTTGTAAATATGACAACTGAAATTATTCATCCAATTTAATTTGGTCTCTTTTAAGCACTGGAGATTTATTATTTGTTTGCCCTCATACGTGTCTAATTTAAAAGTTACAGATAATTGAATATTTCTCTGTTTATGGTCCCTAATAGCTGAGTGATGTCACTACTCACATTCTGCAAAATTTTAATAGAGGAATTTAGGACAAAGTTTCTTATTAAATGTGGGATGAATAGTATGTATTACTATCAATATACTATTCTAGTTTTGCCATGAATCAACAGCACTGAAAAAAATACAGGGAAATGGCTAACAGTCAGCATGGAAGTGTGGAGAGCAAGTGATGTCAAACCAATCTAATTTCCTTCTCAGATCTTCCCCRGGGTAATGGGCTTTGTGGTTAGAGAAGAGATGGTAGATGTCACGTGTCTTGATTTTGTTAAGGCTTTTTACACTGTCCTGTATGACAGTCTCATAAGCAGGCTAGGGAAGCATAATGTGGAAGAAATTAATAAGGAGAGTGTAAGGCTGTTTTGAAAATCATATTTAGAGCATTATCAGTGACCCATTGTCAAAATGAAAGAAAGAAATGATGGGGATTCTGCAGGGACTTGTCTAGGCTCTCTGATACAGCTCAGTGTTTTTATTAATGACCTGGATGATGGAATAGCATCTGTGCTTATTAGAKTCGAAGCTGGGATGGACTGCAAGGCTGTCAGAAGACAAGGTTAGAATTGAAAATGATATCCACAGAATGGAGAAATGGGCTATAAAAATGCTATTCAAGACAGAGGAATTTCTCTGTAGAAAAAAGAACAATCTGAAGTGGAAGGAACAATATTATGTTGGTGTGGCAAAAGCAAATATCTCCAAAGAGTGTATGGCCTGCTGGTGTATGCTGCGAGATGCCTATGCTCTGTTCTGCACCATTAGGGTCCTAAAATGCAGTGAGATTTTAGTTCCATGTTAGGAGAAATGCTTTAGCATGTGTGTGTTGAGCACCAAAGCAGACTGCCCGTGCAACTTTTGTAAGTTGAGAAAGGATTTGGTAAGTAGGAGCCAGAAGAAGCCTAGTTTGGTGATGCTGTCAACAGCGTGGGAGGATAGACTTAATGAGGACCCCGTCAAAAGTGACTTGCCTAAAGCTAATTTCTGGGCTACTCTCCTGCCTATTTCCTGCATTTCTAAGGAAAATCCACAAAAATCAGTGATGGGGAGCAAGGCTTGCAGCACAATCCATTAGTGAGAAGCCACARCAAACTTGTGCCAGTGTTGTGCAAACTATGTGTTCTACCATGCTCACGGGTTATGGCACTCCTGGAGACTGGAGTCCAAAAGATCATTCAAGAGCTATGTAGGAAATACCACATGCAGACAGTTCATGCATTTCACTATGCCTGTGGGACAGTCACAAACCATGACTGAAGAAATTATATAAACTGAGTTTGGCAGTGTTTCAACTGCTTGTTTGTTGATGCAGTGGAAAATATAATTGGAGATTCAGGCATAGGATGGAGTTCTATAGTAGAAATATCTGATGGATCAAGGATTTTCTCTCCCTTAATTATAAATTAAATATTAATATTACTGGAACATCTAATATCTTTAAATGATATACAGGGCTAATATCTTACCTTTTGTGATTTCTTTGGTTATTGAAAGTCTTTTTAAGTCTGCTGTGTTTTACAGTGAACTTTTTATTGCACTATTAAAGCAAGGTAAACCACCTGCATTTTCTATGAAAATGCAATTGCAGTTGTCCTAAAAAATAATAAAAAAAAAAACTCCCACAGACCAAACTAAAAAGCTTATGCACTCTGATTTCAGCTGTTTACTTTCATGGTGCCTTTGGTTATAGAGCCATATAAGTTATTGTTGTGATGGTGGTAGACAGAATTGCCCTCCCCCCMCACACACACACTTCTCCTTCATGATAGGACTGTAGAAACATCCCCCTCTTTCTCAACTTGCACAGTCTCCACATTTTAAATGTGAACCATCAGATTAGGAAATATGGTTTGGTTTGGCTGTATTTGTCCTTGAGTTGGTGGCTGGGAGTGCATTGGTTTCTAACTCTCTCCTACAGCACAAATACACCTGTAGGACTGCAGGCATGGCAGAATCGAGCACGTTTTCATGAAGTGATAACTGCCAAGAGCTGCTCTTGCAAAGCAGAAAGAAAAAATCACTTTACAAGAGAAAATTGTAGTGTATCAGAATAATTTGATGCTTGTTAAATGTGAGATTAGTTAGCAGAATATCTTTAGCCCCATAGTTGAGTGTTTTAATAGTTATGTGAAGTGAGGAAAGAACAGTGGCATTATTTTTGGTTTTGACAATGGAGAAATTACATTAGGATTACCATGTTCAATTAGGATAGGATTAAAAGAATTTTTCAGTGTGCTATTAAGGTAGCTCAGAGAAGAGTCTTGTGGCAAGCATCAAGAAAGCAAACTTGGAGAATTTTCATGGACTTATCTGTCAAGGCAATTAAAGATACGAATTGATCAGGATCTCTAATTATAATATACTGATGTGAAAGTTGTTTAATGTAACATACCAAGGCTTAGCAAAGCGGACTGAGTTTGGCCAGCACAAAACAGTACCTAGACTATATGTGTATCCTTTAAAAGCAGAAGTTACTAACGACTACCAGCAGACTGCCAAAGGATAATCTGTCACTTGAAGCTCTTTAAACATGTATGAGTGATTGCCTCCCTTCTAATACCATGTTGGGAGAGGTTTGAGAGCAGCATATGAAACATTGCAACTGACACAGTAGCTAACAAAATGCATGTGCCATGGAAAAAAGAAGTATTTTTTTAGCAGTTAAAAATCTCTTAGCCTTTTTCTTTGGCTGTGTGGATAGAAAATGCCTGCCAACCTTTTCCAGAGTAGGTGAGGCCCTGTGGTGGCCCTGGTACCATCAGGGCACAGGTAGCCTCTGGCCGGTATAGGAGTTTGGCCGCTGGTGCTGAGGCTCAGGCCAAGTCCCTTGGCCCCCCTGGAGAGAGGGGTGGTGGGTGGCAACCTGCTTTGCAGAGGTGCTGGGCACATCATTAGTGCCGCAGCTCCAGCAGGAAGCTGGAGACAGCGGTGCCGGGAGGAACCTGCACCATTAATGTAACCCTGTTGTCCTGCGGGTGGCTAGCAAAACTAGCAGAAGAAAGAATGGTTCCTTACGATTGAAACTCTGTTTTAAGTGTATGTAAAAGAAATACCAGTTTAAATAACTGAAACTGTTTTCTTTGACTAATGTCTTTATCTTTAATCCCATCTCTTACTGAATGTGTTTTTATAAAGAATTGTGGATAACTTGGAAACAAAAGGTTTCATTTTCAGTGCTAAGAGATGGACCCATCTCTATATGGCACGCAATATAATTAATTTTATATATGATTAACAAATACCAGTTATTCCTCTCAATAACTGTGACCCAGATAGATGGACGACTTTACTGTCCCAGTTGCTTGATCCTGAAATTAGCACAAACAGATGGGCATGAATTGATAGTGAACCTGACAGCAGGTAGGAGAAGAGGCTACTACTGCAGTCAGTAGAATAATAATATATGAGAAAATTATTTCTTGATTGGAATCATTTCTCTTTCCAGCCCATTTTACTGCCTTAAATATTTTGTGGTTAGCTGATGTGAGGGGTAGAGGGTTAGTTGTTTGACGCCTGAAACCTGGTAAGTTCAACTGCAAAGCCTCTCAGATAAAATACTGTCTAGTATTGAGAACACAAGAAAGGATGTCACTGAGCAGTAAACTGAAATACAAGCTTTATGATTGGCTTTCTGCGTAGTTATGTTTTAACTGTCTGATGTCTATATCCCTGTGTACTTGAGAAAGAAGATAGTATTCACTTAAAATTTAGTTGAACTTATAGCATGCAGGTCTGAAAGGTGGCAGAATTAGCATATAATTAGTGATATTGGAAAGAAGGGTAGGAAGCATCTTAAATTCCAAAATAGTCTCAGAGATGCACAGAAAGCATGTCCTATTGACATCTTCGTGCATGGAGTACTTCAGATAYTTACTTTTAGAAAGTCCATAGTGTTAGGTTACATACCTTTTCTACAGGTTGCGTTAACTTCAGCCATCATAGGCAAGACCAACAAATTCCAGCATCATGCGTGAAATAATTCCACTCTGCATGTCACTTGCAGTTCACTTGCCTTATGAAGAAGAGGGATTGTTTTTTTTCTGTAATAGCTATAGTTTTGTAGAGAATGTTAGTTGATGTTGAACTGCTGTTTGACTGCTTCACATTCACACCTTTTCCTGACAGTTCCTCCAGGAGGTGCATCCCACAGGATAAAAAGCAGCCTGTTGTCAGCAAAGATAGCCTGACCTCATTACTGGGGCAGACAGGTGTATGCTTTAATCACAGCCTTAAAGCTACAGGAAACCCTGGACTTTTTCCAAGATCAGTTGGGATTAGCCTAACCCTTTGATGTTACTTTAGACGTCCCATGGAGACCCCAGTTGAGTGAGTGAGTGAATGTTGACTAGCTGTGGTCCTGGGATTCTTACGCAAGACATCTGTGAGACCGATTTGTGTGGGAGAAATTGGACCAAAAAAGAAAACTTTTTCATGCTAATTGCAATTTCCAATTGTAAACCTGGAAGTAAGCTGCCACTGACAGGCTCTTAAACTAATTAACCAAACAGTCCAGTACCCCATGCTGTGTAATGTTACACAACTATGCATAAACAACTCTACTGAAGATTTATCCCGACCCCAAACTTCGAACAGGCTCTGCTGAAGTTAAACAGGCTGTTTGAAGTGTCAGGATGATCTGCAGTCCTTCTGTCTGATGAGCTACATGCTTGATTCTAATTAACGGCAATCAAATAAGGAAAACCCTAATCAGTATTCAACAGCCATTACCCACAGCTTGGCAGAAAGAAAACATAATTTCAAAACAGAAATAAACACGTGATATCATGTGGAACTAAAATAAATCTTTTTAAGTGGCCATGTGAAAAGTTTTTGTTATTGTAACATGCTGCACTGTGATCTAAGGCTTGAAAAAAAATGAGGGGAGTGGGGAGAAAAGAAATTTCAGATTACATGTATTCAGCGACTGCATAAAATTCCCTGCACTGAGTTTTATTGCTGAAGCATAACTGACTTTGTCTTCATCTGTGTTCACTTTGGGTATACAAAGTGTTAGATATCCTGCAACCTACCAAACACTGAGAAGATCTAGTTTTCTAAAATGTATAAAATGTATTATATAAACGTATCTTCCTCTTTCTTGAAATGCCATTGTACATAGGTCATTCTGATCTGTAGGCACTCACTACATTTTTGTGAATAGGAAATCAGCAGGAGGGCTCCCATGGATTTCAGTACCCGTTGCACCATAATTTGATTCATATGCTCCACTTCTCACCTTCATGGGGTCTTAAGGGCATTTAACACTTTGTGGGATTGTARAAATGGGGTCTGTTAGATCACAGTCATTACTGTGGGTTTTGAGCCATGAGTCTGTGTATGTTTATGCTACACTGATTTTTGCTGAACCAAGCGTGACCAGAAAAGGGGAGTTACTCAGAGGAGGTTTGTGATCACCTCAGCTGCCTGGATGCTTCCTATGATCTGCAAAGTAAAGACACTTTTGGGAAATTGTTTTCTCCTTCAAATGACCAGAACTGGTGAGTTTCCTGAGCTACCCCCACTTCCAAAGGAAATGTCCTTTGGGTGTTGGGTGGTTCTTCATCCTTTGCATACAGTTTTTCTGCACTCTTTGAACTGTATGTGAGCAACTGGTTCACATAAAGTGATTTGAACCCATTCTCAGAAAGACATTGCACATGCTTAACTTTGAGCTGTTTGCCCCATGTTCCCTTCACAAGGAGATGAATGGATGCTCTGTGAGTGAAAGCCTTATATCCTCCTAAGCATGATGGGTTTGTGCATAACAGTAAGCAATTTCTTCTCTGACGGTGCAGTTTCCCTTGGTGATGTTTAAAGGAATGTTTTTAGTTCTATTTTTAAACTGTTAGAAATAGCTCTCCAGAGTTTCCACTGCTGAATACTAATAACTTTTTATATTAGCATAAAAGGATAGTTTTATCAAAGATCACAATTTTAGGGGGAAGTGGTAGTATTTGCAGCTCAAGAGGCCAGGGGAAGCTGTTTCTAGGTTCATGGAGGTCTTTGTCCTTTCCTTCAGCTTCCATGACCATATTAGTATTAAATTAAATGTGCTAAAGGAGCTGTGGCAAGTGTTTGCTAATATGCATGCCAGCCTTATCAGAGGTTGTTACAGAACACTGTTTTTTTCCCCAGATGCATGTCATTTTAGCACCTGCTCATCCCCAAACTTAAATTACTTTCTTCTAGATCTATTTAAAACTAAAACTGCTGTCAATGGCTTTGGTATTTTTACCCTAGCCCATATGGCTGCAAAGAAAATGCAGAGAGATACACATAATGAAACAGAGGGCAAATAATTGTCTGGCAAACCCAGACTGATGTTCAGTATGTCTGGAAATAGTGTAGCAGCATGGAGAGTGCAATTATAACATGTTGGTTTCGTGCAGGAAAAGGATTTCCAGTCAATGACTTGCCCCTCAAAATCAGTTTTCTTATTCGTCATATTTACCTTGAGCGTATAGCCCATTGAATCTACCCTTCACAGATTCTGATAGGCCACTATATATCCTTCATCAACAAAAGTGAAGTAGTTGTGTCATATGGGGACACTGAAAGCTGTGCCCTCTACAGCCTCATTCTGCACCACGTTGCACAAGCCCAGCAAGTCCCCAGCTGAACCCAGCTAGGGCTGAACAGGGAAAAATACATCTGAAGTTGTTCAGCCTGGTCAGTGTTTACAGGAAATGTTAATATTTCAGATCACACTGAAAAATGCTTACACTTTTTTTGGCTGACTATTACTTGAAGGTTTCTTCTAGAAACATGTTTTACGCAGTGGGCTACAGACGTCAGAGGACTTGCATGCCAAGGGAGAAGTGAGTTGAAGCCACTGACATGTTTCATAGAATCATAGAATGGGTAAGGTTGGAAGGGACATCTGGAGATCATCTAGGCCAACTGCCCTGCTCAAGCAGGGTCACCTAGAGCATGTTAGACTGGGTTGCATCCAGGCAGGCTTTGAATATCTCCAGAGAAGGAGACTCCACAAGCTCTCTGGGCAGCCTGTGCCAGTGCTCCGTCACTCTCACAGGCAAGAAATTCCCCCTCACGTTCAGGCAGAACTTCCTGTGCTTCAATTTCTGCCCATTGCCTCTTGTCRTGTCACACGGGACAACTGAGAAGAGTTTGTCCCCGTCCCCTTGACACTCCCTTCAGGTACTTCTACACATTGATAAGATCCCCCCTCAGCCTTCTCTTCTCCAGGCTGAAGAGGTCCAGCTCTCGCAGCCGTTCCTCCTAGGGCAGGTGCTCCAGCCCTCTGATCATCTTCATAGCCCTACGCTGGGCTCTCTCCAATAGCTCCATGTCTCTCTTGTAGTGGGGAGCCCAGAAGTGGACACAGTACTCGCGATGAGGCCTCCCCAGGGCTGAGGAGAGGGGCAGGATCACCACCCTCGACCTGCTGGCAACACTCTTCCTAATGCACCCCAGCATACCATTGGCCTTCCTGGCCCCAAGGGCACATCGCTGGCTCATGGTCAACTTGTCATCCACCAGCACTCCCAGGTCCTTCTCTGCAGAGGTGCTCTCCAGCAGGTCAGCCCCCAGCTTGTACTGGTGCCTCGGGTTATTTTTCCCCAGGTGCAGGACCCTGCACTTRCCCTTGTTGAACCTCAGGAGCTTCCTCTCTGCCCAGCTCTCCAGCCTGTCCAGGTGTCTCTGAATGGCAGCACGGCCCTCAGGTGTATCAGCCACTCCTCCCAGCTTGGTAGCATCAGCAAACTTGCTGAGGAGGCACTCTGTCCCTTCATCCAGGTCACTGATGAAGAAGTTGGACATGGTGGGACCCAGAACTGAGCCCTGGGGGACGCCACTAGACACAAGCCTCCTATTAGACTCCGCGCCACTGATGACGACCCTCTGAGCTCTGCCATTCAGCCAGTTCTCAATGCACCTCACTGTCCACTCGTATAACCCACACTTCCTGAGCTTCTCTGGGAGCATGTTATGGGAGACAGTGTCAAAAGCCTTGCTGAAGTCAAGGTRCACARYRKCCACTGCTCTGCCCGCACCTACCCAGGCAGTAATTCCATCACAGAAGACCATCAGATTGGTTAAGCAGGATTTCCCCTTGGTGAATCCCTGCTGGCTACTCCTCATCACCTCCTTTTCCTCCATATGCTTGGAGATGACATCCAGAAGGAGCTGTKCCAGCACCTTTCCAGGCATGGAGGTAACTCTCGGTAAAACGCTGCAGTCGGTTTTACCTGCATCAGGTGGCTATTTTCTTGGTGAAGCTTGTAAGTGGTTAAAGACCAGCAAGGCCACGTGGTATTGCCATCAGGTGTCCCCCAGGCCAGCGCGCACCAGGGCTGCCTGCCAGCACCAGAGTGAGCTGCGACTGTGTGACGGCAGGAGCAGAAGGACAGCACAGCCCTGGCGGCCATGCTGCCRCTGCCCACGGCTGCGCTGCCCCCACGTACGCGCCGGGGTGGCCATGGGGAGCAGGCGGGCAGGGCCACAGGGACCACGTGGGGATGGGGGTGGCGGGGATAGCTGTGGGGACAGACGAGGAGACTGCAGGGGCAGCGGGCAATGGCTGTGGGAAGGGAGGGGGACAGCCATGGGGATGGCTGCTGGGGGCAGTCATGGGGATGGCTGCAGGCAGCTGTGGGGGCAACCGTGGGGATGGCTGCTGAGGGCAGCCGTGGGGATGGCTGCAGGCAGCTGTGSGGATGTGGAGCTGTGTATCACTTTTACAAGACCACAGCTGCAGAGCCTCTGGGAAAGGTACATGCTCTGATGACACCCACATCTGGGCATTTCTTAAAAGTTTCAATATTAAGGATTTTGTAATTTATTTAGAAAAATGAAATTATATATTATTTTATCTAGTAGCAGGAGACATTCAGTGTTTTGTTAAGTAATTAATAGAATCATGTGTTGTAAAAGTGACCGGTGCAATTCTCCCGGTCACRTGTCTTTTCCAGTTAAGTAGCCAATATAGAGGGATTTGCAAGGGAAATAGCAATCATAAGAAATGGAAGAGTACCCCACTGTAAAAAAAACCTCTCCTGGGCAGTAGGTACTCCCAGCACACTGTCATATTTGCGTCTCCATCATCTTCCGTTCCCACCTCAAAGCGAAACAGCTCTTCTACCATGAAAGTTTTTCACCTTACATGTAACGTGTTGAAATAGTTATAGAAAAACCATCTTCTGTGAGTCGATATTTGAGCACATAGAAGCAGTGTGCATGAGTCTCCCTACGTCCTGATAAAACTCAAGCCCATCGTGGCTGTTCTTGAGCGTGTAGATTTGTGGGGTGAATTTCCGGATCGAGATGTTAAATCACYATCTCCTAGGTGTTGCTGTGAGAGCCTGCTTGCAGTAACGTTAATACCAAACTTCTGGTGACCTCAGTAGAAAAGCTGTTGCTTTGTAAAAGTAGCTTTCGACTGCTTTAAGAGTTTGG